>NC_035433.2:149182569-149502186 GCF_002127325.2 Helianthus annuus
GATATACATAACTTAGATAAACCTTTAATTTGTTTAAGGGTTTATCGCCACAGTCTCAAGGCTTGGATGTATGCATATTTCACAATACCGCATAAATGTTAATATCAATAGAGCATGCATTTTTCCACAGAACATAACGTTGATTTAAACTACGTTTTACTTCAACGACTTGTTTTGTGCATTTTACATATGGTTTAAGTTGATACATTTCGCTTACCGTACATGATACATTTTGGGATACACATTACATGATTTACATTGAACATAAACACGTTGACATTGACATACACATTTGGTGGTTTACATTGAACTTAGACATTTGACATGGTTTACACAATAACACTTGACAATTGAGTTATACAAGAACAATCTTACATGGTGGATGGTTTGGGTAAATGGTTTGAGTAACGTGGAGTATGTAATATGATGCAAACATGGTGGATACGCCGCTGGTACTTCCTATCTATAAATGTTTGCATAATATTACATATCTTGGCGTTATCTAAATCATTTCAGTTTGGACATATATCATTTTATACAAATAACATGCTTTTCATAAAACATTGTCTTACAAAACAACTTATCTTATTCAACTCATTTTACTAGGTTATTCATTTAACCTTACGTTCATCTATACATATCATCTGATATTATCGTTTTTCAAATGGTTTACAAAGCGAGACAAATTACAAGGTTCATGACTGACTGTTATTAAACATCTCTTTAAACTCAAGTCATGAATCCCATTTTCACAAAACTTATGTATCTCACAGGCATTTTTATGCTGACGTACCTACTTTCACATGTGTTTTCAGGAGCTATTCCATAGGACGATGATCATGATTCGAGGGCGGACCTGTGCCTTAGAGCCTAAAAATGAAGATAGAACTAGTATAACTATGTTTTGAATTCCGTACTTCCTTTTAAGACAATGTAACACCCATGTTTGATAAATAAAATGTGACTTTAATTTCCATGGTTGTATAACAATTAATTCTGTCTACAACATTCCCCAACGTTTTCCGTCGCGGTTGCATGTTATACGCGGTCGGGGTGTGACAAAAGAGTTGGTATCAGAGCCAATGGTTATAGGGAATTAGGTTATTAGTAATGCTTTGACCTAGACTATAACTTTCTAGGACCCTAACACAAGTTATCTTGTGTTTAGAGTTTAAAACATGCACTTCACCTATCCTTAGGTGATAACCACAACGGGAACTTCGGTTCCGAATCCGCTTTGAAAATTATTCATCTGTTCTAGGATGATTGATTACTAGGTTTTGAACCCTCTGTTATAAGGTTTTGAACCCCTTTGGATTCTCAAAAATCTCGTCAAGGTTTTGGGGCTTTAATAGTGTGAACACGTGCAAACTGGAAGAGTGAATGCCTGTACCCTGAGTTTTCTGTCTAAGGCTAGAGTGTTCGTACAAATCCACATAATCGGACCAGTCACTCTTACCTGGGAACTCTTGGGGTGAGTGTTCACTTATAGGCGAGCATGTCTTCGCGATACACTAATTCTGACCCATTTACTTTGACTAGACATTTCATGTCGCTTGTTTGCTTTGCGATGCATAACCGCCATCTTTGCTTTTGTTGATTTTGCTTCATCTCATTCTCTTCATCCAATTATCTCACTCGTTTCATTTCATGTTTTTCTCTTCTAGAATGCCTCCTCGATGCGACAACCAGATAGCTACTGCCGAGCTGGCAGAAATTATTGCGCAGCAGATGGCTGCTCAATTCCCAAATCTCTTTGCTCAATGGAACCAGGCCAACAATAACAACAATGGTACATGCAAATACAAGGATTTTAACTCGGCTAAGCCACTCAAGTTTAGTGGTTCTGAGGGAGCAACTGGGCTTCTTCAGTGGTTCGAGAGCATCGAGAACACTTTCCGTCATGTGCAGTGTCCTGATAATCGCAAGGTCGAGTTTTCTTCGAGTGTGTTTCAGAAGAGGGCTCTTACGTGGTGGAACGGGGTTATGAGAGATCAAGGTGCAGAAGTTGCTCTAGCTCAGACATGGGCTGAACTGAGAGCTCTTATGATGAGGGAGTTTTGTCCTCGTCATGAACAACGAGCGTTGGAGAAAGAATTTGATGTTTTGAAGCAAGATAGTGGCGAACACAGGGCTTATACTGATAAGTTTGAGGATTTGAGTCTACTTTGCCCGACTATGGTTACCCCACTCGATAAGGCTATCGAAAGGTACATCGACGGCCTGCCTGACTCGGTACAAGACATCCTTACTGGTAGCAACCCTACCACACTCCGTCAGGCGATCGAGTTATCAGCGACGTTGACTGAGTCGCAGATTCGAAAGAATAAATTACACAGGAAGGGTGACAAGGGCAAGAAGCAGTCGGCTGACAAGGAAGATAGCAAGAAAGGTCAAAACAAGAATGGAAAGGAGTCTGGTTCATCAAAAAGGGCAAAGAAGCGTAAGGCTTCCCAAAACTATGCTGTCACTGCCCAAGCTAACCAGGCAGCTCCCAACCAGCCTCCAGCAAAGAAGCCCTACTCAGGAAGTGCACCTTTGTGCAATCAATGCAACAGTCACCATCAGCCGCAATATCAGTGCCGTTTCTGTACTAACTGTGGGAAGTCGGGTCATCTTGCCGATGTTTGTCGGTTTGCTCAGAATCGCGCAGTTCAGAACCCTGCTCAACAAGTTGCTCAGCAACAGGGTTAGGCTGCACGACCAAACTACCCACCAGGTGCTTGTTATAACTGTGGGGATCTGACCCACTACAGAAATCGGTGTCCAAGACTAGCCAACCAGAACCAGAATGCAAACCAAAATCAAGCTCAGGCTCGAGGTCGAGTCTTCAACATGAATGCACAAGAAGCAAAAGCAGACAACGAAGTGGTGAACGGTACGTTCTTTATTAATAATCAGCCAGCATCTGTTCTTTTTGATTCGGGTGCCGACAAGAGTTTTGTGTCATTGTCTTTTGAGACAATGCTTCGCGTGTCTAGAACGAAACTAGGTAAACCTTTGACAGTAGAGGTTGCCAGTGGTGAACCCGTTGTTCTTAATTCTGTTCTACGCAATTGCCAGTTGAACCTTAACGACCATATTTTTCCTATTGACCTCACGCCAATGCAACTTGGAAGCTTCGACGTTATTGTGGGAATGGATTGGTTATCTAAGCATCGCGCAGAGATATTTTGTTCTGAGAAGATTGTTCGTGTGCCGCTGTCGACAGGCGAGATCCTACAGGTTCGTGGTGAGAAGCCTGCCGGTGGTCTCAAACTCATGTCTTGTTTTAAAGCTCGGAAGTATCTACGGAAGAAATATGTGGCTTTCTTAGCACATGTTACAGCAGATAAAGGCAAGGGTAAGACTATTTCAGATATTCCTGTCGTTCAGGATTATTCTGAAGTTTTCCCTGAAGAGTTACCTGGTCTACCTCCAGCACGCCAAGTCAAGTTCCGTATTGATCTCGTACCTGGTGCAAATCCCATAGCCAGAGCTCCATACCGTCTTGCACCGTCTGAGATGCAAGAATTATCTAAACAGCTTCAGGAGCTCTCCGACAAAGGTTTTATCCGTCCTAGCTTTTCACCTTGGGGTGCTCCCGTTCTTTTTGTAAAGAAGAAGGATGGATCTTTCAGGATGTGTATCGATTATCGTGAGCTTAACAAGCTCACCATCAAGAATCGATATCCCCTACCTCGCATTGATGATCTCTTTGATCAATTACAAGGCGCTTCTTACTTTTCAAAGATTGATCTGCGATCTGGATATCATCAACTTCGAGTGCATGAGGAAGATATTCCCAAGACAGCGTTCCGCACTCGTTATGGGCATTACGAGTTCATAGTCATGCCATTCGGTTTAACTAATGCTCCTGCTGTTTTCATGGACTTGATGAATAGGGTCTGCAAGCCTTATTTGGATAAGTTCATCATCGTTTTCATTGATGACATTTTAATATATTCTAAGACGCGAGCTGATCATGAGCAACATCTTCGTCTTACGTTGGAACTCCTAAAGAAAGAGTAACTTTTCGCCAAATTCTCCAAGTGTGAATTCTGGCTTAAAGAGGTTCAATTCTTAGGACACATTGTCAACGAACAAGGTATTCATGTAGATCCCTCCAAGAACAGTGCGATTAAGGATTGGGATACGCCTACTACTCCTACTGAAGTTCGTTCTTTTCTTGGTCTAGCGGGTTATTACCGCCGCTTCATTGAGAATTTCTCGAAGATTGCAGTTCCTCTAACTGCTCTAACTCAGAAGAACAAGCCATTTGATTGGGGAGTCAAACAAGAGGAAGCGTTTCTGACTTTGAAACAAAAGCTTTGCGATGCGCCTGTCCTAACATTACCGGAGGGCAATGATGATTTCGTCGTTTATTGCGATGCATCTAAATTGGGCCTTGGCTACGTCCTGATGCAAAGAAACAAAGTCATAGCATACGCATCAAGGCAGTTGAAGATACATGAGAAAAACTACACCACTCATGATCTTGAGTTGGGTGCAGTTGTCTTCGCTCTTAAGATCTGGAGACACTATTTGTACGGTACAAAATGTGTGGTTTTCACGGACCACAAAAGTCTTCAACATATCTTTAATCAAAAGGAACTCAACATGAGGCAACGACATTGGGTTGAACTTCTAAACGACTACGACTGCGAGATTCGCTACCATCCTGGTAAGGCGAATGTCGTAGCCGATGCATTGATGTAACACCTCGAAATTTTTGCGTCCAATAATGTGCCGACACGTGTCCTAAGTTTACACGTGGCATTGAAGGACTAAAATTGACAAACCTTGAATATATGTAAATTCGAGGATTATAAATGTCAATCAAGGGTAGTATACTTTATAGTATCCCTAAATGATGCTCGTACCTTCAAACGGATAAATCATGGATCGTACGGAAACGAAACGCGAAAGAAAGTGAGAGATTACAAGCTATAGGGGTTAAACGTGTCAACATGTTTAATTATACCTCTGAGTGACCATTTAACGAACCCGAGGCTTCGTAACAGTAAAATACGCTCACTAGAATATAATATATAAATTTCGCGAAGTTCCGTTTTAAAACGAGAAAGTTATGATCAAATCCGTATGCGAGGGGTAAAAAGCGTCAATAATAAAGGTTAAAACCTTTCTAATAATATTGAAAATAACCAAGGGGCTGAATAATACATATAAATAACACGAGGCCCTTAGTTGTAAATAACCAAGGGCCAAATCACAAAGTTGCCCCTTCGGTTCCGAAAGGTCAGGTTATTAATTACAAAGATTCTGATCATGATTATAAAAGATTCAAGTTACCCCTTCAAAACCCGAAAGGTCAAGTTGATGATTACTAAAGATTTCATTATTTATTACTAAAGATTTTATCATTATTACCAAGATTTAGTCATGATTATAAAATATTCAAGTTACCCCTTCAAAACCCGAAAGGTCAGGTTAATGATTACGAAAGATTTCGTTATTAATTACCAGATTCCCGTAATCATTTCAAAAGATTTAAAAGCCTTGAAAAACCACCCTCTCGCGACCCGCGTTGAGATTTGGGGTAAGTGAAGGCGGGCCGCGAGCCCCCTAAGATACGCGCATGATTTTAAGAACCAGGCGACCCGCGTACAAGGTGCATGGTTCCCCCATGCGGGCCGCGTCAGGCGCCCAGATGCAGAAACATGCTTAACTTGGCTGTTCAGCCTTCTAAAAGCCATGACCTGCATTTAAACCTTCAAAGTGACCCCTAAACAACTCCTAAACACTAGGGACACATGTTGGAAGGTTGGGGTTAGTTGGGGGACTTGTGTGTCAAAATTTGTTGTGAAACCTTACTATAAAAGGGCATGTTTGGTTCATAACCAACACACAACTCAAAACACACTCCTCTGGTCATTCTAAAGGCTCTCAAGCATTTCTCTGTATACTCTAAGCAAGACCCAACGTCTGTAAGTCGTCTAGATCCTTTGTAGTTTGATTTATGCTTAGATAACTACTAAAAACCAAACCGTCGTAACTACGGTTTGACTTCAAAATAAATCCGTAATGGCTCAGTCTTATTGCGGATCAAAAGTAGTTATGAGTTGGTATTTATGTGGGTAATAAACCTCTAAAAAGGTTCCCCCTGATCACCACTCTAACTATGTCAAATATCGAGTCAAACGTGCGGTTAAAAAGTCAACAGAAAGCTATTTTAGCGATTTATGCATAATCTGTAATGTATATGTTATGAAACCTGTTTTGACACTTATAAAACATGATATTAAGTATATAAACTTGTTTGCGCTCGTTTGAATCGACCGTTTGCTATATTGAACCGGTTCGGAGCCGTATGTCGCAAAAGTTTGACTTTTGCTTTGACTTCAGGTCTGACCCGTTTTAGTGAGGTATAGATATACCTTAGGACTCTCTTAGGACCAGGTCACATGTCAGTATAAACCTCTGTGATCGGTTCATGAGTTATCCGAGTCTTTTACGTATTTCCGTCATTCGCCTAAAAGTTGACCGTAACGGCCTTTATAAAATAAAACGAGTATTTCGGACACGTGAACGGACCAGAACCTTGCTTATTAAATTATAAGCATGTCCTTAAAGTTTCACGTCAATCCGAGGTCTAGAATGAGAGTTATGCTAAATGGCGCATTTAAAGTTAACTTTAGTAATTGACGGCGCAATTAGCATGACGACCATCTAAACCAAGATTTCGTCACCAAAACTTTTACCCACTGTATTAAAATAATATTTTGGGAATTTTAGAGATTTTTAATAATTTTTACCTCGCTCATAACCTGCGGTTATGGCTACGGTCCGGTAAATACCGAATATGCCCTTTTCGGCCAAAACATGAGTTCTACAAGGTCTTTTGACCCGATTCCAGTTGCTACTGATTTTAAATAATAAATAAAGTATTTTAAGCTTTATAAGCTGTTCGGGAAACTCAGATTTCCTGTAGAACTCGAAAAGCTCTTTAAAAGCCTTTAAAATGACCGAAAAGCCCCTACGGGGCATAATATTAACTTAAACTCGTTACGGGCGTCACGGAAGGTATCCTACTGATACCACGACCCATTAAGGCATATTGACTTAGGAAACAAGCGTACGACTCTCATGGTTAACCGTTTCGCCTATTGTGCGCACGGTTCGGCTTATGAAACTAGTTTTCATAATTTAGCCGATACGGGTCAAATTATATTATTTGAACCCCAAAATCCAGAGTGTGAACCATTAACCCATATAAAACAAGTCTCTGAACTTGTTGGGTCAGAATCACACTCCATTCTCGGTTTTCGCCTTTTCGCGCGATTAAACCATATCTATATATATCGGAACCAACCGGTCTAGGCTACGGCCATTATAACGACTCGTTAGGATTCTAAGAGGTTAATTAAAACCTTCGTTCCAGATTAGGAGCCCCAGTAAAAGCTATCGGTGATTTAATCCAAATTAAGGAAATATACTTGCAAAGGTAAATACTCTTAACTTATTTCCCTATACGGGCTTGGGATACGGTATAATAATACCGCTTGGTCGGGTATTGAATATTTAATCGGATTGTGATTAAGTTATTGAGGTAACCCGGTTTGATCTGTATTGTTTGAAATAAAAGCCTTTAGGGGTTAATGACCATGTCCCGGATATCCTTGACATCATTGTATTATAAAATGGTCACGTCTTATGCACGGGGTGTAGGCATACACCTGACAGTTGCATAAGGGAAACGGTATCTCACGTTCAGTGGGCCTATACTTGTGATGTGTCTGTTAATCTTGACTCGGTTTCTATATCGGGCCCTGAACGTACAACGAACATGTAAAACTGTATACAAGATCATAACTATGATTGTCCCAAGTTATAAAAAGATTAATCTTGCCTCTGGGTATTTTAATCAAAAGATATTTTGTGCCATGTGCATTCAAATAAATTTTCAATCATTTTCCAAAATGAGTCAGTTGAGTGTATTTACCAGTGTAAACTGACGTATTTTTCCAAAAAGATTAAGTGCAGGTGCTATACGTAATAGGCTGGCTACTCCAGGCATCATTATTCAAGTCTTGCAAGCTTTAGATGTCAAAGTCTGTTGAACAATACTTTTCGATATTATTATTTGATCCCCTGTGGATACCTTTCGACTATTTGTAATACATTTGATATTACGAACAATAGTTGAATATAATTATCTTTATGCTTCCGCTGTGCATTATTATATTGTGTGGTTTGACTATGATGTCTCCAACTACGTCACGGTAATCCCCACCGGGCCCACCGGTGATACATGTGGAAATCGGGGTGTGACAGGTTGGTATCAGAGCCAACATTGAGTGAATTAAACACTATCCTAATGTGTTTAATCTCAATGACACAATTGCACATACTTGAGTCTAGACTTAACATAGGAATACTCCCGATTCTAATCTAGAATTTACTGCTTCCAATTATTTTTATGTTGGATACGTCACCAAGCGAAGAAGCCATAATAGGAGTTCTCCACACCCGGGGTCCTGAGATGCTGAGCTTCGTACCGCGGTTAAAATGAAACGAACATCCAAGGAGAAAGTATTCAGAAATAAAATGAAGAAGGAACTCCTTATACTGAAGATCGTTTCCTTATTAGTCCTTATAAGGACATAATTATCTTTCAGTCCCTGCGAGGACAACATTATTCCTTTCAAGTCCCGCTTAGGGCAACTTTATACTTCCACTTTTATATAATGGAATGATTAAGTTTAGACTTTCATTCTAAATAAGAAATATTAAATAAATCAAAACCATTCCTTTTATTTGATCTGCCTAAATAAAGAATCTTAAGGGGTGAAACCTAGCCTGGTGTCTTTTAAGATCCGGTCATGATGGTACGACCTAATTAAAAGATTCAGATTCGCTGTTAACCTATGTAAGCATGTTAACAAATCATGGCAGATGTGATTCGTTAAAATCGCACACGTCATTCTTATACAATAATCCTTTAAATGATTTCAAAACCCAAATAAATGATTCATAAATCATGGGTTAAGTCATCAATAAAGATGATCACTTATTAAAACATCCATTAGTGGTGTAGTGCCTACGGGCCAAACTTATTAAAACATCCATTAGTGATGTAGTGCCTACGGGCCAAACTTATTAAAACATCCATTAGTGGTGTAGAGCCTACAGGCCATACAAATTGTCATATAAAACAAAAGGGCAGTGGTAGTCTATGACTCCCTGTCAGAAAAAGGTAATGAACTAGGTTCAAACCTCAAGGCTTTGATTCTCTGAAATCCTAGCTTATAAGGTATAAATGTCCTAGTGACTAGGCCTATTGTGCCAGAATACCTTCATGCTGTGATTCTCTGAAATCATAGCTTATAAATTATATATGTCCTTGTGACTAAGCCTTTTGTGCTATTACTAAATGCCTCGATCCCAGACGATCATGGCTTATAAATTAAACTTGTCTACGCGACTAGGCCAATTGTGCTATTATTAACTTATAAATTAGGATTTATGATAAGATCCTAAATAAAATAAATATCCTTCCTTCCCTGTCAGTAGGCATTTTTAAAAAGAAATCTCAAGGGTAAACCTAGCCTATATGACGAGGCCAAGATGGTAGGACCTATTCAAGAGATTCAAATCCTTGTTAACATCCGCAAAATGTTAACACTCCTGGCAAACGTGGTTCGATAAAATCACGTAAGTCATCCCTAGATTGGGTTATTCCAAACCTTCCTTATTAAAAATAATCATCCCTTAAGGAGGAAGTGCCACGGGCTATAATACACTGTCCGATTGCGACATCAACAATTGTGATCTTTTGAAATTCCCCATCCTAAGGGGATGAGCTATGCTCAAAGCCCTCTAGACGATAATCCTGTCGTCATGTCATTATTATGACCACTGAATGACAGTTGATTTAAAGTAAAGTACTAATCCTGTCGTCATGTCATTATTATGACCACTGAACGTCAGTTGATCAAATTAAGTGCTAATCCTGCCGTCATGTCATTATTATGACCAATGAACGACAGTTGATTAAATTAAGTGCTAATCCTGCCGTCATGTCATTATTATGACCAATGAACGACAGTTGATTAAATTAAGTACTAATCCTGCCGTCATGTCATTATTATGACCACTGAACGACAGTTGATCAAATTAAGTGCAAATCCTGTCGTCATGTCATTATTATGACCACTGAACGTCAGTTGATTAAATTAAGTGCTAATCCTGCCGTCATGTCATTATTATGACCACTGAACGTCAGTTGATTAAATTAAGTGCTAATCCTGCCGTCATGTCATTATTATGACCACTGAACGACAGTTGATTAAATTAATGGCACTGATCATGTCGTCATGTCATTACTGTAACCGCTGAACGTATCATCAGTGCAATGACTATATGTCTTAACATCTTACGAGATGTTAATTGATAGGCCCCCAGGCCAGAAATTTTAAATAAAGACAGTCGTAACTTACAACTCCCTGTCAAGAAAAGGCAAGAACACGTTCAGGCCTAAATACCTTAATTCTACAAAATCAAGGTTGATAATATAAAGTTGTCCCTGTGACTTGGTCTCTTGTGCCATAATTATATATTATTAAATTAGGATTTATGATAAAAATCCTGAATAAAATAAACATCCCTCTTTTCCCTGCCAGTATGCAGTTTAAAAAGAATCTTAAAGGTGAGACCTAGCCTACACGGCCAAGATGGTGAAACCTACTCAAGGGATTCAGATCCTTGTTAACACCTAAGCACGTGTTAACACTATTGACAAATGTGATTCGGGAAAATCACAACAGTCATCCTTATATTGGATTCTTCCAATTTTCTTATCTGGCCTAGTGATTTAGAAATCACGGCTTGTGTCATCCTATAAGATGATCACATTAGAAACATCCGATAGTGATGAAGTGCCTACGGGCTAAACTTGTTGTCCGATAAGACAATGACAGTGGTGGTCTGTGACCTCCTGTCTAAAAGTGTTGGACCAGGTCCAAGCAAAATAATCGGTAGGATCCATACGATCTCGACTAATAGCATCTGAGAAGATGATCATATTATAACCATCCCTCAGAGGGGAAATGCCCACGGGCTATACCTATTGTCCTAAAAGACAAAAGACAGTTGAAGTCTACAACTCCCTGTCAAGAGAAGGTACTGAATGCGATTCAAACCTTAATACCTTAATTCTCTGAAATCATGACTTATAAATTAAACCGTCCATGTGACTAGGCCTTTCGTGCCACTAGTAAAACTGTTATTGTTTTTATAATTAGGTTAAGTTATAATACAAATCCTAAACAAATGTGATTAATAAATTAACCAAATATGGTCTCCGTTACCATGGTTAATGAATTGCCATAAAAGACAATTCCATAATAAGCTCCCAAGTAAACTATTGTCCTTGTTTTATGTAACAGTTCAATTAAATGGCTGGCTCAGATAAAATTAATAGCCACCCAATGAAGAACAATGATAACGCCCGAATTAATTTAACGGGTGCTGAACTAAAAGCGTTGGTAGACGACGCAGTTAAGAAGGCCTTAGAGCGGCAGTACGAAGAGTATAGTGGGACTCGTAGTAGGACCCTATCTATACCACATTCGAAGCCTCCTTCCAAGAAGGATGAACCTAAGAAGGAAGATGACGAGCGTCACCCTTCTAATAATCACAGCGATCCGTCTCAACAGATCATACTGAATCAAGGACCCCATGGTAAGGGTTGCTCCTACAAGTACTTTGTTTCATGTAAACCCCGGGATTTCACTGGGGAGAATGGAGCTGTAGATTGTATGACATGGTTAGATGAAATGGATACGGTTGTGGACATCAGCGGATGCGCTGAGAGGGATGTGGTCAAGTTCGTGTCGCAATCATTTAAGGGTGAGGCCTTAGCCTGGTGGCGGTCGTTGATTCAAGCCACCGGGAAAATTCCTTTGTACAACATGACTTGGGATCAGTTCTTACTCTTATCAAAGAGAATTACTGTCCTCAACATGAAATTGAGAAAATTGAAGCTGGCTTTATATCCTTGGTTATGACAAATTTAGATTGTCAAGCGTACCTCACCAATTTCAATACACTGTCCAGACTGGTTCCTTACCTAGTAACACCGGAACCAAAGAGGATTGCTCGCTTCATTGGGGGTTTAGCCCCAGAAATCAAGGCCAGTGTTAAGGCCTCAAGGCCTGCTACGTTCAGGTCAGCGGCAGACCTGTCGCTATCTCTTACACTTGATATAGTCAGAGGCATGGCTGCCAAGGCCTCTGAAAATGGAAAGAGAAAAAGGGAGGATGAGAATTCTCGTCGCTCCGATAGGAAGAGTTCCGGGTTAAAAAGAGACAGTCAGCAGTCGGTTGAGAAGACCAAGTGCGAAACCTGTAGGAAATACCACCTCGGGAAATGCAGATTCGAATCTCAGCCCCTACCTTGTGGGATTTGCAAATCACAGGAACATAAAACCCTGGATTGCGAAAAGCTAAAAGATGCAACCTGTTACGGTTGTAACGAGAGGGGGCATGTCAAGACCAACTGCCCTAAGAATCAGAAGAAACCCGCAGAAGCCAAAAGAACAAACGCATGAGTCTTCGGAATGAACGGCCAGAAGATGGTGCAGTATTATAAGGATACAGCGGGTACCTTTCTTATCAAACGGTTATGAAGAAAATAGTTACTACTGGCACATATAATTCCATAAGAGATCATATTTGTTGAGAACTATTGACTCCGCATGTTTAGGATCTCAATCATTTGATATGAGATAGGAATTTGTCATTTGTACCTAAGAAAACGCTCCAACAAATCTTAGATCGATGTTGTATCTATTTAAAAAAAATCACTCTGTTCTGATATCCTCGTGGCAGACTTTTGAGCTGTCCAAAAAAAAAAAATTCATCAATATAATAAAGACAGAAGTGACGTTTTGATCCCCTGTCAAGAAAATGATGAATTCGGCCGAACCTTAAATGCCGTTTATGGTCTTTCATGACCTAGACTAAACATAATGAATATATATATATATATATTAAATAACGTTCATTGAGAATGTTAGTACTATATTAACCTATATGGTCTATAAATACCATTGTTAGTATATATTAAGGCCATCTAGATAAAGAGTAACAGTTGTTGGTTTGCAACTAATGAATTGTTTTAATGGCATTAGAAATCTGGAGTACTTTCCCTAACCTTTATCATAAATTTAAATGCCAAAAGTTTTATTTTGAATCAGAAACCAATAAATCCTTCATAAACAATAAATATAGCAAGCTTTTTACAAACGTTTCATAAAACCCTATATATTTAGCATAATGTAAAAACCTACGGATGGAAAATTCATAAGAATCCTTCCGAAAAATCTAAAAGTACTCTTTCTTCGCAATAGAGTACGACAACATATGTTATTATTTCTCATTGTTTTTCTATCACCTACGAATGCCAAACTATGTTTGATAAAAGTACCATATGAGGATTGGCGTATACTGGCGTATCCCATAGATTATTTCCATGCCTGATCAGTATGGAAGTTAATACATGGAACCCCGGAACTACCCCAATGATCATATTATACAAATATCGACTAGTAGTATTCGAAGAAGATATCCATAATATTGTCCAAGTAAAGCGTTCCGAAATAAGGAATTCATGGACTTATAACATAAACATATCACGTATTAACACAAATAATAATGAAGGAACAGGAGCCTGAAATATGGAAAGTCTCTGTAGTCTCCCTGTATCTCGATTATCTCTTTCTAAGATTATCTTGTTTATCTCCCGAAAGGTGAGAAGGGTTAAGATGCATATCCCGTTTAGGAATGCATCATTAATATGAGACCTACCACTAATCGAATTCTCCTACAACAATAACTACCGTACCGGCATAAAGGCTGCGCCTTTCGAGGCATATACGGTAGTAAGTATAGATCGCCTGTTTGTTGGACGGATGTTGTAAAGGTCCAACTATCAGGACCAGAAATAGCCTTCGAAATAACGGACAAGATTGTCCAGACTCGAGGCCAACTCAAGTCTGCCCGAGATAGGCAGAAGAGTACGTAGACCCAGAATCATTAATTGGAGTGATGCGGTTTGGAAGAAAGGCAAGCTAAGCCCGAGATACATAGGACCTTTCAATGTTACCAAATGTGTCGGGTCCGACGCCTATGAGTCGAACTTACCGGAAGAGCTCAATGGAGTTCACAATGTGCTCCGCATCTGCAATCTAAAGAAATGCTTCACCGATGGATCATTGATGATACCTCATACTGATGAACGTATAAATGAGAACTTGAAGTTTGTGGTAAAGCCTTGTCAATTAAAGACCGACAGGTGAAGAAGCTTAGAAGAAAACATGTGCCTATAGTAAAGGTTAAATGGGATGCCCGGAGAGATCCCGAAAATACGTGGGAAGTTGAATCCACGATGAAAGAAAAATACCCCAAATTATTTGAGTAAATCTCGGGTCGAGATTTATTTTAAGGGGGTGAGGATGTAACACCTCGAAATTTTTGCGTCCAATAATGTGCCGACACGTGTCCTAAGTTTACACGTGGCATTGAAGGACTAAAATTGACAAACCTTGAATATATGTAAATTCGAGGATTATAAATGTCAATCAAGGGTAGTATACTTTATAGTATCCCTAAATGATGCTCGTACCTTCAAACGGATAAATCATGGATCGTACGGAAACGAAACGCGAAAGAAAGTGAGAGATTACAAGCTATAGGGGTTAAACGTGTCAACATGTTTAATTATACCTCTGAGTGACCATTTAACGAACCCGAGGCTTCGTAACAGTAAAATACGCTCACTAGAATATAATATATAAATTTCGCGAAGTTCCGTTTAAAACGAGAAAGTTATGATCAAATCCGTATGCGAGGGGTAAAAAGCGTCAATAATAAAGGTTAAAACCTTTCTAATAATATTGAAAATAACCAAGGGGCTGAATAATACATATAAATAACACGAGGCCCTTAGTTGTAAATAACCAAGGGCCAAATCGCAAAGTTGCCCCTTCGGTTCCGAAAGGTCAGGTTATTAATTACAAAGATTCTGATCATGATTATAAAAGATTCAAGTTACCCCTTCAAAACCCGAAAGGTCAAGTTGATGATTACTAAAGATTTCATTATTTATTACTAAAGATTTTATCATTATTACCAAGATTTAGTCATGATTATAAAATATTCAAGTTACCCCTTCAAAACCCGAAAGGTCAGGTTAATGATTACGAAAGATTTCGTTATTAATTACCAGATTCCCGTAATCATTTCAAAAGATTTAAAAGCCTTGAAAAACCACCCTCTCGCGACCCGCGTTGAGATTTGGGGTAAGTGAAGGCGGGCCGCGAGCCCCCTAAGATACGCGCATGATTTTAAGAACCAGGCGACCCGCGTACAAGGTGCATGGTTCCCCCATGCGGGCCGCGTCAGGCGCCCAGATGCAGAAACATGCTTAACTTGGCTGTTCAGCCTTCTAAAAGCCATGACCTGCATTTAAACCTTCAAAGTGACCCCTAAACACTAGGGACACATGTTGGAAGGTTGGGGTTAGTTGGGGGACTTGTGTGTCAAAATTTGTTGTGAAACCTTACTATAAAAGGGCATGTTTGGTTCATAACCAACACACAACTCAAAACACACTCCTCTGGTCATTCTAAAGGCTCTCAAGCATTTCTCTGTATACTCTAAGCAAGACCCAACGTCTGTAAGTCGTCTAGATCCTTTGTAGTTTGATTTATGCTTAGATAACTACTAAAAACCAAACCGTCGTAACTACGGTTTGACTTCAAAATAAATCCGTAATGGCTCAGTCTTATTGCGGATCAAAAGTAGTTATGAGTTGGTATTTATGTGGGTAATAAACCTCTAAAAAGGTCCCCCTGATCACCACTCTAACTATGTCAAATATCGAGTCAAACGTGCGGTTAAAAAGTCAACAGAAAGCTATTTTAGCGATTTATGCATAATCTGTAATGTATATGTTATGAAACCTGTTTTGACACTTATAAAACATGATATTAAGTATATAAACTTGTTTGCGCTCGTTTGAATCGACCGTTTGCTATATTGAACCGGTTCGGAGCCGTATGTCGCAAAAGTTTGACTTTTGCTTTGACTTCAGGTCTGACCCGTTTTAGTGAGGTATAGATATACCTTAGGACTCTCTTAGGACCAGGTCACATGTCAGTATAAACCTCTGTGATCGGTTCATGAGTTATCCGAGTCTTTTACGTATTTCCGTCATTCGCCTAAAAGTTGACCGTAACGGCCTTTATAAAATAAAACGAGTATTTCGGACACGTGAACGGACCAGAACCTTGCTTATTAAATTATAAGCATGTCCTTAAAGTTTCACGTCAATCCGAGGTCTAGAATGAGAGTTATGCTAAATGGCGCATTTAAAGTTAACTTTAGTAATTGACGGCGCAATTAGCATGACGACCATCTAAACCAAGATTTCGTCACCAAAACTTTTACCCACTGTATTAAAATAATATTTTGGGAATTTTAGAGATTTTTAATAATTTTTACCTCGCTCATAACCTGCGGTTATGGCTACGGTCCGGTAAATACCGAATATGCCCTTTTCGGCCAAAACATGAGTTCTACAAGGTCTTTTGACCCGATTCCAGTTGCTACTGATTTTAAATAATAAATAAAGTATTTTAAGCTTTATAAGCTGTTCGGGAAACTCAGATTTCCTGTAGAACTCGAAAAGCTCTTTAAAAGCCTTTAAAATGACCGAAAAGCCCCTACGGGGCATAATATTAACTTAAACTCGTTACGGGCGTCACGGAAGGTATCCTACTGATACCACGACCCATTAAGGCATATTGACTTAGGAAACAAGCGTACGACTCTCATGGTTAACCGTTTCGCCTATTGTGCGCACGGTTCGGCTTATGAAACTAGTTTTCATAATTTAGCCGATACGGGTCAAATTATATTATTTGAACCCCAAAATCCAGAGTGTGAACCATTAACCCATATAAAACAAGTCTCTGAACTTGTTGGGTCAGAATCACACTCCATTCTCGGTTTTCGCCTTTTCGCGCGATTAAACCATATCTATATATATCGGAACCAACCGGTCTAGGCTACGGCCATTATAACGACTCGTTAGGATTCTAAGAGGTTAATTAAAACCTTCGTTCCAGATTAGGAGCCTCAGTAAAAGCTATCGGTGATTTAATCCAAATTAAGGAAATATACTTGCAAAGGTAAATACTCTTAACTTATTTCCCTATACGGGCTTGGGATACGGTATAATAATACCGCTTGGTCGGGTATTGAATATTTAATCGGATTATGATTAAGTTATTGAGGTAACCCGGTTTGATCTGTATTGTTTGAAATAAAAGCCTTTAGGGGTTAATGACCATGTCCCGGATATCCTTGACATCATTGTATTATAAAATGGTCACGTCTTATGCACGGGGTGTAGGCATACACCTGACAGTTGCATAAGGGAAACGGTATCTCACGCTCAGTGGGCCTATACTTGTGATGTGTCTGTTAATCTTGACTCGGTTTCTATATCGGGCCCTGAACGTACAACGAACATGTAAAACTGTATACAAGATCATAACTATGATTGTCCCAAGTTATAAAAAGATTAATCTTGCCTCTGGGTATTTTAATCAAAAGATATTTTGTGCCATGTGCATTCAAATAAATTTTCAATCATTTTCCAAAATGAGTCAGTTGAGTGTATTTACCAGTGTAAACTGACGTATTTTTCCAAAAAGATTAAGTGCAGGTGCTATACGTAATAGGCTGGCTACTCCAGGCATCATTATTCAAGTCTTGCAAGCTTTAGATGTCAAAGTCTGTTGAACAATACTTTTCGATATTATTATTTGATCCCCTGTGGATACCTTTCGACTATTTGTAATACATTTGATATTACGAACAATAGTTGAATATAATTATCTTTATGCTTCCGCTGTGCATTATTATATTGTGTGGTTTGACTATGATGTCTCCAACTACGTCACGGTAATCCCCACCGGGCCCACCGGTGATACACGTGGAAATCGGGGTGTGACAATTGAGTCGCAAGGAACGTACTAAGCTTCATTGTGTTCGTGTCCAATCTGTTATTCAAGCTCAAACTGATATTCAAGCCCGTATTTCTCAGGCTCAACAAGCTTGTGTTTCACAAGGTTTGATGGATAAGGAATTTCCTTATCACATAACTCCTGCTCTAGAACTGAAGGACAATGGATCATATTATTTCATGGACCGCTTGTGGGTCCCAAGCCAAGATGATCTTCGTACCTTGCTTATGGATGAAGCCCATAAATCTCGTTATTCTATTCATCCTGGCTCAGATAAGATGTATAAGGATCTTCGTATTCAGTATTGGTGGCCTGGTATGAAGAAAGACATTGCCTTATACGTATCCAAATGCCTTACTTGTCTTAAGGTTAAGGCTGAACATCAGCGTCCTTCGGGTTTATTGGAGCAACCAGAGATCCCAGTTTGGAAATGGGAAAACATCACTATGGATCTCATTACTAAACTCCCGCGCACAAAGAAAGGTCACGATGCCATCTGGGTAGTCGTTGATCGTCTTACCAAGTCAGCACATTTCTTGCCAATCCGTGAGGATTTTTCGGCTGACAAACTTGCTCAAATCTATGTAGATGAAATCGTAGCTCGACATGGTGTTCCTCTGAACATCATTTCTGACAGGGATGCTCGTTTCACTTCTCATTTTTGGAGAACCATGCAATCTGCTATGGGGTCTCAACTTAATCTGAGCACAGCTTATCATCCGCAAACGGATGGTCAATCTGAAAGAACAATCCAGACACTGGAGGATATGCTTAGAGCTTGTGTGATCGATTTTGGTGGTAGTTGGGACTCACATCTTCCATTGATTGAATTCTCCTACAACAACAGTTATCACTCCAGCATCAACATGGCTCCTTTCGAGGCTCTCTATGGTCGAAAATGTCGTTCACCAGTCTGCTGGAATGAGATTGGCGAGGCTCAACTTACTGGACATGCCCTCATTTTAGAGACAACAGATAAGGTTAAGAAAGTACGTGATAACCTTCAGACAGCTAGAAGCCGTCAAAAGAGTTACGCGGACCTAAAACGCAAGCCCTTGGATTTTCAAGTCGGTGATCGTGTATTACTTAAGGTCTCACCTTGGAAAGGTGTGATCAGATTCGGAAAGAAAGGAAAACTTGCACCTAGATACGTTGGACCATTGAGGATCGTCGAAAGAATCGGTAAGGTAGCCTACAGACTTGAGTTACCTCCTGAACTTGGAAATGTTCATTCAACCTTTACGTGTCCAATCTCAAGAGGTGTTTAGCTGATGAAAACCTCCACATACCGCTTGACGAGATTCGTGTTGATAAAACACTGAAATTTGTTGAGAAACCGGTAGAAATCATGGAACGTGAAGTCAAGTGGCTTAAACGCAAGCGCATTCCTTTGGTCAAGGTTCGATGGGAATCTAAACGTGGACCCGTGTTTACTTGGGAATGTGAAGATCAAATGAAGGCAAAATATCCACATCTTTTTCCACGAGTTTCCTCTAAATAAATTTCGGGACGAAATTTCCACAAGTAGGGGAGACTGTAACATTTGTGTTTGTAATCGTTGTGAACAGTTCAGTTATCAATAAAACAATGTTATTTTGTCCCAATGTTTGTTTGGTTGTGTTTTACATTTTTCATGATTTGACTTTTGTTCAATTTCAAACTCTACATCGCTTTCTGGAGAGTTATACGCAAACTGGTGCGTAAACGTACTCAGTTTAATGCGACAAATACTCCGGAACATCAACATATACCCAACATACCTTAAATAACCTTTACATAACTTAGAAATAAGTTTTGAAGGCTTTGGTATGGCAAAAACAAGTTAATTCGCTTACAGGGACTAAACTTGACAAACTGCAAAAGTATGCCAATTTGAATTGTAACAAACATTCCGGAACATGTCCATAAGTTAAACATACCATAAATATCCTTTACATAGCTTAGAAATAGGCTTTGAGGGGTTTGGTATGCTAAAACAAACTTTTGGATCATTCAGGGGCTAAAAGTGTCAAAAAGTGCACAAGTTTGCACTTTTGCGCATAACTTACGTTCTGAATACATCCGGACATCCAAAAATTTATGTAAGCATCCTTATATTATGCCTTAGTGTATGGCATGAAAAAAAAATCCATTCGTCGCGCAATTTGGATCGTCTTTCGCGCTTATGCGCATTCCGTCGTAATTAACCGAACATTGCGACCGTACGGCCAAACGAACCGACATCCGGGATATTTTTTAGCACATTTTAAGTTCCCTATACTTTAACATCATTTTAGAGCTTTGAAATGGGGTTAACGGGGCTTAAACGTGTCAAAAATGCATCAAATACCAAGTTTTGGAGCTGCAGGGACCAAAACTGTAAATCTGCCAAACTAAGGGCTTACGGACCGTAAGCCAAAACCCATACGGTCCGTAAGGGGTCCCCAGTACAGCAGATTCATTGAACCCACTTGCAGTTGGCCTTTCGTTCATTCAAGGGGCAATGCCCTTTCACCCAATCAAGAGCCAAGGGCCATTATTCAGTAACCACAATAATTCGACAAGGGTACGAGCGAGATCGTGGCACGGTATTCGATAAACGATCCTAACGGTTATGCTTTTCCTATAAATACCCCCACCCCATTCTTGCAAAAACCCACAAGAATCTGATCTAAAAAGCTCTAAGTTGAAGTATTGCTTCATACCTGAGTTTCTTTGATCAAGATTAGCTTTCGTGTAACACCTCGAAAATTTATGTCCAATAATGTATCGACACGTGTCATGGACTTAAAACGTGCAAAGGATTGATTTAGAAGGACTAAAGTTGACAAACAAGAAATCTATGTGCGTAAAAGGATTCAAAATGTCAACAATGAGTAAATATATCTTTCAATAACCCTACATGATGTTTATACCCCTAAACGAATAAATCATGGATCATACGAAGCTAATTGTGAAAGAAAGTGAGGAATTACAAACTACAGGGGCTAAATATGTCAACATGTTTAAAGTATACCTCTGAGTGATCTTTTAGCAAACCCAAAGCTTTGTAATGGTTAATTATACTCACAAGAATGTGTGATAAAAATTTCACAAGGTTTCGATGAAGTATGAGAAAGTTATGACAATATTCGTATGCGAGGGGTTAAAAGCGTCAAACCGCAAAAGTATGTCAATTCGTAAGGTTTCGGACCTTCCGAAATATAACCATGAGTTTAGTATACTCTAATTAACCTTTAGATAGCTTAGATATAGGCTTAGAGGTGTTTGGTGCGCAAAAATAAACTTTTATGTCATGCAGGGACTAAAAGTGTCAAAAAGTGCACAAGTTTGCACTTTCGCGCATATCTTGCATTCTGAATATCCCCGGACACCCAAAAATTTATGTAAGCACTAAAATATCTTATTTTAGTGTTTGGCTTGATAAAATTCCATTCGTCGCGTAATTTGGATCGTTTTTAGCGTCCGTCCGTGTTTCGTCGTAATTAGCCGAACAACGGGACCGTACGACCAAACGAACCGATATCCAGCATATTTTTGAGCATGTTTCATGTTCCCTATGCTTAGGCATCATTGTAGAGCCTTAAAAATGGTTTAACGGGCCTCAAATGTGTCGGAAATGGCATTTGGGAGTGCAGGGGCCAAATCTATCAATTAATGAAAGATTGCATGTGCTGTACAGGTCCCTTACGGACCGTATACAGGACCATACGGTCCGTATAGCATGCCCAGTTCCAGAATTTTGAAAACCAGCTTTGGTTTTGCTCTCACACTCTCATAATCGAATCTAGGGGCTGCCCATTGTTTTGTAAACCATGGGTATGAAGTGTAGGGCTGAGATTGAAGCACGATTATCGATGAACGATCCTAACGGCTCTCAAAATCCTATAAATACCCCTTAGATTTTGGGTTTCACTTGCACCTCTTCTCATTTCTGGATTGCTCTCTGATTTCTCTGCATTCCTTGAGGGTCTTGAGCTTCTTGAGAACCTCTTTCAAGTACTTTAGACTTTTGTAAGTGGTTCCTTTCATGCTTAGTTTTTGTTTAGCGTTTAAACCGAAAAGTCAAGCGTTATCGATAAAAACTTTGACTTTTAATCGGTTGAGCCATGGTTCGCGTTGAACACGGCTACGTGATCGTAATTAGGTAGGTGTTTAACCCTCTAAAGGGCATCTCCTAATTACCACGTTTACTTAGTTTAATTGTCGGGTCAAATTAAAGTCAATCGGGTTTGTTTTAAATAAAATTCACAACTAATAATATGAAAGTCATAAAATCAGTTTTGTCACTTTAATGACTTGGTAAATATTAGTTGAACATGTCTAAGCATGATTCAACCCGACAATTCTAAGTATAGGCTCGGTTCGCAACCGAAAGTCGCAAAGTTTGACCTTTGCTTTGACTTTCAGTTCTAACCCGAATTAGCTTGAGTTTATTTATGCCTTAGGGTCCTTTGTGATCATGTTATATGATAGTATAACCCCCCAAAGTTATACTACTTGGTTCTTTGGAATTAAAGACCATCGCATGTTTCCATAATGCCTAAATGTGACCATAATGCCCTTTAATGTTAAAACAATATTTTTGAAGATGTGAAAGGACTAATACCTTTATTACTGACCTATAAGCATGTCCATAAAATTTCACATCACTTTGAGGTCTAGATTATGAGATATGCTCATTAGCGTAATTAAGAAGCTTTTCGGAAAATTAACCGTATGATTAGCATATAGCCTATCTAAACCCAATTTTTAATACCAAATCTATTACCCACTGATGTAATATAATATTTTGGGATTTTTGAAGATTTTTATTTATTTTTAGGCTGATCGTAACCTAGAGTTCTAAGCCTTACTCGGTAATTGCCGGTTTTGCCCTTTTAGGCTATAAAATGAGTTTTACAAAAACCTTTTGACCCCAAACCTTTTTATACGGATCTAATATGATAAATAAGGAATTTTGAGCCTTCTAGAATAATAAAAATATCAGCTTCCCTTTAAGAACCCGGAAATAGCTTAATATCACCTTTTAAGCGTTTTTAACGCATAGTATGTATTAAAACCATTTTAGGTGCATAAGACTTGATACCTACTGATGTTTTAAGTAAATTTTCATACTTTGGTAGTAAGCAAAAGACTTAAACTCAGAATTCTAGTTTTGACCTTTTAAGCCTATGTGAAATTACCAAAATGCCCTTAAGATGCATAGTTTGGTTATAAGTGATAAATTTCACCTATAGGTTATACCCAAATGATATAACTTGGTAAATTAAGTATTTTTACTGATATAATCAGACCTGAAACTCAGATTGCTATTTAACCTCTTTTATAACCTTTAAAATGACCAAAATACCCCTACGGGGCATAAATTGGTTTTAAACTCGTTTTGGGTATAATGGAAGATATCCTACTGATATCACAACATATCAAAGGCATATTAACTTATGGAACATGTTCATGACTCTTATGGTTACCCGTTACGCATATTTCGCGTTCGGATCGGCCTATGTGACTAGTTTGCATATATAAGCCGAAACGGGTCAAACCAAATCGTTTTTGTCTCAATATTCAGAATGTGTTTAAGTTACCTATATTAAACAAGCATGCAAGCTTGTCGGGTCAAAACCACATTCTAAACCGGTCTTCGCTTTATCATGCGTTTGAACCGTGTATTCCTTTTGAAAACTAACCGGTCTAAGTCTAAGCTTAATTAAAGACCCGTTAGGATTCTAATAGGTTATTAAAAACCTTCGTTCCAGATTAGGAGCCCAGTAAAAGCTATCTGTACTTTCTGATTTGATATACGGCTGGGATTGAATTTATATTCAGCTCAGGTAAATACCCTTAACTTATTTTCCCTATACGGGCTTGGGATACGGTACTATAAAAGTACCGCTTGGTCGGGTGTATGTAGTCATTTAAATCGGAATGTGATTGATGTATTTACATAACCTGTTTGATATGTATTATTTGGTGTATGGCCTTTGGGGCTTAAATGACCATGTCCCGGATATCCTTGGCATCATTCATGAAATGGCCACGACCTAAGCACGGGGTGTAAGCGTACACCTGACAGCTGCATTATGTAAAAACTGGTATCCCACTATAAGGAATCGACCTTGTGGGCATTATACCTGTGGCGTGTCAGTTAACTTAAGTCCGGCCCTACAAACCGGCCCTAATGGACGACAAATGAGTAAAACTGTATACAAGATTATTTTGAATAATTGTCCCAAGTTATAAAATATTTTTGCCGAAGTGCATTTAAATCAATTTTCAAACTCTTTTCAAAATGAGTCAGTTAAGTTGTATTTACCAGTGCAAACTGACGTATTTTCCAAAAAGGCTAAGTGCAGGTGCTAGACGAAATAGGCTGGCTACTCCAGGCATCATTACTCAAGTCTCGCAAGCTTTAGATGTCAAAGTCTGTTGAACAATTTTCCTTTTTATTTGATCCGCCTGTGGATCTGTTTCGACTGTGTTGTAATACTTAAACATTACATTTTGTTCAGTTGAAATAAATCTATATCTTTTGCTTCCGCTGTGCATTTTATATGTTGTGTTGTTTGACTATGATGATATCAATGACGTCACGATACTCCCCACCGGGCCCACCGGTGACACGTGGAAAATAGGGGTGTGACAGGTTGGTATCAGAGCCAACACTGAGTGAATTAAACACTAGCCTTTTGTGTTTAATCTCAGTTACACAATTGCACATTCTCGAGTCTAGACAAGAACATAGGACTAATCCAAATTCGTTATATTTTGTCTCCTTTGTTATTTTCTGATTAGCCCTTGCATGGGCAAGTCATTTTGATAGAAGTCCCGTTTAGGGCAACCATTCCTATTATAATATCTTTCTTTTATAAGATCTACCATTATGATAAAATGGCAAAATCTAAAAGGACAAGACCTAGCCATGTGTCACCTTAAGACAGGGCCAAGATGGTAGTTCCTCAATTAGATTCAGATCCTTGTTAACATCTCAAATTAGGATTGCTCTGCGTTTAATATTAAAAGAATCTTAAAGGTAAAACCTAGCCTAAATGTCATTGCAGACATGGCCAAGATGGTACAACCTATTCAAAAAGATTCAAACCTTGTTAACATCTGAAAGCATGTTAATATGCTTGACAAAGTGTGACCCGATAAAATCACCTAAGTCATTACTGAAAAGGGTTATTCTAAATTCCCTTATTTTATAATCATCCTTTAAGGATGAAGTGCCCACGGGCTATAATTAGCGTCCTCTGGGACTAAAGACAGTGGTAGCCTGTAACTCTCTGTCAAGAATGGGTAATGAACTTTGATTCAACCTTAATACCTTGATTCTATAAAATCCTGGTTTAATAACTAAATCTGTCTTCATGACTAGGCCTTTTGTGCTATTATATATAACTTAGGGTTATCCTGGATAATTAACTAAAATGGATATTATAAACCATTGTTAATAAATCGTTTAAAACAATGGAACTGTATAAGCTTCTATATGTAAACCTTGCCCTTGTTTTCTTTTATGTAGCAATTAAAGCTACATGGCGAGGTCGGAGGAAGTGAACAGTCATTCTTTGGAAAGCCACGATAATGATAGGGTTAATATAACCAAAGGCGAGCTCTGTACGCTGATTGATACAGCTGTGTCTAAAGCTGTAAAAGAGCAATTCAAGGAGGTTAGTGAGACGTATAGTAGAACCTCTTCGGTACCCCACTCTAAGTCTGTTCCTAAGACTCATTCAGAAGCTCATAGCAAGCCACCCTCGAAGAAGGATGGACCTAAGAAAGAGGATGTCGAACATTCCTCAAACCAACATAGTGTTCCATCCAAGAGAATAGTGTTCGATGATGAGCCACGTACCAAGTCTTGTACTTATAAGTACTTTGTTTCCTGCAAACCCCGGGATTTCACTGGGGAGAAAGGAGCAATTGATTGTATGACTTGGTTAGATGAAATGGAGACTATTGTTGATATCAGCGGTTGTGCTGAAAGGGATATAGTGAAGTATGTATCCCAATCGTTCAAGGGAGAGGCACTGGCTTGGTGGAAGTCTCTCATTCAAGCTGCTGGGAAGATCCCACTCTATAATATGTCATGGGAGCAGTTTGTTGTTCTCATTAAGGAGAACTATTGTCCACAGCATGAGGTGGAAAGGATTGAATCGGATTTCTTATCATTGGTGATGCAGAATTTAGATTGTCAAGCTTACCTCACCAGTTTCAATACCATGTCTAGATTGGTTCCTTACCTGGTGACACCAGAGCCCAAGAGGATTGCTCGCTTCATTGGGGGTCTAGCCCCAGAAATCAAAGCCAGTGTTAAGGCTTCGAGACCTACTACTTTTAGATCAGTTGCTGATCTATCTCTATCCCTCACCTTAGATGCGGTCAGGCTGAGATCGCTCAAGAACTCTGAAGAGAGTAAGAGGAAGCGTGAGGAGGATAGCTCACGAGGGTCAGAGAAGAAGCACAATTGGAAACACGGAGTCCAAGAAGTTTGGGGCTGGAAAAGGTAGTCAGCGAGCAGAGGAAAAGCCAAAGTGCTCAACTTGCCAAAAACGCCACTTTGGAAAGTGCAGGCTTGAGACCAAGTCTCAATCAGGACCACCTGCATGTGGGTTGTGCAAGTCTAGAGAGCACAAGACTATTGACTGTAAGAGAATTAAAGATGCTACCTGTTACGGCTGCAACGAGAAAGGGCACATTAAGTCCAACTGCCCTAAATACGCCAGGAAGCCTGAGGAGGCCAAGAAGACCAATGCTAGGGTCTTCCAAATGAACGTGCAGGAGGCCATTCAGGACGACAATGTGATCACAGGTACCTTCCTCGTAAATGATGTATATGCTAGAGTACTGTTTAATTCTGGTGCTGATAAGTCGTTCATAGATAATAAGTTTTGTAAGTTGCTGAATTTACCTGTTAAAACCTTAAGTGTGAAATATGAGGTAGAGTTAGCCGATGGAACCTTAGAAACCGCCTCAACCGTTTTAGATGGATGTTTTATATCCATTAGGAACCACTCTTTTCCTTTGTCCTTGCTTCCTTTGAAGTTAGCCGGATTTGATATAGTATTGGGCATGGATTGGTTATCGCATAACCAAGCCTAGATCATCTGCAACAAGAAGCAAGTAGTGATTAAGACTCCGTCTGGTGAGTCACTTACCATTCGAGGAGATACCCAACACGGATTGTCTGAGCAAGTGTCTATGCTCAAGGCATTTGGGTGCATGAAGAAGGGTTGTGTTATTTATATGGCACAAGTGACAGTCGACGAGCAGAAGCCCAGGATTGAAGATATTCCAGTCGTTTCTGAATACCCTGAAGTTTTCCTTGAAGAACTACCTGGTTTGCCACCAGATAGGCAGGTAGAATTCCGAATTGACATCATCCCCGGAGCTGCACCTGTTGCAAGAGCACCTTATAGATTGGCACCAACAGAGATGAAGGAATTGAGGACGCAGCTAGATGATTTGCTAGCCAAGGATTTTATAAGACCTAGTTCGTCTCCATGGGGAGCGCCAATTTTATTCGTCAAGAAGAAGGATGGATCAATGCGTCTATGCATTGATTACCGTGAGCTTAATAAGGTAACTATCAAGAATAGGTACCCTTTGCCCAGGATCGATGATCTATTCGATCAGCTTCAAGGGGCAAGCTACTTCTCCAAGATTGATTTGAGGTCAGGCTACCATCAATTGAAGGTTAAAGATGAAGACGTACACGAGACTGCGTTTAGGACTCGTTATGGTCATTATGAGTTCTTAGTGATGCCTTTTGGGCTCACTAACGCACCTGCCGCACTCATGGATCTCATGAATCGCGTCTGCAAGCCTTACTTGGATAAATTTGTCATTGTCTTCATCGATGACATTCTCATATACTCAAAGAGTCAAGCTGACCATGAGAAGCACCTCCGTTGCATTTTGAAGCTACTTCAGCAGGAGAAGCTTTATGCCAAGTTCTCGAAGTGTGAATTTTGGCTTCGCGAAGTCCAATTTCTTGGACATGTGGTTAGTGAGCGTGGTATCCAAGTAGATCCCGCTAAGATTGAAGCTATCATGAACTGGCAAGAGCCGAAGACGCCCACGGAGATTCGCAGTTTCTTAGGATTGGCTGGGTACTACAGACGATTTATCGAGAACTTCTCAAGAATTGCAGCACCCCTGACTTTGCTAACTCGCAAGAATAGTACGTTCAATTGGGGGCCTAAGCAGCAAGAATCCTTCGATATATTGAAGCAAAAGTTGAGCAACGCTCCTGTTTTGACGTTTCCTGATGGAATTGATGAGTTTGTAGTATATTGTGATGCATCACACACCGGGATGGGGTGTGTGCTTATGCAGAAAGGCAAGGTCATTGCCTATGCTTCACGTCAGTTAAAGGTGCATGAAAGGAATTACACCACCCATGACTTGGAGCTGGGTGCCGTTGTATTTGCACTAAAACTGTGGAGGCATTACTTGTATGGAACCAAGTGTGTGACCTATTCAGATCACAAGAGCCTTCAGCACCTGTTCAACCAGAAGGATTTGAACATGAGGCAGCGACGCTGGATGGAAACTCTGAACGATTATGATTGTGAGATAAGATACCACCCAGGTAAGGCAAATGTGGTTGCTGATGCCTTAAGCAGAAAGGAAAGAGTGAAGCCTATAAGAATCAATGCCAAGAGCATTGAGATCAAGAATAGCTTGAATGAAAGGTTGTTAGCTGCACAGAAGGAAGCTGTGTTGGAAGCTAACTATCCAGAGAAAAAGCTAGGAGTAACTGAGGAGCAGTTATCCTACGGCAAGGACGGAATCCTAAGATTAAATGGACGAATATGGGTTCCTGTTTATGGAGGACTTCGGAATGTTATCCTCCAGGAAGCCCACAGTTCCAAATATTCCGTTCATCCTGGAGCTGATAAGATGTACCAGGATCTAAGGGCTAATTATTGGTGGATAGGCTTGAAGAAGTCTATAGCTGCCTATGTAGCTAAGTGCTTGACGTGTGCTCAAGTCAAAGCTGAACATCAGAAACCGTCAGGTTTGCTACAACAGCCTGAAATTCCCACTTGGAAATGGGAAATGGTGACGATGGATTTCATCACCAAGTTGCCAAAGACTAATAAAGGAAATGATACTATTTGGGTGATAGTAGATAGACTGACTAAGTCAGCACATTTCCTACCCCTTAAGGAAACTTACAGTTCTGACATGTTAGCCCAGTTGTATGTTGATAAGATTGTGTCTCTGCATGGAGTACCAGTGGCTATTATCTCGGACAGAGATACCAGATACACATCGCATTTTTGGAAAAGTTTCCAACAGTCTTTGGGCACGCGATTAAATTTCAGTACGGCTTACCATCCTCAGACGGATAGGCAGAGTGAGCGTACAATTCAAACTCTGGAAGACATGCTTCGTACATGTGTGATTGATTTAGGAGGTAGCTGGGATAGGCACCTACCTCTGATCGAGTTCTCCTACAATAATAGCTACCATACCAGCATTAAGGCTGCGCCTTTTGAGGCATTATATGGTAGGAAATGCAGGACGCCTATTTGTTGGGCAGAAGTAGGAGAAGCTCAATTATCAGGACCAGATATAGTCCTGGAAACGACGGACAAGATTGTCCAGATTCGTGACCGCCTAAAAGCTGCCCGTGATAGACAGAAGAGCTATGCTGATGAAAGGCGAAAACCCCTCAAGTTCGAGGTCGGTGATAAGGTTTTGCTTAAAGTATCACCTTGGAAAGGGGTAATGTGATTTGGTAAGAAAGGTAAGCTAAGCCCGAGGTATATAGGACCATTCGAGATCATCGAATGTGTTGGATCAGTGGCTTACAAGTTAAACTTACCTGAGGAGCTCAGTGGTATTCATAATGTATTCCACATCTGCAATCTGAAGAAATGCCTAGCTGATGAATTGTCACACCCTGACTTTTGCGGAAGCGTGATTATGGGGTGACTTACTTGTTATCATTGCATTCAACCATATCAAACAATCTATATGATAATACCAAAGATTTGTCATCCATAAAATGAGTTTAAAACATAACAACATTGTCTAAAACGTAGACTTCAAAATTTAAGTTTTACAAACCAGATGAATTGTGTAAAAGTTTGCTAAGGACTCATCAAAAGATAATAGTTGAAATCAAAGTTTGGAAGACGTGTCTCGTCCAGGATTAAGACACACTGGCCAAAACCCAAAAACCATGGATGACATCTTTATACTTAACATGACTTGAAATTCCAACGCCCGCCAGATCCATACATAATTTCCTGAAATACATGTAGTTTGAAAAGTCAACAAAAAGTTGAGCGAGTTCATGTGTATGTGAGTTTGTACAAATCGTTAATATATGTCTGCATAAATTGTTAAAATGTGTCTGTATGTCCTTGGTATGTAGCAATAAGGAAAAACAGATCAATTAATGTGTAGCTAATACATTAATAAGTGATATGGCCTAGGAAGCACTCAAACCTGTAACGCGTACTTCATACCGGTCCTTCCGGCGGAACGACATAGTCACCACATGCAGCCACACGCTGGCCCATGTGTGGGGCTCGCAACACCCAATAGATCTATCACTCATGCCTCTCGGTCCTTATACAAGGATTAATGGTCTTACGATAATAGCCTATCCATTCACGTGATCTAACAGTAAGTTCCTTAGCTAATCATGCCATGTATAGAAATGTCTGTAAATGTCTGTAAATGTCTGTAAGTGTCTGTAAAAGTCTGTAAATGTCTGTAATAATTGTAACATGTATTTCACCCCCGAAGTATAAAACTGAAAACGGTTAAGAGAAAAGGGGGACATGAACTCACAGTATTGCGTCTTCGGTACTCGTAACCCAAATCTCCTCAGCAAACACGACTACCTACAATGTTCTAACGTCTATTAGACGGACGGACCGTGCCTTGGCTTAGAGTTTAGTGTTTTGAGTTACGTTACTTTGGTATTATGTTGTTAAAATAATATAATTATTTTAACTTTATTAGAAAAATAGTTAGACAACTATTTCGTATTTATTTTCTCGAATGTTTTACTAAGTGTTCGGATTCTCGGAAGATTTCGGCAGAGTCTCCTCTGCAAATAGAGGTGTCCATGCTTAAATAGCATATCATTTTCTTTTATATATATCCAATAGTTCATATTCAATAATCAAACCGACATATCGACAAACAGAACATTACTTACTTTATTTCAGCTTTACTACTCAAAACCGGTCTGTTTTCGAGGATTTTTATAAAATAGTTAACCTTTTCTAAAAATTCTCAAATTTTTACAGAATATGACATATGTTCCAAAATTTATTGTGTAAAAATATCAAAGTCCAATTCGTTACCCATATTTTATAAAAATTCATTTTCTTGACTGCAATCAGATTTGCTACCTTCTGATCACAGTTTACGGAAATATTCACTAAAAATCAACCGTAAGTCCGTTTGACGAAATTCCAGTTGGAGGGTCGTCCGGACAACGGTGTCCATCTTCTGTAAAAATTTCATGGGTTGATTTTATTCAGGTCTTAAGTTGTGACTACGAAAATGTCATACTTTTTCTGAAACAAAAATGCAGCTTGAGCTGCTGTCCAAAAATAATCTTTTAAAAATAGTAAACGGTATCGAAAAATTATGATTCCAGTTCCATTTGTTAAGTTATTCCAAAATACTCATTTTAGGCTTTAGAAAATCCACTTTTCGACTTAAAATGATCCCGTTACAGCCTGTTGAAGTTGGCTGGAAATCCAACTCAGCAAGCTGTTTGAGTTTTTGTGTGAGCAAAACAATCAACAATCGAACAAAAATCGAAGTGAGGCAAGAGTATGAATGGACTTACTACTAGCACAAGGCTAGGGTTGTAATCTTAGGATGAGATGACAAGAAATGATGGTGAGAAAGGCCTTGAACAAAGCTTCTTGAGAGCACTTCAACTTCTTACTCCTATGGAGGATCTTGGAGCTTGGAATAGGGTTTGTTAGTGAAAGAGATGAAGTTGTGAAGGTAGGAGATGATGAATTTCAGTTATGGTGAGAGGAGAAGGGTATGTTGGCCGATTTTTAGAAGGAGGAGGGAGAGAGGAGTAGTAATCTTGAGGAATGATGGCATATTTCTTGGAAATCAAAGGCCACCCTAACCCTATAGTCATCATTAGTTAATTCTTAGCCAATCAATGATCAAGAGAATATAAACTAAATCTAAACAAAATATTTTGGTAATCATTTTGCTGGAAATTCGGTTGGGGGGGGGTAATGTGTAAATATTTGGTAATTAGTAGGTAACTATTAGAAGGTTAAGGGTATTTACAAGTATAGTGGGTGTATGTCATGTTTACATGGTGCATGGGGATTTTTGTGACCATGATTAATTTAAAATAATAAAATAATATTTCTAACAATATTTTCATGTCCCGGGTAATGTCTGGTTGTTTGGTTTCGCATTGTTCCGTTAAAGCGTTTAATTGACCCGTAAAGCGTCTTTTGTGCATCTTGTTGTAACGAATTTAATTCCAACACTTAGGAAAGTGTCCAGGACCATTTAGTCAATACTCTGTATAATATGAGTGTGTTAAAAGCTGAATTGTTACTGAAAATGCGGAATTCTGTAATTAAATTGCGTTTTAGGCACTTTCCGGCACTCAAACTATCACCTAGTGACATAGTCTTATGGTCCTCACTTCCCTACACTCCATACTGGTGTAGTGTTTTATCCCTGGCCCATACTGGCCTAAAAATAGTGTCTGTCTATGTGCTGGCATTGTCAGCACGTGTCTGAGTTATTCGCTCACTGTACTAACTGTGCTTTGTGCATCAGGTTTGTCACTAAGAGTCTGTATGAAATAATTGAAGTGACTGTATGTAAAGAATGCACATGTATGTATATAACATAAATCAGTAAGCAGTTTAAAGCATCAGATGTAATCAAGCACAGTCATTAAGCTCATAATTAAAATTAATTAATTGTACGGATGCATGCAAAATTGACGGTTGTCACATTCTCCCCCCGTTAAGAAAATTTCGTCCTCGAAATTTGTACTACCTTAACTCCTTAGGATTTCATTATGTATGTATGCATATGAATAGTACCGAGGTAGATAATCACCAAATCGAATCAAACCCTATTCACATCAAGTGAGTCCAAGAATATATATAATATCACGAATCCAATGGTTAAAAGGTATGTGCTTTTAGCATTTAATGTCAAAGGTATAAGTCGTATGGACGTGTAGTCTAGTGTGATCCAGTTACAGGGGTTCCACAAAGGAGGAGTTTTGTCCAATAGGATTCTCAAACAATCGGTCACGATATGCAAACGAGTTTTCACAAACCATAGCCTCCGTTATATGAACTCAAAATCAACAACTTGGAGATGAAAATGACTCGTCAACTTTCGAATAAGTAAATGGTAAGGATTTGTGAGTTGACATTCTCTAATTGTGAAAATACACCGAACGAAATGCAAGCGAATCTGGTGTATCATTGTCTTGATTCGTAGTTGCATCAGGAATGTTTAAATGACTTAGTTCAAACAAAAGTATAAGTAGTTTTGCATGAAACGACTGAGTATGATTAGCATAAGCTACAAGTTTGTAATGGCGCCACAAGGTGTCGCAATGACGTAATTCAATAATAGTGGTGACTGAACAAGTTCACGGTGTTTTAAATCAAATGAAAGTGAAACGAAACAAGCCTGAAGATTTGATTTACACAATGTTGCAAAGTTTTTAGTTGAATTCGGAACATCAAAGGGCCACTGTTTCCGATCGAAGGTGGGAAGCAATAAGTACCGCAAGGTATTCGATAGACAATGAAAGAATCGTTAGGAGGTACATCGTGCTACGAAATGAATCCATGTACCATTGCCTTAACACACAACTGTATTGAGACCGCTTTAATTGTGATAAACGAGACGGATTTAGAGCAAATAAATAATTTAAATCCGTATATGAAGTGAGTAACCCAATCAACACAAGCTTCAATTTTGTGAAAATATCACCTCAAGGTGTCGAAGTCAATCAAACGATTTAGTGGAGTCATAGACCGACCGAATCTACTACGACTCGTAATGAAAGAACTTTTGCAAGAATATTTGAATATGATGCTCCCAATACATCATATTGTGTCTCAAATTAAACGTGTGAAATGGATAAGTTCAAACAATTGAACTTAGTTTCAGCGTAACCCGACAATAAACGTATGTATCAACAAGGGAATCCCAACATGGTTACAAAAATAAACCATGAATGTATCTTGAAACAAAAGAAGTTTTCGAGAAGGTGTGTTGACCTGATAGCAAAGAGTCAACCGTTACAATAATGTAGGCCATTCGAATCACAAACCAGTAGTTAGATTTAGCAACATAATATTCGAATTTCAATGAAGCGTTCGAAATGAAACCGCACGCGTAGCAAAAGGTGCATGCGTAATATGTGAGTTTTCAAGTAATGACACAATGAGTATGAGGTAATGACCAAATATCGAAGCAATTGTGTGTTCGCTCTCAGCGAAGAAATTCAAAGCGATACAACTACTTTAAGGGGAGTAGAGATGCAAACATCTACTCGGCTAGAAGCAAAAGTGAAGATTTAAACGAAAGAATTTCAAGTACTTTCTGTTCTGTTAACTGAAATGGCATATATGTCAGGTTAATGGTGTTCGATTGAGTTAACAGATATGGTGTCTAAGTAACAACCTTTACACGTTTGGACCTGGGTTCCCTAGGGTCCTAATCATATGTTTTCTAGATCCTCAAGGTTTCGTATTCTGTGTAACTCGATTTTGTGCATTGTGTAGGAAACACCATCTTGTGTGCGTCTAAAGACAAGTTATCGTCCCACGATTTCCCCGGTATACTTTCTTCCTGAATTCATCGCTAACGACACTCGATCGTCAATCAGTCATGTAATAGTAGTTGGATCCTCACAGTTAGTTAAATACGTAATTCGTTAATCCTTAGCGAGAGTCACCGACTCTCGTGGGTTAGCTCGTTCGGCTCCTAGTAATTGATGCTCATTTGAAAGTCACATCCTTCTTCTTGATGAGCAGAGCTGGGGTTACCCAAAATGGGAAACTTGGTCTGTTATCTTCCTTCTCTATCAGCTACTGAAGCTACACTGTCGATCCTTGCATGTCTGAAAGTGTAAATTGCCAAGGTGTATTGGCTGCAAGCGCGGCGCCTGGGAATCAAATCGATGAAAAATTCGACTTGTCATTGAGTAGATAATTCTGGCAAGTTTTCGGGGATGGCTTCAGGATATTCTTTTATCACAGGGACATCTTCGAGTTTTTGTTCTTCGGCTCCCTTGTCCCCGACATGAGCCATAAAACAACCCATCCTTTTCGTAACATTCTTTGTGCCTTCAAGCGATTTGTAATTTGCAGAGGCGTATCCTGCTTCCTGAGTCAAGATCACTTCTTCGTTCGCCATCATGGTGCGGATATCAATCTCCTATTGATCATTTGTCAACCAATCCCTCCAACTACCTTGTTGAAGTCTCCCAACTCATTGGCAGTAGATCAAGTGTAATCTTACGCTTCCCGTGTTCTATCTTGCCGATTCCAGTTACTGTGTTGGGTTCCACTAGCTTCCCCTAAGCTAGTTCTAATGGGTATTGGAATATCTACTTACTCGCTGCTTAAACCAATTATACTCTCGAACTCTTAGAGGTGCAAATCGTAGAATTTGCAACAGTATTTGGCAATAAAGATGCATAACATTGAGTAGTATGGGACGTACTGATATCCATGCTTGGATTCCTGGCGTGCTTCTCTGGCTCCGGTGTTAGACATCTTTCCCATGATTTTGCTTAATCTCCCTTGGGCAATCTTTCCTAAAGTGCCTCATATCCCCGCAGGTATAACATCCTTTATCTTTCCCCTTTCCTTTCTTTCCATGCTTCGTCTCACTCCAACACGTTTCCCTGTTGTGTCCCACTTTGCCACAGTTGTCACACTTCCCATTTTTACATCGCCCGGTATGATGACGTCGGCACCTGTCGCATTTAGGTAGTTTACCCATGTACTCTTTTCTCTTTTTGACCTTGTTGTTGCTATTCGTTTGAGTACTCTGCTTGAAGTTTGCGAACTTCCTCTTGTTATCTCCAGATGACTCTACATGAGTCTCCCTCTTCTCCTCAGAGGTTGAAAATTTGTTCATCCTGATTGCCTCTTCAGTCAAGGCCACACTTAGATTAATGGCTTCAGCGATCGTTGTAGGCTTCGATGTCGTCACCATGCTCATGATTTGGGGTGCCAATCCCCAAATGAAACGCTCAATCTTCTTAAACTCTGGGTCTACCATGTAAGGAACGATACGCGACAGGACTTGGAACTTCTCCACATACTCAGCTATTTTTGGACCTTCCATCTTCAAGTTCCAGAACTCAGTTTCCACCTTCTGGCTTTCTGTTCTCAAACAGTACTTTTTATGCATTAGCACTTTCAGCTCGTCCCATGATAAAGCATATGCAGTAGTCTCGCCCATCGTCTGAACTTGGAGTTTCCACCATGACAGAGCCCCATCTTGGAACAGTCCGGAAATGTACGTGACCTGGTACTCTGGGGCACATTTGCTCGCACGCAAAACAGTGTCCGTTTTCTCAACCCAGCGCACGAAAGCTACGGCACCCCCAGTGCCGTCGAAATGTAGGGGCTGGCAGCCTAAGAACTGCTTGTAGGTACAGCTGTTGGCTGGATTATTTCCCGAGGTACCTCCGCTGCGTTCAGAGCGAAGGGCCTCGTACTGTGCGATGATCTGTATAAGGCGTTCTTGAAATTCCGCCTCTGTAGTCGGCAGAGGGTTGTTGGTATCGGTGTTTCCTTGAATTGACATCTTCTAAGAGGAAGATTGGATAGGTCAGGTTTCTTTAAGAACATAAGCACAAAAGCATCTACTTAACGACTGAAACCCAGGGGGTGTATTACATATATGTTTATACGTAGTTGTTATAACAATCAATCACATATCGTCACAATTATAGCACATCTTGTAGATAGGAACGTAGTAAGTAAGCATGTAGTACTATAGTTATTGCACAAATATGCAGGTCAACACGTATTTAGTAAGAACATAGCGACTGAGCCTTCATCATTTACCACCCATAATCACAGTGTCTACGAAGTGTATTACATCAAATGGGACACAGGGTCACCCTACCCTTGCCCAATAAATCTATCAGTGTATCCAAATCACGTGGTCAAAAGTAGTCTTTAAGAGTCTCCACAATCCTGACTTATCATTAGTGTCTTTACCCAAATGTAATGCAGTCCACATAATCCAGAAACCAATTATACTGGTGACTGAGGTGGAGGAGGAAAGAAAAGTAAATCGTTATCATGCGTGAACCCCTCCTCGAGCTTGTATATATGTTGAAGTAATTAACCGATCTGCCGCTCGACAGTAAAAGAAACGAGCATCAAAAACCTAGAAAAGGCGTCATAGCAGCAGATGAGAGTGCAAAAGAAGTCTTTGGTAATTGTGTAGGATCAAAGTATACTGGCAATAAACAGGGTGGAGGTTGTGGTGCCAACTCCAGCTCAACATTCTGCGACTTATATCCTCAAACTGTAGCTTGATGTGACAGGTGTACTCATCCCGTGTGTAGCCTCCATAATGTGAGGGATGACAAGGGTCTAAAATCAACATAGTGTAGCATAGGAATCCATCGAAATGACTTGTCCAGCGTTGTAGAGGTGAATGTAGCAAACGGTGCGTCTTGTTAAGTTTAGGAAAAATTTTGCCGTAGCAGAAGAATCGTTATGCGGGTGCTGACCTGGAGCGCCTTCCTGGGGTGCGGGTATGTCTTCAAAGAGAACGGTAGGCATGTCGGTGCAATGGATGTCGGTCTTCATAGATGCAACATCAGCGGGTGCAGGTGCGGTAGAAATGTCTCAACAAAAGGAAATTCAATAGGCGCAAGTACTAGGTCTGGTAAGAGGAGTGCAAGGTATAGTAGTCCAAAGGAAATAATGTCACGTTTAAACAGGTTCAGCAGGTGCAACATCAAGCTGGCCCGCAAGGAACTGGAGCTGCCTCAGGGGCAGGTCCTGGGGAGTGTGAGGGTATGTGATCTTGAGCAAGTGTTAGTGAAGTAGTCAAAGCGGCGGCGTCGTCCGTGTTGGGAGCAAAAAGCGGTAACCTGCCTGTTTGTAAAGTCGTAAATGTCGCAGACTCAAAGGAGTCTGAAATCGAGTGTATACTAGAATCAGAGGATAGTTTGATAATAGGGATCTCAAAACGTAGAGTTAGTAACAACGTCCTCATCTAACTTTCCATCATCCTGGGTATCAACGGAAGGATCATCAATAAGCAAATTAACGTCGTCATCAAACAACTTGTCCAAGAGGTACGGCGTCGAGAATCGGAGCCATGATGTGCGCGTCATCAAAGTGTCCAAATGATGAGGTAATCATGGACCGAAACAAGGATGACAGGAAGTTTCTTGTCAAGGAAGCCATCTGCAAGGGTAATTCATCACCAGAGTCTGGCAGCGCGGATGGTTGGCAGTCGTCCTCGTTCTTGGTCAACATGTCAGGGTCACTCTCAGTGTCTGACGTAAATATCTCCGGCGCAAGTGCAGTCTCATTATTTGTGACGGCGGCCATAGGGTCATCAATGCTTGACAACTCGCTTTTTGATCAAGGCGACATGTGTATCGGTGTATGGTATTCATAGTATGTATTCCCATAGTAATCACTATCGGTTAGCGTATGCAAACAGTTTCCACATATGCACGTTTATCAATAATCAACAATTAAGCATGTATACGATAAAAATGTAAGCAAGTAATCATCCTAGTCTTCCCTAGACTATCTCACCCAGTCTCTTAGACCGAACTCCCTAGTCTCTCAGACTGACTCCCTGGTCTCTAAGACCAACCCCCTGGTCTCTAAGACCCACTTCCTGGTCTCTAAGACCAACTCCCTGGTCTCTAAAACCCACTCCCTGGTCTCTAAGACCGACTTCCTGGTCTCTAAGACCAACTTCCCCAGTCTCTAGGACTAAACCTCCTCAATCTCTAAGATTGAACCCCTCAGTCTCTAAGACTGAACCTCCCCAGCCTCTAAGGCTGAACCTCCCTCAATCTCTAAGATTGAATCCCTCAGTCTCTAAGACTGAATTATAAACATATATTTTGGAATGTGTATTTGTGCCTTTTGTTTGTAAAAATGTTTGTTCCCTGGATCTGGGCGTTTTGTGTATGCAATGAAAACATGTTTGTAAAAGCGTTTTCGTGAGAGCCCTATTGATCGTAGTCTAGACTCGAGAATGAATCCTAGTTCGCTACGATCGAAGCTCTGATACCAAGCTGTCACACCCTGACTTTTGCGGAAGCGTGATTATGGGGTGACTTACTTGTTATCATTGCATTCAACCATATCAAACAATCTATATGATAATACCAAAGATTTGTCATCCATAAAATGAGTTTAAAACATAACAACATTGTCTAAAACGTAGACTTCAAAATTTAAGTTTTACAAACCAGATGAATTGTGTAAAAGTTTGCTAAGGACTCATCAAAAGATAATAGTTGAAATCAAAGTTTGGAAGACGTGTCTCGTCCAGGATTAAGACACACTGGCCAAAACCCAAAAACCATGGATGACATCTTTATACTTAACATGACTTGAAATTCCAACGCCCGCCAGATCCATACATAATTTCCTGAAATACATGTAGTTTGAAAAGTCAACAAAAAGTTGAGCGAGTTCATGTGTATGTGAGTTTGTACAAATCGTTAATATATGTCTGCATAAATTGTTAAAATGTGTCTGTATGTCCTTGGTATGTAGCAATAAGGAAAAACAGATCAATTAATGTGTAGCTAATACATTAATAAGTGATATGGCCTAGGAAGCACTCAAACCTGTAACGCGTACTTCATACCGGTCCTTCCGGCGGAACGACATAGTCACCACATGCAGCCACACGCTGGCCCATGTGTGGGGCTCGCAACACCCAATAGATCTATCACTCATGCCTCTCGGTCCTTATACAAGGATTAATGGTCTTACGATAATAGCCTATCCATTCACGTGATCTAACAGTAAGTTCCTTAGCTAATCATACCATGTATAGAAATGTCTGTAAATGTCTGTAAATGTCTGTAAGTGTCTGTAAAAGTCTGTAAATGTCTGTAATAATTGTAACATGTATTTCACCCCCGAAGTATAAAACTGAAAACGGTTAAGAGAAAAGGGGGACATGAACTCACAGTATTGCGTCTTCGGTACTCGTAACCCAAATCTCCTCAGCAAACACGACTACCTACAATGTTCTAACGTCTATTAGACGGACGGACCGTGCCTTGGCTTAGAGTTTAGTGTTTTGAGTTACGTTACTTTGGTATTATGTTGTTAAAATAATATAATTATTTTAACTTTATTAGAAAAATAGTTAGACAACTATTTCGTATTTATTTTCTCGAATGTTTTACTAAGTGTTCGGATTCTCGGAAGATTTCGGCAGAGTCTCCTCTGCAAATAGAGGTGTCCATGCTTAAATAGCATATCATTTTCTTTTATATATATCCAATAGTTCATATTCAATAATCAAACCGACATATCGACAAACAGAACATTACTTACTTTATTTCAGCTTTACTACTCAAAACCGGTCTGTTTTCGAGGATTTTTATAAAATAGTTAACCTTTTCTAAAAATTCTCAAATTTTTACAGAATATGACATATGTTCCAAAATTTATTGTGTAAAAATATCAAAGTCCAATTCGTTACCCATATTTTATAAAAATTCATTTTCTTGACTGCAATCAGATTTGCTACCTTCTGATCACAGTTTACGGAAATATTCACTAAAAATCAACCGTAAGTCCGTTTGACGAAATTCCAGTTGGAGGGTCGTCCGGACAACGGTGTCCATCTTCTGTAAAAATTTCATGGGTTGATTTTATTCAGGTCTTAAGTTGTGACTACGAAAATGTCATACTTTTTCTGAAACAAAAATGCAGCTTGAGCTGCTGTCCAAAAATAATCTTTTAAAAATAGTAAACGGTATCGAAAAATTATGATTCCAGTTCCATTTGTTAAGTTATTCCAAAATACTCATTTTAGGCTTTAGAAAATCCACTTTTCGACTTAAAATGATCCCGTTACAGCCTGTTGAAGTTGGCTGGAAATCCAACTCAGCAAGCTGTTTGAGTTTTTGTGTGAGCAAAACAATCAACAATCGAACAAAAATCGAAGTGAGGCAAGAGTATGAATGGACTTACTACTAGCACAAGGCTAGGGTTGTAATCTTAGGATGAGATGACAAGAAATGATGGTGAGAAAGGCCTTGAACAAAGCTTCTTGAGAGCACTTCAACTTCTTACTCCTATGGAGGATCTTGGAGCTTGGAATAGGGTTTGTTAGTGAAAGAGATGAAGTTGTGAAGGTAGGAGATGATGAATTTCAGTTATGGTGAGAGGAGAAGGGTATGTTGGCCGATTTTTAGAAGGAGGAGGGAGAGAGGAGTAGTAATCTTGAGGAATGATGGCATATTTCTTGGAAATCAAAGGCCACCCTAACCCTATAGTCATCATTAGTTAATTCTTAGCCAATCAATGATCAAGAGAATATAAACTAAATCTAAACAAAATATTTTGGTAATCATTTTGCTGGAAATTCGGTTGGGGGGGGGGTAATGTGTAAATATTTGGTAATTAGTAGGTAACTATTAGAAGGTTAAGGGTATTTACAAGTATAGTGGGTGTATGTCATGTTTACATGGTGCATGGGGATTTTTGTGACCATTATTAATTTAAAATAATAAAATAATATTTCTAACAATATTTTCATGTCCCGGGTAATGTCTGGTTGTTTGGTTTCGCATTGTTCCGTTAAAGCGTTTAATTGACCCGTAAAGCGTCTTTTGTGCATCTTGTTGTAACGAATTTAATTCCAACACTTAGGAAAGTGTCCAGGACCATTTAGTCAATACTCTGTATAATATGAGTGTGTTAAAAGCTGAATTGTTACTGAAAATGCGGAATTCTGTAATTAAATTGCGTTTTAGGCACTTTCCGGCACTCAAACTATCACCTAGTGACATAGTCTTATGGTCCTCACTTCCCTACACTCCATACTGGTGTAGTGTTTTATCCCTGGCCCATACTGGCCTAAAAATAGTGTCTGTCTATGTGCTGGCATTGTCAGCACGTGTCTGAGTTATTCGCTCACTGTACTAACTGTGCTTTGTGCATCAGGTTTGTCACTAAGAGTCTGTATGAAATAATTGAAGTGACTGTATGTAAAGAATGCACATGTATGTATATAACATAAATCAGTAAGCAGTTTAAAGCATCAGATGTAATCAAGCACAGTCATTAAGCTCATAATTAAAATTAATTAATTGTACGGATGCATGCAAAATTGACGGTTGTCACATGAATCACTAGTCATCCCACATACAGATGTGCATATAGATGAGAGCTTGAAATTTGTGGAGAAACCTTTGTCGATTGAGGATCGACAAGTTAAGAAGCTTCGGAGGAAGCATGTGCCTATTGTAAAGGTTAAATGGGATGCCCGTAGAGGTCCCGAGCACACGTGGGAGTTAGAATCCACAATGCAGGAAAAATACCCTCATTTGTTTCAGTAAATCTCGAGGTCGAGATTTCTTTTAAGGGGGTGAGGATGTAACACCTCGAAAATTTATGTCCAATAATGTATCGACACGTGTCATGGACTTAAAACGTGCAAAGGATTGATTTAGAAGGACTAAAGTTGACAAACAAGAAATCTATGTGCGTAAAAGGATTCAAAATGTCAACAATGAGTAAATATATCTTTCAATAACCCTACATGATGTTTATACCCTTAAACGAATAAATCATGGATCATACGAAGCTAATTGTGAAAGAAAGTGAGGAATTACAAACTACAGGGGCTAAATGTGTCAACATGTTTAAAGTATACCTCTGAGTGATCTTTTAGCAAACCCAAAGCTTTGTAATGGTTAATTATACTCACAAGAATGTGTGATAAAAATTTCACAAGGTTTCGATGAAGTATGAGAAAGTTATGACAATATTCGTATGCGAGGGGTTAAAAGCGTCAAACCGCAAAAGTATGTCAATTCGTAAGGTTTCGGACCTTCCGAAATATAACCATGAGTTTAGTATACTCTAATTAACCTTTAGATAGCTTAGATATAGGCTTAGAGGTGTTTGGTGCGCAAAAATAAACTTTTATGTCATGCAGGGACTAAAAGTGTCAAAAAGTGCACAAGTTTGCACTTTCGCGCATATCTTGCATTCTGAATATCCCCGGACACCCAAAAATTTATGTAAGCACTAAAATATTTTATTTTAGTGTTTGGCTTGATAAAATTCCATTCGTCGCGTAATTTGGAACGTTTTTAGCGTCCGTCCGTGTTTCGTCGTAATTAGCCGAACAACGGGACCGTACGACCAAACGAACCGACATCCGGCACATTTTTGAGCATGTTTCATGTTCCCTATGCTTAGGCATCATTGTAGAGCCTTAAAAATGGTTTAACGGGCCTCAAATGTGTCGGAAATGGCATTTGGGAGTGCAGGGGCCAAATCTGTCAATTAATGAAAGATTGCATGTGCTGTACAGGTCCCTTACGGACCGTATACAGGACCATACGGTCCGTATAGCATGCCCAGTTCCAGAATTTTGAAAACCAGCTTTGGTTTTGCTCTCACACTCTCATAATCGAATCTAGGGGCTGCCCATTGTTTTGTAAACCATGGGTATGAAGTGTAGGGCTGAGATTGAAGCACGATTACCGATGAACGATCCTAACGGCTCTCAAAATCCTATAAATACCCCTTAGATTTTGGGTTTCACTTGCACCTCTTCTCATTTCTGGATTGCTCTCTGATTTCTCTGCATTCCTTGAGGGTCTTGAGCTTCTTGAGAACCTCTTTCAAGTACTTTAGACTTTTGTAAGTGGTTCCTTTCATGCTTAGTTTTTGTTTAGCGTTTAAACCGAAAAGTCAAGCGTTATCGATAAAAACTTTGACTTTTAATCGGTTGAGCCATGGTTCGCGTTGAACACGGCTACGTGATCGTAATTAGGTAGGTGTTTAACCCTCTAAAGGGCATCTCCTAATTACCACGTTTACTTAGTTTAATTGTCGGGTCAAATTAAAGTCAATCGGGTTTGTTTTAAATAAAATTCACAACTAATAATATGAAAGTCATAAAATCAGTTTTGTCACTTTAATGACTTGGTAAATATTAGTTGAACATGTCTAAGCATGATTCAACCCGACAATTCTAAGTATAGGCTCGGTTCGCAACCGAAAGTCGCAAAGTTTGACCTTTGCTTTGACTTTCAGTTCTGACCCGAATTAGCTTGAGTTTATTTATGCCTTAGGGTCCTTTGTGATCATGTTATATGATAGTATAACCCCCCAAAGTTATACTACTTGGTTCTTTGGAATTAAAGACCATCGCATGTTTCCATAATGCCTAAATGTGACCATAATGCCCTTTAATGTTAAAACAATATTTTTGAAGATGTTAAAGGACTAAAACCTTTATTACTGACCTATAAGCATGTCCATAAAATTTCACATCAGTTTGAGGTCTAGATTAGGAGATATGCCCATTAGCGTAATTAAGAAGCTTTTCGGAAAATTAACCGTATGATTAGCATATAGCCTATCTAAACCCAATTTTTTGATACCAAATCTATTACCCACTGATGTAATATAATATTTTGGGATTTTTGAAGATTTTTATTTATTTTTAGGCTGATCGTAACCTAGGGTTCTAAGCCTTACTCGGTAATTGCCGGTTTTGCCCTTTTAGGCTATAAAATGAGTTTTACAAAAACCTTTTGACCCCAAACCTTTTTATACGGATCTAATATGATAAATAAAGTATTTTGAGCCTTCTAGAATAATAAAATATCAGCTTCCCTTTAAGAACCCGGAAATAGCTTAATATCGCCTTTTAAGCGTTTTTAACGCATAGTATGTATTAAAACCATTTTAGGTGCATAAGACTTGATACCTACTGATGTTTTAAGTAAATTTTCATACTTTGGCAGTAAGCAAAAGACTTAAACTCAGAATTCTAGTTTTGACCTTTTAAGCCTATGTGAAATTACCAAAATGCCCTTAAGATGCATAGTTTGGTTATAAGTGATAAATTTCACCTATAGGTTATACCCAAATGATATAACTTGGTAAATTAAGTATTTTTACTGATATAATCAGACCCGAAACTCAGATTGCTATTTAACCTCTTTTATAACCTTTAAAATGACCAAAATACCCCTACGGGGCATAAATTGGTTTTAAACTCGTTTTGGGCATAATGGAAGATATCCTACTGATATCACAACATATCAAAGGCATATTAACTTATGGAACATGTTCATGACTCTTATGGTTACCCGTTACGCATATTTCGCGTTCGGATCGGCCTATGTGACTAGTTTGCATATATAAGCCGAAACGGGTCAAACCAAATCGTTTTTGTCTCAATATTCAGAATGTGTTTAAGTTACCTATATTAAACAAGCATGCAAGCTTGTCGGGTCAAAACCACATTCTAAACCGGTCTTCGCTTTATCATGCGTTTGAACCGTGTATTCCTTTTGAAAACTAACCGGTCTAAGTCTAAGCTTAATTAAAGACCCGTTAGGATTCTAATAGGTTATTAAAAACCTTCGTTCCAGATTAGGAGCCCAGTAAAAGCTATCTGTACTTTCTGATTTGATATACGGCTGGGATTGAATTTATATTCAGCTCAGGTAAATACCCTTAACTTATTTTCCCTATACGGGCTTGGGATACGGTACTATAAAAGTACCGCTTGGTCGGGTGTATGTAGTCATTTAAATCGGAATGTGATTGATGTATTTTCATAACCTGTTTGATATGTATTATTTGGTGTATGGCCTTTGGGGGTTAAATGACCATGTCCCGGATATCCTTGGCATCATTCATGAAATGGCCACGACCTAAGCACGAGGTGTAGGCGTACACCTGACAGCTGCATTATGTAAAAACTGGTATCCCACTATAAGGAATCGACCTTGTGGGCATTATACCTGTGGTGTGTCAGTTAACTTAAGTCCGGCCCTACAAACCGGCCCTAATGGACGACAAATGAGTAAAACTGTATACAAGATTATTTGAATAATTGTCCCAAGTTATAAAATATTTTTGCCGAAGTGCATTTAAATCAATTTTCAAACTCTTTTCAAAATGAGTCAGTTAAGTTGTATTTACCAGTGCAAACTGACGTATTTTCCAAAAAGGCTAAGTGCAGGTGCTAGACGAAATAGGCTGGCTACTCCAGGCATCATTACTCAAGTCTCGCAAGCTTTAGATGTCAAAGTCTGTTGAACAATTTTCCTTTTTATTTGATCCGCCTGTGGATCTGTTTCGGCTGTGTTGTAATACTTAAACATTACATTTTGTTCAGTTGAAATAAATCTATATCTTTTGCTTCCGCTGTGCATTTTATATGTTCTGTTGTTTGACTATGATGATATCAATGACGTCACGATACTCCCCACCGGGCCCACCGGTGACACGTGGAAAATAGGTGTGTGACATTTCGGGAATCCTTTGTAAGTGTTCCTTCATTGTTTTATCGCTTTTCGAGTCCGAAAGTCGAACTATGTTTAACTTTCTGCATTGACCAGTTTATGGTCGATGCGAAGTTCGTTGGAACTTCATAACGTGAGTGTGATCACGATGGTTATAGCCCGTAGTGACTATACCTACTGATTACCACGTTATCTAGGCTCAGTGACGAGTCGTAGTTTCGGCCAAAATGTGCATTCTTGCATATTTTGTAACCAAACTACTCGTGAGCATCAAAGTCGTTTGTTTTGATGCCAAACCTGTTTTCTAAACTTAGCTAAGCATGTTCTAACATGCTTAGCTCGTCACTTTTAGTATAGTGCTTATATAGGGTCGTAAGGTAAGCGATCTAAACAATCGCTTATACTTTCGAACCCGACCCATTTGGTCGATCATTAGGATCCGACCAAACACATTAGGTGACCATAGCTATAACCTTCCGAGGTTATGCCTTGTGGTCACGATGTTAGGCGTTCCAAACGCGTTCTACGCGAACGACGCGTTAAGGTAGCATAAGCTACCTAAACGGGTCGTGATGGGTCGCAAGCACTTAGGTTAGGTTTCATTTTAGTATGTAGGCTTTGTTAAACCATATTACACGAGTCTCCATACTCGTTTGGTTTACGAACCCGCATACTATCCGATCCTTCCGATTTTGGTCCGGTATATTAATATAGCTACCTATTAGGTGCCGTTTGATATTCCGTGATCTCTAGCATTATCTGGTTATTATACAAGAAATTCAAAGCAATCTCAGGTGAGTACATAGAACCCCATTTTCTACTGTTTTATAAACTGTTTTGGGGTGAAACACATGTGCCTATCTGTTACTTTCATGTTTTCCATGTTTTCACATCATATGCCTGCTATGTTGTTAGTACATTATAGTACACGATTTCATTACATTTCATGCTATGTATGCCTATTGTGTGCGTACTTAGTACATTGATTTACATTACATTTCTGTTGCATATGTTTACTCAGCATATGGACACATTGATTTACATGAACATTTCTGTTGCATATGTTTACTCAGCATATGGGCACATTGATTGATTTCATTACATTTCATGCTATGTATGCCCATTGTGTGCGTACTTAGTACATTGATTTACATTACATTTCTGTTGCATATGTTTACTCAGCATATGGACACATTGATTTACATGAACATTTCTGTTGCATATGTTTACTCAGCATATGGGCACATTGATTTACATGAACATTTCTGCTGCATATGTTTACTCAGCATATGGGCACATTGATTTACATGAACATTTCTGCTGCATATGTTTACTCAGCATATGGGCACATTGATTTACATGAACATTTCTGCTTCGTATGTTTACTTAGCATACTTAGTACAATTGTTTACATCACATGCCTTCATTTTGTTATGACATTTGGTTTGTTTAACATGGGACAATACATTCATTAACATTAGCTACGCCGTTCGTTAGTAGGTAGTGGTACCATAGGAATTGACAACTCCCGTTCCTGAAATCCTGGGTTTGATAGGATTGTAAGGAATGACCGAATTCGATATACATAACTTAGATAAACCTTTAATTTGTTTAAGGGTTTATCGCCACAGTCTCAAGGCTTGGATGTATGCATATTTCACAATACTGCATAAATGTTAATATCAATAGAGCATGCATTTTTCCACAGAACATAACGTTGATTTAAACCACGTTTTACTTCAACGACTTGTTTTGTGCATTTTACATATGGTTTAAGTTGATACATTTCGCTTACCGTACATGATACATTTTGGGATACACATTACATGATTTACATTGAACATAAACACGTTGACATTGACATACACATTTGGTGGTTTACATTGAACTTAGACATTTGACATGGTTTACACAATAACACTTGACAATTGAGTTATACAAGAACAATCTTACATGGTGGATGGTTTGGGTAAATGGTTTGAGTAACGTGGAGTATGTAATATGATGCAAACATGGTGGATACGCCGCTGGTACTTCCTATATATAAATGTTTGCATAATATTACATATCGTGGCGTTATCTAAATCATTTCAGTTTGGACATATAACATTTTATACAAATAACATGCTTTTCATAAAACATTGTCTTACAAAACAACTTATCTTATTCAACTCATTTTACTAGGTTATTCATTTAACCTTATATCTATACATATCATCTGATATTATCGTTTTTCAAATGGTTTACAAAGCGAGACAAATTACAAGGTTCATGACTGACTGTTATTAAACATCTCTTTAAACTCAAGTCATGAATCCCATTTTCACAAAACCTATGTATCTCACAGGCATTTTTATGCTGACGTACCTACTTTCACATGTGTTTTCAGGAGCTATTCCATAGGACGATGATCATGATTCTAGGGCGGACCTGTGCCTTAGAGCCTAAAAATGAAGATAGAACTAGTATAACTATGTTTTGAATTCCGTACTTCCTTTTAAGACAATGTAACACCCATGTTTGATAAATAAAATGTGACTTTAATTTCCATGGTTGTATAACAATTAATTCTGTCCACAACACTCCCCGACGTTTTCCGCCGCGGTTGCATGTTATACGCGGTCGGGGTGTGACAAATTCAAGGGTTCAAAATGTCAACAAGGGATAAATATACTTTACAGTAACCCTACATGATGCTCATACCTTCAAACGAATAAATCATGGATCATACGGAACTAAATGTGGAAGAAAGTGAGAGATTACAAACTACAAGGGTTAAATGTGTCAACATGTTTAAGTTATACCTCTGAGTGACCTTTTAGCAAACCCGAAGCTTTGTAACGGTAAATTATGCTCACTAGAATACATGATAAAAATTTCACCAAGTTTCGTTATCATATGAGAAAGTTATGATCAAATTCGTATATGAGGGGTTAAAAGCGTTAACGTTGAAAATTATGACTTTTCGGGTTAACATGAAGTGACCAAGGACTTAACAAAGTGGGTATAAGTCTTGAGGCCCTTATAAGTAAATATGGAAGGCTCAAAATGCAAGAAACAAAGTGTGGTTGACCTTTCGAAGAACCAAGAGCCAAGGGTGCAAACTGAAAAATTTGTGTAACCTGACCACCACCCTCAAGCGGGCCGCGTAAGCCCAGGGAGACTCTTACGCGGGCCGCCTGGCACGCCCAGATGCAGAAAATCGTTTTTGTTGCCTGTTCAGCCCATGTAAACGACATATATGGCCTTAAACACTTCCAAGAGCTGCCTAAACTAATCCTATGGCCTTATGGACACTTGTTAATCATCAGAGATCATGTATAGCATGAGTTGTCATGATCTTAAGCAATCACAAACACTATATAAAGCCCATTAGTTGCACACTTTGATCATTCATTCACAACTTCTCTTCTGATCATCTCTGGAGCTCAAGAGCCTTCTCTAAGCCTCTCTGGTCGTGCATTAGACCTTAGTAAGTATTCTTAACCTTTCTTAGTTGAGTTTTTGATTAGTTATAACTTAGAAGTCAAACCGTCGTAATTAACGGTTGACTTAACGATTAATCACTATTGGTCCGGTGACTAGTCGAATCAATGGTAGTTATAAGTTGGTAATCATGTGGGCTTTAAACCCTTAAAAGGGCACCCTCTGATTCCCATCCTAAGCAGATCAAATGTCGGGTCAAAGTTGCCTAGAAAAAGTCAACAGAATGCTAATCTTCGATTTATCGCATAATTAACAATATAGAAGGCGTGTAACCTATTTTATCACTCATATAACTTGGTAATAAGTATAAGAACTGATCTAAGCTTGTTTGATCCGACAATTTCCTGTTTAGACCCGGTTCGGAACCAAAAGTCGCAAAACTTTGACTTTTGCTTTGACTTCAGTTCTGACCCGTTTTAGTAGAGTCTAGAAGTGCCTTAGGACTTCCTTAGGACCAAGTTACATGAGGGTATAACCCTCTGAGCTTGGTTCATTGTTTACCCCATCCGTTTACGTGTTTCCGTTAATTGCCTAATGTTGACCAATATGCCCTTTTGGCTATAAAACGAGAATTTTGGAAAAGTGAAAGGACAATAATCCTTATTACTGATTTATAAAGTTGTCCCTAAATTTTCATATCAGTTGGAGGTCTAGATTAGGAGTTATGCTCATTAGCGTAATTATAACGCCTTTTAGTAATTAAACGGCGCAATTAGCATAAAGCCTATCTAAACCCAATTTTTGACACCAAACCTTTTACCCACTGATGTAATATAATATTTTGAGATTTTTAAAGATTTTTAATTATTTTTAAACTGATCATAACCTAAGGCTATCGCCTTAATTCGGTAAATACCGATTATACCCTTTTTATGTATAAAATGAGTTTTTACATAGTATTTTGACACCAATCCAATTGCTACTGATTTTATATAATAAATGTAGTATTTTGAACTTTATAATCTGATCAGAAAACTCAGATTTCCGGTATAACTCGGAAATCGCTTAAAATGACTTTTTACGCGTATTAAACGCATAGTTCGGGTTTAAAACCATTTTGTCACATAAGACTTATCATCAACTGATGTAACCTGTTAAAATAAGTTATTTTACTGATGTATTCAGACCCGGGTTTCAGAACTATAATTAACCTCTTTTATAATCTTTAAAATGACCAAAATACCCCTACGGGGCGTATTATGAGGTTAAACTCGTTTTGGGCATAATAGAAGGTATCCTAAGGATATCACAACATATTCAGAGCATATTGACTTAGGAACCCTGTGTAGGACTCTTACGGTTACCCGTTACGCTAATTACGCGTTCGGTTCGGTTTATGTAACTAGTTTGCATAAATTAGCCGAAACGGGTCAAACCTTGTCGTTTTTATCTCAAAATCCAGAATGTGTTTAGTGTAACCATATTATACAAGCCTCCAAACTTGTCGGGTCTAAATCACATTCTATTCCGGTCTTCGCTTAATCATGCGTTATAAACCTTGAACCATTCCTTAAAACTAACCGGTCTAAGTTACGACTTAAATAAGACCCGTTAGGAATCTAATAGGTTAATAAAACCTTCGTTCCAGATTGTGAGCCCCAGTAGAAGTACTTGTGCTTGTTGATTAGGATATACGGCTGAGTATAAATTGCATTGCTAGCTCAGGTAAATACTTTTAACTTATTTTCCTTATACGGGCTTGGGATACGGTATTATAATAATACCGCTTGGTCGGGTATTGAATGTTTAGTCGTATTGTGATTAAATTATTGAGGTAACCCGCTTTAATCTGTATTGTTTGAAATAAAAGCCTTTAGGGGTTAATGACCATGTCCCGGATATCCTTGACATCATTGTATTATAAAATGGCCACGTCTTATGCACGAGGTGTAGGCATACCCCTGACAGTGCATAAGGGAAACGGTATCTCACTCTCTTGTGGGCCTATACTTGTGGCGTGTCTGTTAATCTTGACTCGGTTTCTACATCGGGCCCTGAACGTATAACGAACATGTAAATCTGTATACAAGATTATAAATATAATTGTCCCAAGTTATAAAAGAAATGTTGTGCCTTGTGCATTCAAATCAATTTTATTAAACGTTTTCAAATGAGTCGGTTAATTGTATTTACCAGTATAAACTGACGTATTTTCCAAAAAGGTTAAGTGACAGGTACTGAACGTAATTGGCTGGAAGCTCAGGGCGTTAATAAGGAATCTTGCAAGTTCTAGATGCCTAAAGTCTGTTGAACAGTTTTCTTTTATTTGATCCGCCTGTGGATCCTTTACTTTCCGTTGTAATACTTTGACATTACTTTATATTCGTAATGTAATATATTTATCTTTTGTTTTTGCTGTGCATTTATATATTGTGTTGTTTGACCATGGTGACATCGACTACGTCACGATATTTCCCACCGGACCCACCGGTGATACGTGGAAATTCGGGGTGTGACAAACTTAAAACCCATTCAAGCCCAACCCAACTACTAGTTTTGTTAAACAAAATCAATCCACATAATTAAAAAAAACCCAGATCGCTGCCACTTGCCAGCGACTCCCGCCCTCCCTCTGCCTCACCAGCATAATTCCGGCCGGCGACTACAAAATTCCGGCTGCAAACTGGTTAATTCAGGTCGCCCCTGACAGGTACAAGTTTTGTTTTGTTTTTTATTTTGATGTTATGCGATTTTGTTCAAGAGTCATGAGATAATAGGATTTTAGGATGGGTTACAAAAGTTTAAACTTTTATGTGTTTTGAGGTTATTTGGGTTTGTTCTAATCTTTATAGTATGGGTTTGTTCTTTCTTAATTTCTTATTGATTATATGATTCTAGTATAGGGTTTGAAAAGAAGAAATCCAAAAATTGAACTTAAATAGGTAATTCGATTTGTTTTGATGTTTTATTGGGTTTTGTCAATAGAAACAGATATATATATTTGTTAAAAAGGTTTAAGATTTTATATGTTTTTATGTATTTTTTAGTTGTTCTAGTCTTTAGTTGGGTGGTTTTGTTGATTATATGATTGTTGGTTGGTAAATAACAATTACTAGGGCTTGAAATTCAAATGGACCCGACCCGATCTGATTGTTAATGTGATAAGAAGTTAGGAAGTAAGGTTTAATTGTTTGAAAATTGAAATGGACCTGACCCGATCTGATTCGACCCGCTATGAAACTTTGTTTGTTTGTATTAACTTGTTTTACATGACCCGACCCGACCCGCTATGAACCGATTTTTTTATATAGCTAGGGGTCTAAAATCTTTAAAAAAAAATTCGCACCCCCCAGGAAAAAAATCCTGAGTCCGTCACTGCATGATAGCCTTGAATAATTAGTGTCGCAGACCCATTTGCTATGTGGTGATAATTTAATCTTGGCACTCCTTATTCGTAGGGCTACAACGTGAAATCAACAAAAAAAATATGCTAAATTAACTAAACATATATTTTATGACATAACTAATACCGAATGGATGTTACATGTATGAAGCCTAAGCAAATTCATCTAGAAAAAGTCCAACTAACCAGTGGCGGAGCCAGAAATTTTTTCTTATGGTGTCAATTTTCGTGGATACCCCGGTTTATAGTAACCCGTCGAACTTCTTGGATCCGTTCGGATCTAGTCGGGTTAAATCACATAATAAAAACAAATATCACAGTAAAAGTACAATGTTATTGAATAAAAACACATAATAAAATTACAAAGTCATTTGAAATATATAAAAAATGCATTTAATAGTTGCTTTTTACGCATTTTTATATTTTGAAAACGATTCATAATGTTTTTAATGGCAACTTGCAAAAAAAAAAAAAAAGAAGTCTTTTCATTCTAACAAACAAGTGTATGGATCATTCAAATGATCATCAAACATCCTGTTAGGTTAAACAATTGAAACAAAACCAATTAGACATGGGGCTAGAATGCTTACTGGATTAGAAAAAAAAAATTAAGCATGGACCTTTAATGATTTAAAAGAATACTAATTAAATTCAAGTAACTAGGCTTAATTTTTGAAATATAAATTTGTTTGTTATGTAATTCTTTTAGAAGAAAACAAAACAATGTCGTTTGTAAAAAGACAATGGTGTCGCTCGTAAAAAAACAACGGTATCGCTCGAATTTTTCATATTATACGTTCTATTTGCTACACAAAATTCAATGGTGTCGGACGACACCGTTGTTCAAAATGTGGCTCCGCCACTGCAACTAACTTTTAAGCAATATATTTGAAAAGAGTAAACGTTTCCCTATTCAATCTTTATTTCTATCACGTTAGGCTATGCGGTATGGTGATGGTCATGATCCACCACGTAGGCGTCACGTAGGATGGGTGTGAGGATGGGGCAAAGAGGATGGAGATAAGGAAATGGGGGATTGACCTAAAATGTATATGTATATGCTGTATGAGAGAGGGGGAGGGACGTCTCCATCGTCCGCATGGAGACGGGGAGGACGCCGCTGGAGGGGGGCGAAGTGGGCGGAGGAGCGGCGCCGGTAAAAGACGGTCTAAGGACGAACCCCACACCGCGAAGCCTTATCATACTTTGTATGTATGTATCATCCAATTATTTAAAAATTGTCTGTTTCTACATGTGTCTTTTATTCTGCACGTTGAAGAGGATTATTTTATTTGGAAGGCTGCATATAAAAAGGAAAGGAGATATTATTTGAGGGGAGGCATTCACGGCAGAAGCAGGTGGGGAGCAAGAAAAAGAAAAAAAAAAGTAAAGTCTATTGGAGGCTGCTCAACAAGTCGCGGCCAAGATCAAGAACTGAAGTAAGTTGCCAAGCTCGTCAAAAAGCAAGTAATTATTTAAGCAAGCTAGCAACCTGGTGTCAATTAATTTAAACTAACAGGCCAGTAGCCCAATTTTTATTCTTTACGATGAAGTGTATTTTTGATTGTGTTTTTGTTTTGTTCTTGACTATGAGTAGTTAACTTGTTATGGTTGTTTAGGATTAATGAACTAGACGAATTATTTGAATGATTAACTTTTGGTTTCAAATGAATGTGATGATTTATATGTTACAACTTTAGAAGCCTATTCTAATTATTTGTGTGTTTGTGTTGATTGGTTTAATAATATATTCGTTGCTTTCATTGCTCTAGATACTTAGAAATATACTTTAGAGGAGAAAGTCAGGCTAGGTTGTTAATCTTTCAGTCTGAGTCTGAGTCTGGGCCTGGGCCTGGGCCTTGAAAGTGAGAAATTTAATTCAAGTCTAAGAATTAGTAAAACCAATTAATTAAAACGTGCAATCTTTTCTAGAGGTGAGAAATCTAATCTAGAATTGCTAGATTATTAGATGGGCGTGTGGCAGAGCTTAATGAACAGTGATTATTATTTAGGTATCTGTTTTAAACTAGTTGATGCCCCCCCCCCCCCCCCCCCGCGTTGCGGGGCAATAGCCGAATAATTCTCAATCAATTAAAAAACACTACTATAGTTTTGCTAGGAAAAAAAACTAAAATGATATTTTTTGGATCAGGGCAATAAAATGTAATTTTTTAGAACTAATGAGCGAGTGTTAGGCGGCTTCTTGACACGGAAAAAAATTAAATCGAGTCAACCAATTTAAAAAAAATGTTTTCTACTTTTTCTAAAAAAAACGAAAACTATTGGAAAACGTAATTTTTAACTGAGGGCGAAATCATAATTTTAATTCAGGGATAAAATCGTAAATTAAATGGACCAATAGGGGAGTGCCAGAAATCTGCCGGCACAACTGTATTTTTACATTGGGGGCAAAATTGTAGTTTCACCAGGAAAACAAACAAAAACGATGGAGAAAATGTAAATATAAGTTGAGGGCAAAATCGTAACTTGGCTGTGAGAGAAAAAAAACTAATAGCAAAACTATAAATTTATACGGGGCAAAATCGTAATTTTGAACCGGGGGCAAAATTGGAATTTTTAGCTGGGAGCAAAAGCGTTAATTTATTTTTAAGTGGTGGTAAAAACATAACTTTGATCTGATGGCAAAATCGTAATTAACAGGGAAAAAAACTAATGGCAAAACTGTAAATTGAACCAGGGCAAAGTCGTAATTTTCAACTGGGAGGCAAAATTGAAATTTTTAGCTGAGAGTAAAAGCGTAAATTTATTTTTAGGTGGGGGAAAACATAATTTTGAACTGATAGCAAAATCGTAAATTTAAAGGGTGATAAAATCGTAAATTTGTTGGACCAATAGGGGAGTGCCAGGCAGCTGCCTGGCACTACTCTTTTGCCGCCCATTTAGCCCAATAAAGGGCCAGAACTATTGCCGTGTCGACGCCGACACTTGTGACTGTAGTAGTTGAAAATGCTTAATAATATATTATTATTTTTTTTATTATTTACTCTATAATATTTACGAAGTGTGAGAACAGTACATATATATTATTTTAAATATCGAATTTACAAATATGCCCTTAACTGTGAAATTGGGGACGAACTAATTTATGATTTAGTCCCGCTTTAAAATTACGCTTTTACCTCCGGTTTAAAATAAAATTAAGCTTTTGCCCTCAGTGAGAAAATACACTTTTGTCCTCGGTTCAAAAATATGATTTTGCCCCATTTAAATTTACAGTTTCGCTATTAGTTTTGTTTTCTTCCTCTCAGTTAAGTTACGATTTTGCCCTCAATTTAAATTTACATTTTTGTCATCGGTTTTGTTTGCTTTCCCAATCAAATTACGATTTTGCCCCTCTTTAAAATTATGATTTTGCCATCAGTTTAAATTACGTTTTTACCTCCGGTTCAAAATAAATTTTGTTTTTGCCCACAACAAAAATTACATCTTTGTCCGCGGTTCAAATTTATGATTTTGCCCTATTTAGATTTACAATTTTGCAATTAGTTTTATTTTTCTCCTTCCAGCCAAATTACGATTTTGCCCTCAATTTAAATTTATATTTTTGCCATCGTTTTTCTTTGGTTTGCTGTTTCTTTTCTTTTTTTCTTCTTTTCCGCTTTATGTATATATTATAGTTATTATTACGCGAAACTATTAAGAAAAACTTTCGCAATTCAGTTAGTTGTATGAACCTTCAAATATAGTGATTGTCTCGGGTTCGACGCCCTTCATGGGAAAGAAATTTTTTTATTACCTGCTGCTAAATAAAAGTTTGAGTATCTATTATTCTTAATAATATTTTTCGTGATTTATTCCTTCTTCTTTTTTCACTTTTACGTTGTTTTCTCTGTTTCTAAATTTGTAATTTTGATAACCAACCGGTATTTACGGGTAAAACACCGGTAAGTAACGAACTGGACGGCTATCGTGCTTATCCCGTTACAAAACAAAACGAATCGATAACGTTCGAATTCTCCGCCGCGCAGCGCGGGAAATTTCACTAGTTATTCCATATATAAATAACCAAACTTTTTGTGCATAACCATTTGTAACATGTGCTTTGAGAGTTTTTCAAAAAAAAAAAAACTTGCTTTTTTGATTTTTAACCCAAAGGTTTTTATGTTTTGCAATTTTAACCCTACATACTTTGTTTTTTTAACTTTAACCCAAACTTTTCATTACTTTTAACCCAAAGTTTTTTACCTTTTTTTCAATTTTAACCCTACATAATTTGTTTTTTTTAACTTTAACCCAAAACTTTTCATTATTTGCAATTTAACTTCACAAGTTTTGTCACTTATACTTTTCATCTTTGGCAAATTTTCTGTTTACGTATAGTTCTTAATTTTTCGAGTTAATACGACGCAACATACAAGTGTGGTTCAACATTTTTATGTTTTGTTTCAAATTTTTCAAGTTAATACGACGCAACGTACATGTTTGGTTCAACGTTTTTACTTCTATTTTCTCATGTTTGACGGGTTCGTCGCAACACACAGATCGTACGTCGAGTCAGTGTTGGTGGTCAATAACGGTTGTGTGACATTAGTCCTATTTGACACCATTTTACGCCCCGCCGCAACGCGGCGTTTGCTTTGGGGGTTTTCCAAAGAAAAAAAAACGTTATGCATATGATTGTCGTAACATTGGCTTTGGGGGTTTAAAAAAAAATGATTTTCTTTTACTTTTCATTTAAAAGTATTTCATAAATTACTTTTAACCCGAAACTATTTGTTTTTTTTACTTTTAACCCAAAACTTTTTATCTTTTGCAATCTATCCTCGCAACTTTTTTACTTTCAACTTTGGTCCTTTACAGTTTTCTTTTTCCACAAATTTTTCGCTTTATGCTTGATTCTAGAGAGAAGTTGAGCCAAAGAGAGGCCGATCTAGGTAAGCTTGTTGTTTACTGCTCTGATCAGATGCATTTTTCTCTCCAAAAAGCTTGTCGAGTTGTTGGCATAATCCTAACAATGTTCGATCCATCCAGACAAAAAAGTCCATGAATTTTCAGTTATCTCCGGATGCATTATTAACGGCTTTTGAATCGGATGTTAGAGCCGGTTTGATCCCATTATATGTGTGCCTCTCCTTAGGAACAACATCAACGACAACGGTGGACCCGTTGCTCGCATTGAGTGAGATTGCAAAATGATTCCTTATGTGGGTTCATGTGGATGCTGCTTATGCTGGAAGTGCATGCATATGCCCAGAGTTTCGTCACTTTCTGGATGGTGTAGAAGGTGCAAACTCCTTCAGTTTTAAGCCACACAAATGGTTCTTGACCACTTTAGATTGTTGTTGTTTCTGCGTTAAGGATCAAATCGATCTTACAAAAGCTCTTTCTAATGATCCCGAACTGTTGAAGAACAAAGCGAGTGACTCTAAAAATGTGGTAGACTACAATGACTGGCAGATTGCTCTTAGCCGTCGTTTTAGAGCAATGAAATTATGGATGGTGATAAGAAGCTATGGAGTAACCGGGCTACAAGAGGTTATAAGAAAACAAGTGAAATTGGCCAAGCATTTTGAAGCACTTTTGATTGCTGACAAGAGATTTGAAGTTGTAGTTCCTAGGAACTTTGCTACCGTGTGTTTTAAGGTATTGGCCCCTAATGGTAGCACTGAAGACTCTAAACGTCTGACCCAGACTCTCTTGGATTCACTTAATGTGTCGGGTCTAGTTTAGATGACACATGCGGTGATAGAAGGGGTCTATGTGATTCGGGTTGCCATCGGTGCAACCCTTACCGAGGAGAAGCATGTTCATATACTATGGGATATGGTGCAAGAGCATGCAACTCATTTGCTAGCTTCGTGTGCCGATATTTGACGGGTACTCCGTAGGACAACCCTTAAGTGGTATAAATGATAATAAAATCCTACATTTAATCGGGTAGTTGTCTAGAATTAGATAACTACGGTTGTTTGTGTTTCAGGTACAAACGGGAGCTTAAAATAGAAGGAACACAGAGAATAAATGAAAAATCAATTTTTGGAATTGAAGAATTAAGAGGATAGCATGATAGAGGACGAAATTACGAGAACATAGGCGAAAACGGTGAAGAAAACGGAGTTGAAACGAAAAAGTTATGCTGAAAACAAGTTTTCCTGTTGAAGCATGCCGTAGGCTACGGCAAGGGCCGTAGGCTACGGCAAGGGCCGTAGCTTACGGCGCTGACTGGCACTTTTTGTCACCGTATGATAGTTTAAAGCCACCGTAAGCCATTCCAAGCCACCGTAAGCTACGGTGGCCACTGTAGCTTACGACGCTGACCTGCGTAAATGTGTAACTTCCACCTTTTAATGCAGATTTATGATGCTCTTTCAAGTCCAATCATTCCCATTCGGTTACAAGCAGTCTAGGGGCGATTTTTGGGTGTTCTTGAGAGCTTGAAACAATTTTTAAACATCTTGTTAGTGTTTTTCATTCCTATGAACATTATATGTATGTGATGATGATTGTCCAAGTCATGAGTGGCTAAACTTATGGTGATCATCCTAGGTTAAGGTTTGTCTAAGACATTTGTGTTTTGATTCATATTTCTAGAATAATAGACTTGCTATGATGGTTTGTTTATTATGGTGTGTTGTTTGCTTGTTCGTAAATTGTTAATTTGTATGTTAATCTTAGTCTAAACCATACGTTCTTGGTGCCATTGGCAATCGAGATATCATGGGCGGGATTAGGATTGGGTATTGATTAATTAGTCATCGGTTAACAACCTCGCGTTCTAGGAATCCGAGTACTTAGTTCCCTTTCATCACGGCAAGTAGTAACACATGAACCATGTCTATGTGGTTCTTCCTAGTTGAATATTAGCATGAATGTCAAAGCAAACCGGAAACTTAGGATGGTCATTTGTCTCTAAATTGTTTACAAAACCAAATTCTCATTTTGCAATTAGATTAGTAATCTTAGTTTTTAAAAAACAAACAATCCAAATCAGTGAATTTACTATTCTTGCAATTTAGTTTAACTTAGTTAATTTAGATACACTTTTAAATAACACATATTCCACAAACTCCCTGTGTTCGATACTCACTTACCGCTAGTTATTTAGTAGTATTTGGATTAAATTTGATTGTGACCACTACATCACGTCAAATTTTGGTGTCGTTGCCGGGGAGTAGTGCGCAACGTGTGTTATTTTTTATCTTCTTAGGTTTGTTATTTTTTCTGGTTTACGCTGGGTGTGTTAGTGTGCAGGTATTTACAGGTGCATGCGTACTAGAAGCTCTTACAAGCTATCACAATTGGCATTTGATCCAGAGATTGAACGAACTTTGAGAGGAAACTGAATTTTGTTAAGGGAAAACAGAATCAGCGGTTCACCAACAACACCTACTACACCAATTACACCACTTAGATACATGGATCCACCGCCACCACCACCCACTATGAGTGAGCTTACACCACCCTTCATATCATCCTCAACACAACCTTCACCAAATACACCATGCCTAACACCACTACCGACCCTACTCCACCGCATGATGTTACACCAACCAATACTACACTACCTTTTATTACCCAAGTTGAACCTACACTTACCTTTAGCCCGTCTACTTCAATTCCACCATTTTCCCATTTCTTTCCAGCTTCGGGTCAATCGTCTTCAACCTATTCAATACCACCAAATTCAACAATTGTTCATGCCACTTCTACATATCGACCACCGAACCAACCGGGTTATCAATATTCATCTTTTCCATTTGGGCAATCTTCGGGTATAGGAGGAGATGGATACGATGAGGGGTATGAAGAAGAGTATGGGGGATATGACGAAGACGGATTTTACTACGAGGGTGATGGAGGTAATTTGGGATCTCAAGGAGGAGTGGGTCAACAAAGTCAACCATTGCAATGAATTCAAGACATAGGTAGATTACCGGTTGGGGTACAACATGTTCGGTCACAAGGGTCACAATTGCAACACCCTATGCCCTTGTAACAAGTTCGTCCACAAAATGCACAACATCAATTACAAAGGCTAATTCAACAACCACCAATCCAACATCAATTTCAACCACCTCCACAACAATTTGGGCCTCCACGCATGCAAGTTCAAAGACCAATGGGTCCTATACGTCCAAGAGTTCATTTGGGTGGGCCAAGAAGACATCTTCGAGAACATGCTAGAGGTATTGAAGCACATTTTAGACCGATGATTACTCATAATCCTTCACCGGTAGTTATTCCTTACAATGACCAAGGGAGGACGTTCGAAGTTCGAACCAATTCGTTACAAAGTTTGCCAAAGTAAAAAGGTCTAGCAACGGAAGAGCCTTATTTTCATTTGGAGGCTTATGATTCGATTTGCAACACTCTTGGGAGTCAAGGATTTTCGGCTGATGATGTCAAATTGGTATTATTTCAATTATCTTTGGAAGATAAGGCGAAAAAATGGTTTTACACCCAAAATCTTTTTGGGCGGAAATGCAACAAATCTTTTTGGATGAATTTTATACCGCCCAAAAGACAAATGATGCTAGAAAAGGGTTGAGAAGTTTCCAACAACTACAAGGTGAGATGTTCCATGAGGCATTTGAACGGTTTAACATGATGATAAAGAATTGCCCTCATCATGGGATAGAGCTATGGGAGTTGATGAATGCTTTTCATGAAGGGTTATATGCCGAAGATGCTCGTGACTTAATGTCTATCACGAATGGCACTTTTGGCACGAATTATGAGCATGATGATTGGGAATTCTTGGAACAACTTGCGGTCACATCAATAAGAAAAGCTCAAGCATCAAGGAGAGCACGACCTGCCATTACCCGAACTCAAGTGCACGCGGTTGACGATGGTAATGTTCAAACTTCTAATCAAATTTATAATGTTTGTGTGCTTTGTAATGAGATATGGCATGCGGCTGAAAATTGCCAAGGAGTGGAAGGGCAATTTGAGGAGGTGAATGCATTGCAAGGGCAAGGAGGGGGTGGTAGAAATTACAACATGAATTCCAATACTTACCACCCCGGTTTACGAAATCACCCGATCTTTAGATACTGGAATTCGTCAAATCAAGCCAACCCGAACTTTCAAGGAAACCAAGGATTTCAAAGGAAATATCAAACGGGTCAAAGCTTTTCGGGTGGAAACGAAGTAATGGAGATGTTGAAGGCGATGCAAATTGAGATGCAACGAAGGAATCAGCTTGATGATGCTCGCATTCAAAAAGACGAAATCCGTGATAAAGCAATTCAGTCGTTGACTACCCAAATGAGTCAACTTGCGAGTGATGTGGCAATATTGAAGAAAGAAAAAGGCCAACTACAAAGTGACACGGTGACAAATCCCAAAAAAATTAAAAGTGTTAATATCAATGTGGTAAGTACCGTTCCTAATAGTGAATTTAATGAAACATTTCTAACATCTTCTTGTCAAGTGAGTGCAGGTATAGGAAGGGATGCCGAGGTTGAAACGGACAAAGAGCATGGGGCACCACTCGTGCCTATTCAAGTGGGAAAATTAAAAATTCCTCAAGCATTGTTGGACTATGCGGCGAGTATGAGTGTGTTACCAGGCGATCTATACGATATGTACGACTTTAGTCCACTTCAAGATATAGACACCATGGTGAGCTTGGCGGATGAAAGTTGGAGGCATCCACGGGGAATAGTTAAGAATGTTATGATTCGGTTGGGAGAATTCGAATACCCAGTGGATTTCCTGGTCCTAGATTATGCCCCTACCAAATTGGCATCACAACAAAGGGTAATTTTAGGTCGACCGTTTCTTTATACGGCGAGTGCTCAAATCAACTGTAGAGACGGGATCATTACTATGACCGAGGAGAACCGTAAGTTGTACTTTGATGTTCATACTAGGGAGAGTAGCTATGAATCTATTGAAGAGAGTAGTAGAGAGTCTAGTGACCATCTGAAAAGTGTGCATCAAAGAATAAAAACAAACAAACCACCGGGGTGTGAAAAGAAGTATGAGGGTTCGAGCAGGTATGTAGTTGACTATCCACCGAATGGACATTTGATGGATGCATTTCAACCAATGACAAGCTACAGTGGGGGAGGTGATAGGAACCGATTCTTTGAGCCACCATAAACGAGGGTGGCATGGTCTGGCTGAAGACTCAAAATTAGCGCTGCTCGGGAGGCAACCCGGGGTTTTATATTGATCTTGTTGTTTTTATTTTTCTATGTTTCAGGGCCATGGCGACATTCAAGTGTGGGGAAGATGTGCGGATATTTGTGTGAAGGTGGCGATAGGAAGTCGGATTGTCTACAACATCGGTTGTGTCAAACTTCACCAGATCAATGTACTTTTTCCTTAGTCTTGATATGTTCTTTAGCTTTGAATTATTGGTAGTTAGTTTGTTTGCATTTGTTTAAAAAAAATACAAAAAGAAATTTGGGGTTTGAGAGTATAAGCAAATGTTGGTGTTTTTGTTGAAAGCGATCTTCTCTTCAAAACCATACATTGGGACAATGTATCCCAAGTGTGGGGATGAGGGGAAAATTTTGAGAATTTTTGAAAAAATTGTGAAACCAAGCGAAAAGTTGTTGGAATTTGAACACTGGACATTGTTCCGCATGACACACCAACACCCCTTTCTAGTCATTTCTTGGTGAGTTTTTGAGCCACATATGATTATTAAAGATGCTTTCTTTGTTTTGAGTGGCGGTGTGTGTATTGTGTTAATAGAACTTGTGTACGAATTCTTGTTGAAGCCTAGGATTAGCATGCTTGTGAAAATGATAAGGGACTTTTAGGTAGCCTCGTCTAGATGTGTGAGAGTGTGGGAATTGGGGGGTTGGACCTCATACGTTACATATATGAGCTTGGTATTGTGAGGGGTGGGGGTTTGGTCTTTAGAAAGCCATGTTTGAGCCTTATACCATTCGGTTGTGACCCAAACCTACTTCTTACAAAAACTTTACCTATTGAGACGACCCGGTTTAGGAATTTAGTTTGTGATTGTTGATGTTCTTGTATATATTGTTGAGTTCTATGCTTAAAAAAACAAAAAAAAAAAAAGAAAGACAAAAAAAAGAGAAAAAAATATGAGAAAAATACAAAAAGAAGGATTTAGTTGCAATAGTAGTTGAAAATGTTGATGAAGTTGTGTATATAGTTGATGTTTGCTTTGTTTAGTAGTAGAAATAAAAACCGGGTCAAATCAATGAGCTACTTTCACATTCCCATTATTTCCTACCTTTACACATAGCCTCGTTACAACCCATAAGTCTTTTTGATTCATAAGCATGCTAAATATTTGATAGGAGGAGATTTGATTTTTATACAAGCTTATTGTCGCACAATCACACATGCATTGAGTCTTTTAGCATTATGTGCTAATTTTTATTGTTAACGAGAGTTATTGTGAGGGGTGTGTCTTGTGGTGTGATAAACAGTTAGTAAAAGGACGATACATTTTAGTTTGGTTTGCATGATTGATCGCTTATGGTTTGGATATAGTTTTTGAATGGGTTGCTTGGGGCAAGCAACGGTTAAGTGTGGGGATGTGACAGGTAGTCCGTAGGACAACCCTTAAGTGGTATAAATGATAATAAAATCCTACATTTAATCGGGTAGTTGTATAGAATTAGATAACTACGGTTGTTTGTGTTTCAGGTACAAACGGGAGCTTAAAATAGAAGGAACACAGAGAATAAATGAAAAAATCAATTTTTGGAATTGAAAAATTAAGAGGATAGCATGATAGAGGACGGAATTACGAGAACATAAGCGAAAATGGTGAAGAAAACGGAGTTGAAACGAAAAAGTTATGCTAAAAACAAGTTTTCCTGTTGAAGCATGCCGTAGGCTACGGCAAGGGCCGTAGCTTAGGGCGCTGACTGGCACTTTTTGTCACCGTATGACAGTTTAAAGCCATCGTAAGCCATTCCAAGCCACCGTAAGCTACGGTGGCCACCGTAGCTTACGGCGCTGACCTGCGTAAATGTGTAACTTCCACCTTTTAATGCAGATTTATGATGCCCTTTCAAGTCCAATCATTCCCATTCGATTACAAGCAGTCTAGGGGCGATTTTTGGGTGTTCTTGAGAGCTTGAAACAATTTCTAAACATCTTGTTAGTGTTTTTCATTCCTATAAACATTGATATGTATGTGATGATGATTGTCCAAGTCATGAGTGTCTAAACTTATGGTGATCATCCTAGGTTGAAGGTTTGTCTAAGACATTTGTGTTTTGATTCATATTTCTAGAATAATAGACTTGCTATGATGGTTTGTTTATTATGGTGTGTTGTTTGCTTGTTCGTAAATTGTTAATTTGTATGTTAATCTTAGTCTAAACCATACGTTCTTGGTGCCATTGGCAATCGAGATATCATGGGCGGGATTAGGATTGGGTATTGATTAATTGGTCATTGGGTAACAACCTCGCGTTCTAGGAATCCGAGTACTTAGTTCCCTTTCACCACGGCAAGTAGTAACACATGAACCATGTCTATGTGGTTCTTTCTAGTTGAATATTAGCATGAATGTCAAAGCAAACCGGAAACTTAGGATGGTCATTTGTCTCTAAATTGTTTACAAAACCAAATTCTCATTTTGTAATTAGATTAGTAATCTTAGTTTTTAAAAAACAAACAATCCAAATCAGTAAATTTACTATTCTTGCAATTTAGTTTAACTTAGTTAATTTAGATACACTTTTAAATAACACATATTCCACAAACTCCCTGTGTTCGATACCCACTTACCGCTAGCTATTTAGTAGTATATTTGGATTAAATTTGATTGTGACCATGACATCACGTCAGTATTGAATAACTTACACCACTTAAATGCTTAAATATACATAAATAATTAAGCTTGCTTTTGGTGTAATATCTCTCAAAGATATCATCAATATATAAGATAATGCTATAAGTTATAACGTCCAATAAATTAGATGTAATGTTACATTATTTGAGTTGTGATTTCCAGTTTTAAAATCTAATTTGTCTTTCGATTAGGATACTAGAAGTTAGAGATGTCATTATGTCAATGTGGTTGAGTAAGACGAGTAATTTGACGAAAATAAGTTGGGTTAGTTAATAGTACATATAGCATAACAAATTGCCACAAAGCTAAAGATGTTGAGTTGTGACCAATGTTTTGAAACCCGGACCGGACGTCGAACCGGTCTTCTTACTGGGTCACTGGTCGAACCGGTCGGACCGGTGTGACCGGATTTAAGAACCGGATGATTTTATAAATAACTAAACATATTTATATTTACTTAACTTTATTTATATTACATATTTTGAAAGTATAACAATTATTTTATTTTTAGAGTTAATTGCTCGGATGGTCCCTGTGGTTTCACGTTTTTTCACGTATAGTCCCCACCTTTTGAAAATAGCATGTATGCTCCCTGTGGTTTGTCATTTTGTTACTCGGATAGTCCCCCAACATTTACTCTGGGGACTATCCGAGTAACAAAATCACAAACCATAGGGAGCACGTCTGCTATTTTCAAACTAACTGACATCTACTCAGGGACTATCCGAGTAACAAAATGACAAACCATAGGGAACATACCTGCTATTTTCAAAAGGTGGGGACTAAACGTGAAAAAAATTGAAACCACAGGGACCATCCGAGCAATTAACTCTTATTTTTAACAATAAAAAACAATCTATTTCATCACATAAACAAAAATTATATATTTCTTAAGAATAAATCATTAAAGTGCAAACTGAAATTTAAAGTAGAGTATTATGTATTATTTAATAAAATAAAAGCCAAATATATTAATTAAAAGTACACTTCCTAAAGTAAGTAGGTTGAAAATTGAGTCTGTAGTCTGCAAGCCTACAAGGCTATAACAAAAAATCGAACAAGATGTTTAGATATAATTAATCATTTTCTCTCTCCTCTTTTCCTTTTGTTCAACCAGTCGTCTTCTTCATGAATTCATCCTCACTTCTCTTGGTTTTTTGCCGGAAAAAATCTGAGAAAACCCTTTCAAGATATGGCGGTCTGGCCGTATACCCGTCCGGCCCACCGGTCTGATCGGCGGCTACTGAACAAACCGGCCGGCTCAGTGAAAAAACGGTTCCAACCCCCCTAACCGGACCGCCTGCAACACCGGTCTCCAGTTAAACCGGCCGGACTGGCCGGTCCGGTTTTCAAAACCTTGGTTGTGACTTACAAGAGTGACAACTTGAGAGTGGAAGGATTGGGGCGACAAGTTGAGAGATTTGAGGTCCATATGTTTCTTGGGTTGGGTTTTTTTATTGAATTTTTCTAAGGTATAAAATGTAAATTATGATACATTAATAATGCATTAAGGATGATACTTGTATAATTATTAAAAAATATAATAAACTTGATCAATACAATATTATTCTTTACAACTCTAGTTCTGCATATAATTAAAGTAATAATTGAAATTGTTTACGTCTTTGTTTTGTCAATTGTAAATATATATGATTTTAAACTTGTAACTTTATCGGTTTCATAACAAAAACCATCCCCCCTCCAAAAGTCCTATGCATTGACGAGTATTCTTTTTAGTAATATTGTCATAACATTGAAATACAGTTTGACTTGACCTTTAGACAAAAAGACGTTTTTGAATGTCTGCAAGCACCACATGGCCAAAATTTTCTTCTCGTTATACATATAGTTGGATTAGGCTAGCATATGTCGTTGGTGGAGTGCCACACTATCCTTAAGTATCGCCTCATAATTCCTTATTTCCGGTTGATAAGATATGCCATGTTTGTCATAAGGCGTGTTTGGACTGTTACACCCTGCCTGAGGCAGAAATGCGAGGCGAGACCACATAAGGTTTTCATAACATTCGATTAGCAAACGTCTAAATGATTTTAAATAAACCAACGATGCCAAATACATATTACTTAAAAAAAGTTTACAAAAGCCATCAATATTTAGTTTGATTACATGAACCAATTAAACTTTAAGTTTCACAAAAAAAAGTTGAAATCTTTTAAACAAGGCTTTGGCCTATATATTCGGTACGAAGGCGGAAAATATAAGACAAACCCTCAAAATGGCATCATTCCATGCAATCCTATAATCTTGATTTCCAAATAATGCAACATCGCTTATTTCTCGGTAATACATATTAATAAAATGTCAGCATAATGTTAGTGAGTTTACATATTTTTCTTGACACAAATAAATCTTGAAAACATTTGATAAACTTTTGAATAAACCGGTATGCATAGTGTCAATGAAATTCGTTGATCAATTAATGTTTTGTAGGGACATTAATGTATGTGTCGACATAAGGTAGTAATCAAACCCTGACAATTCCGCGGTTCCGTGCCACTAAACTCTAGTGACGCGTGGCTAGGGACACAAAAGCACTCCCACATGGTCTCGGGGATCAGGAGTGGAGCTTGGCAACACTCAATAGATCTATCCAATTGTTATTCGGTTCGTGACACGACTAGTGGCTACTAAAATGAATATCCCCTAGGTGGTTTACCCCGAGAGCAACAACTACCACTTATGCACACATAATGATCTAGTTGATTTCTTTCCCTAAATATTGTACCATTTGAGCAAACATGTATCTCACCCTAATTTAAAGTAGCAATACTCACAATTTTGCGTTCCATACAAAGCTAGCAATACTCAAAGTCCAATGTAATGTCTCCGACCTACAATTGTCCCACTTCAATAAGACACCTAGGTCTAATCGTTTGTTTCGTGTACAAGTCTTTCACCAATCTTGTTAAGACTTAATAGATGTTCCGTTTTAGAAACTCTTGTTTGTTTCTGACCCGTTTGGTCAACGTTAGGTCATGTTTAGAACTGATATTATGACCATGTTAGCATAGGGTATAACCCTTAGAAGTTATACCTCATGGTCATGATGTTTGGTAGGTTATATGACAAGTCTAGTTCTTGTATTTTAAAAAGGTCAACTATGCCCTTTTCATCCTAGAAATTAAATAAACGATTTCCAAACCAAAGTAACTCATATTCTGACTTTAAAACAGAATGTTAATGTTATAAAAAGTTTTTGACACTTTAGACTTGTCATAAGACCTATCTAACCTTCTGAGCCCGCTTATACGCACATAACTAGTTATTCGAACCTAGTTCGTATAATTTAGGCATAACGGGTCTATATATATTTCAAAATCTCTCCAAATCAGAATGCTTGGTTAAATAACCTTTATCCAATGAGTCATTGCACTCGGATATGTATAAACCACATTCTATTCGATCTACGCTTAATCTAGCGAACTTATTCTTAAGTAACTGGTCATATCTAAAGGGGCTAACCTTTGACCCGTATCCATTCTAACAGATAATAATTCTGTTCATTCTAGACTATAGATGATGTGTGTAAAATGCAACATATAAATCACATCAATCAAGGCATAAAACTAACCCTTTTTAAGTACTAATGTTGGAAAAATAGTGTTTTTGTCTTCCTTTTGTATTTTCAGGATGAAATGAGCTCAAAATCACAAAAGAAGCAAAAAGACAACTAATTCTACCATAAAATACAAGAAAAGGAACAAAAGTGGACTGCCCGGACCCTCAACGGCACCTCCCAAGGCAAAGGAGAAGAAACAGAGTCTGAACACGCCCCGTGTCCAGCGAACACGGGGGCGTGCCCAGGAAGCAGCAGAAAAGACAAACCAGTAGAAGCTTCCATTGCCCACCACGGGGCCGTGTCCAGCGAGCACGGGGGCGTGGTGAAAGTACAGCAGGCGCATTAATTGTAATTCGCAATTACAATTAATGAAGTGAGAGAATGTCAGACGGGCACGGGGCCGTGTCCAGCGGACACGGGGCCGTGTCCAGCCTTCTGTTCAGCCTATAAATAGAGGAGCTTGGCTTCATTCTCTCTCATCCCTTGGCACACCACCTCTCTCACACCTCATCCACCACCCACCACCACTATAACACCATCATCCACCACCATCATCCATTGTCCATCGTAGAGTGTGTGAGTCGTCTCGGGATCCAAGATTGATCGTAAGAGTTCTTGACAATCAAGGCCATGTTTGCCTAAGTCTCTTACATCACTTGGTGAAGACAAGTGTTTAGTATAATACTTTTTATTTTTAATCTTTTGCACTTTTTATTTGGTTTTGTATTAATGACTTTAATAACTAGTTACTTATGTTGAAGGTGATCTTTCCTTATCGTTTGTCCGTGGTGTCTTGGCATTATTTTACTGTCTATATAAAATAAATGATTTTCACCATTCATATCTCCACGGTCTATATGGAGGTATGTTGGCTACCTGGTCGGGGGTTAAGGGAACGGTTTGGTAAGGGTCTTGCCCTTGTTCAGCGTTTAGAGGTCCTGCTTGGGACCTCGGTCAAATTTAGTAGGATCTCCTTCAATGCCCATAGGTATTGGATGGCGGGGATCCAAACTCTTTGACCCCCTCATAAGTTAACTACTATTAATACTATAACCCGGCTATTTAAGACTGTATCCCTGCTGACTCAGACTACTTAGCCGAGGGTAACGTCACCGCCAAAAGCGGGGCCTACCACAATTTGCATTAATAACTTAATTCATTATCTTTCAATAATCCGACCCTTTAGGATTGTATCCTTGCTGACTCAAACTACTGGGTTGAGGGTAACGTCGCCTTCAAAAGAGGGGCCTACTACAATAACTAAGATAATCTCTTAAACAAGTGCAAAAGTGCGAAAATAATCAAAGGTTATACTAATACACGTGTCGGATCCAAGTGATTCATCTTGTCTATCTGTTTTTATTTTATTTTTATTTTCAGCATTTAGTTAGTTTTTATTTTTCTTAGTTTAAAAACATTTTTCTCACTTTTTGATTTGATTAGACGTTGAGGATAAACCGGTATTAAAAGCTCTTGTGTCCTTGGACGACCTCGGTATCTTACCAACACTATACTACGTCCATGATGGGTGCACTTGCCCATATGTGTGTTTAGTGTTAGTGAATATCGTGTTTTATAAATTTAAAACTTGGCTAAAAGTGTAAAAAGGGCTTAAATACTCATCAAAATAATATTACACTACACACGCATCAATAGAACCCCCACATAATCGGACTTCGGTCAATAATACTTAGACTTGCGGTTTTTGCTAAATTATAATCTTATTTGATTGGAAGCTAGCAAAAGATAAATACTCTTAACTTATTTTAGTTTTTTAAACTTATGGTATGGCGAATATGCCACTTGGAGCGGGTATTACATAAATGAGCCGTCTATGTTGCTCATAAATGTAAGAATCCGTTTTAATCTGTTTTACTTGATAACTGAAACGATTGGGGTTATTGGTACCGCGTCCGGACGTTCCGACTCATGAACTGTTATGGCCACACGGAATAGCGTGCATGGGTAGGCATACCAACTGTAAGACACGTTTATTCAACTTTGGTGTGTACCCTTAATCATTGTAGCACTGAAAATGACCGGCTCTGATCTCTGGTTCCCGGTTGTATGACAAGTATGTAAATCTAATGACAAGAATAAATCCCAATAAATATTAAATGATTACCTACGGGTTTTCTATATGTATAAAACTCTTTTTGAAAAACTGTTTTCAAAACGAGTCAGTTAATTGTATTTACCAGCGAAAGCTGACGTATTTTCAAAAGATTAAATCGTAGGTACCGAACCTTATAAAAGGCTGGGAATCCGGGTCGGCTAGAATGAAAGCTAAGGAATTTGCAACTCCTGAAGCTTAAGGCCTATGATGTCTAAAGCTCTGTTTATTAGATCCCGTCCGTGGGCTTATACTAAAACGCTTGTACAACTTTATATATATTCAAGCTTTTATTGAAATATATATTTTTATTCCAATACTTCCGTTGCATATTATTATATTGTGATACTGTTATCCAACCGTCACGATCCATCCGGGCCCATCAGGAATCGGGGTGTGACATAAGTATAACATGTGCGTTGCACATGAAGGTATGTTAGTAATTTTACTTCTATATATAAAATATCTTTTCGTCAGTCATATTCACAGGCTCACACAAGCAAACCCTTATCCCCTTTCTTCTCTCTCATGTCTCCCTCTAGAAAACAACCGACCACCACCACCGTTGTGGCGGAGCCACGGTGGCAGCGCCACCCCCACAATGCTGCCAATGTTAAGTCTCTTCTCTTTCTCTCCTCACAACTCTCCTCTTTCTCTCTCGGGAAACCACCACCCCACCTCAACCTCCGTAACAAGAAACACAACCGTCACTGGCAAGAGCCACCATCACTAGAAAAAAACATCATCTTCGACAACCACCACCACCCGCTCCAATAGCCGCTACCACCCCCAATGAAAATCACTACCGTCTCGATGTAACAGATCTGGGATATACTTACCCAAATCTAAAGAGAGACCATCAAATTAAATGATCTTGAGGCTTGAACTGGAGTATTGTTGGGTTGAGTTGCTGGAGTGTGACCAAGATACAATTTATTGACCGAGATTTGGGATATACATATACTATAGTATAGTGATTGTAAATTGTGAAAAAAAAAAAAAAAACAAAATAGTACAATCGAAATGGATGATGACGAAGAGAAAAAGAAATGGAGATTTGTGTTTGGGCTATTTTATATTCTTGAATATAGTTAATTGTTTTATTTTTTTTAATTCTATTTTTGTTTATTTGTTTAAATATATTTTAGATATATTAGTAAAATTACTCCTATATGTGCAAAACATATGTCATATTTAAGTGAAAATTTTAGTCTGGTTTGTGTTAAAGGAACTATGGTGTAATTGATTTTCTAAATAAATGACTGTGACTGTAATTATTGAAGTTAAAGATCACTCATTACAATCTGATACAAACATAAATAATTTACCCCAATTTTAAATAAGACCGTGGGGTATGGGGCTTGGGTTGGGGCGTGGCCCAAGGGGCGGGAGTTTTAAGCCGGGCGTGGGGCGGGTCTAGCAAGGTGACATGGCGGGCTCTCAATGGCTAAACCAAACTAGCCGTTGGCCAACGACTATGTTAAAAAAATATTTTTTCACTATAAAACTCACATTTTTCTTCCATTTTTTTACCACATTCAACCACAATACACTCCACATCTTCTATACTCATCTCTATTCTCATTCTACAAAACCGAAAATGCATCCTCATAATCGTGTTTATGACCCGAACAACCCGTTTGGGTTCCAAGAAAATAATCCTAGCCCACCACCCAATCGTCCGATGCCTCGTCCATTTTTAATACATTCCCCTATGCCCGATATGGTGAGTTATGCATCGTATATCGGGAATCGTTTGTTTACTAACTTCCCACACACCGACGATTCAATACCTAGCCCGATGAACCTTTCACAAACGCCCATCAACCTTTCACCAACCACCATGAACCTTTCCCAAAACGAAACCGTCCCCGAAACTCAACCACCCAACGATGGTCCTTCCGCATCCCAACCTATAAAAAAGAGAAGTCATAAGAAAAAAACCGAGGCGGAGAAAGCACTTGAAACCGCCAAACGAAAACAACAAAGATGGGTCGTTAATGAAGAACTTGCATTGGCGAGGGCTTGGCTTCAACAATCTCAACATCCAACTTTATGTATTTTTAAATATTTTGTAGCCCTTATTTTAATATTTATGGTTATTTTTTATATAACTTTGTAATATATTAAATTTTGTTTTTATTAAAATAAGAAATTCTCAACATCGAAGCCATTTGTGGGAAGCGATTAGTAAAGCATTCCATCAAGAAATGGGAAGGGAGGCTTATCGTGAAAACGATAGCTTATCCTCGAAGTGGGGTGAGATAAGCGGCCAACTTACAAAATATAGTGGTTATTTAAATAAAGCAAAGCAAAACCCAAAAAGTGGTGAAACCGAAGCCGACATTGTGATAAATGCATTGGTTGCATTCAAAACAAATGTGGAGAGCGACTTCCGTTTCATGTATTGTTGGGAGATTTGTAAGTACCATCCAAAGTGGGCGAATATCCCCAGTGGTAGCGAAACGAACATGTCTTCCAAAAGGTCAAGGGCCTCGTCCCAAGCCCAATCTAATGCACGAGATCAAGAATTTGAGGACCTTTTGGATGATTCACCAAACCGGTCTGAATATGGAAGAGATGCCGCAAAAAGGCGCGCTCAAAAATTAAGATCGGATACGACATCGCCTTCAGTTGAGAGTTCGGGCTCGCGTAGGGGAATATACAGCGATCAGTTGGATGACATTGCATGCAAGCTAGATACATTCAACGTATTCTAACAACAAAGGGCCGAAATTCGAAAAAGCAAAGAAGCTAGAGATGCCCTGAAATAAAAAACGAGATGATTTGAAATTTCTATCCCAGCCCATTGATCACCTAAAGGGTGAAGAGTTGGAACTAATCTTGGAGATGAGAGAAGAGATAAAGAAAAAATATAAGCGTTAGGAATTTTTTTTATGTAATTTTCTTTATTTAAAAATACTAAAAAAAATTAAATTTGTTGTTTTAAAAAATATTCAAATTTTTTTTTGGTCAGCCTAGCGAAGCCCACCCAACCCACGCCCCAAACCCCCGCCCCACCATACTGTCTTCAATGTGGGTCAGCCCAGCAAAGCCTCCCAAGCTACGTGTCAACCCATGCCCCAAACTCTCGCCTCACCATACCCCCACTGTCTAAGTGGGTTGAAAAATAACAAAGTCTGAAATAAGAATGAGATGGATACTAGTATTGTACGGAAGTTAAAGGTCCTAAAATGTGTTTTACTTACCCAGGTAAGTAAGTAAGTAAGTGAAAGTGAAAGAGGGAGGGAGCAGAAGAAAAAGAAACCCTAATGTGTATGTGTATGTGTTTGTTGTTGGTGGTGGCCTGGCCTGGGCGGTGGGAGGTTTGCAGTTGGAGTTGCAGAATCGCGTAAGATAGACCGTGTGGAATACACAATTGGTTCTCTGCCTGTTTGCGTGATTCGTACGGTCTATCCCACGCTCATCTGCAGCAGATTCCCCCTCTCTCTCTCTCACACACTTGAGCAGCTCCTCCATTACTTTTACCAAGTAAGCAACCATATTCTTTCTCATCTCATCTATCTGCTTTTGCTGCTGCTCGTATAATTCTTTCCATTGATTTCCTTCTTTTATATATATATTCTGCAGACAGACAGACAGACAGACCTCTTGTTCTTCCTTTCCTTGCCCTAAAACTCTTTCAATATCAAACCATACCATGGATGCTGCTGCTTCCCCTTCTTCTTACTGGCTAGATGCCTGTGAGGACATCTCTTGCGATGATCTTATTCCCACCGAATTCATCCAATTGCCCGATACTAATCCCCCCCAAGATGTCACCCTCGATCCCTGTTTCTTTGATGGTGTTCTTGATAGTATCCCAACACTTGATGCTCCACTCACTGTGTCCCAAGACAACGCCTGCGTAAAGAGAGGTCATGATGAGCGTAAAAACACTGACTTTGGGAACCACAAGGTGGGATTTGATGATGATGATAAGCAGGAAAGATTTGGGAAAAGGCCTCGCATTGAGAGGGAGAGGGATAGAGAAAGACCTTGTAGGAAGAGGCCCCGTGATCATGACGCCGTCAGGGAGATCAGAAGGAAAGACCACCATTGCAATGGTACTAGGGGAAATAATAGGGATATGGACTGGAGGGAAGGAAGGGGTTATTGGGAGAGGGATCGATTGGGTACCAATGATTTGGTGTTCCGTCCAGGTTCTTGGGAACCTGGCTCTAACAGAGATATCAAGGGGCATGTTGACAAAAATCTTGACAGTAATCAACAAGAGTTGAAAAAGGATGAATCCAAGAAAAAAGTGGCCAAGGAGCATGCGCGCAAGTACCAGTTAGATGTTCTTGAACAGGCTAAAAACAAAAATACCATAGCTTTTTTAGAGACAGGGGCAGGGAAGACCCTTATTGCTGTACTCCTTATAAAGAGCGTGTATGCTGATTTGCATAAACAGGGCAAGAAGATGCTGGCCGTCTTTTTGGTTCCAAAGGTGCCACTTGTGTATCAGGTAAAATTTTTGTTACAGATATTTTTTTTAAAGTTGCAGCCCATGTTCTCGAGTTTAAGCTATCCTAATCATATGTGCAGCAAGCAGAAGTTATTCGTGATCAAACGGGCTATCAAGTTGGTCATTATTGTGGTGAGATGGGCCAAGATTTTTGGGATGCCAGGAGATGGCATCGGGAATTCGAGAAGAAACAGGTGCCTTTTGATCACATGGAAAGCCATAAACTTGTTAACGTTTACTTTATTTCGCCGTTCTGAAATTACACTGTATTTCCCCTGTAGGTTCTAGTGATGACTGCTCAAATTCTTTTGAATATTCTGAGACATAGCATAATAAAAATGGAAGCTATAAATTTGCTTATTTTAGACGAGTGCCATCATGCTGTAAAGAAGCATCCGTATTCTTTGGTGATGTCTGAGTTCTATCACACAACAACTAAGGAGAAAAGGCCTTCAGTTTTCGGAATGACCGCCTCACCTGTTAACTTAAAAGGTAAAGTAGTCACTCTTCATGTTCCCATTTTTTGTTTTTGTTTTATAATGCAAAAAACTAGTTATGACGCTGAATTAATGCTTATCATCAATACTGGCAGTTTCCAAATGTTGTTACCATCAAATGAACAGTAACCCAAAAGAGATGGTTTTTATTTTGTATTTTATTTTTAGTTTAGTGTTTGATTAACTGTACCTTTTAATCGAATGTGATTTTTACTTTATCACGTTTTTTAACTTATTACAACCTTCATTTTTTTGTAATTTCTGGATATTGGTAGTTTATAGTTGACTTAAATCTATTTTTTTTTTTCAAATACCAACTTACTATTGTACATGTTGAACAGAAAAGGATATCAAATAAAAATATGACATTTATCTTTAGTTTATTTCATTTTATTTTATTTTGTTGTGATTTTTGGTTATTCTAGTTTTTAGTTAATTATAATGTTCAGAGTATAGGAGTTTGTAATTTATTGTAGTGTTTTCTTATCTTGTATATTACAGACTCTCAATATTAATTTATGGAATATGTTAAACATACCCCTAAGAGATATGATAGAAGATCATATTGTAGTTATTCCTATTTCTAATCTGAATTATTAACGTAACCATATAGACAAACAATAACCATGAGTTGGTTGATGGAGACTTAAAAAAGAATCACTATAAAGTATTTGTTGTTATTCATAGCCCTAAGGTCTATTTTTATTATTTAGTTTTATCAAATCCCATAATTTTTTTTTCATAAAAAGGCATGATTTTACACTGCAAAAACACTAGTTTGTTGACATAACTTGAGTTGTTGTTTTTTTGTGTAGGTGTATCTAGTCAAGTAGATTGTGCCATAAAGATTCGTAATCTGGAAACCAAACTAGATTCTGTTGTTTGTACCATAAAAGACCGTAAAGAGCTTGAGAAACATGTTCCAATGCCAATAGAAACTGTAGTGGAGTACGATAAAGCAGCTAGTTTATGGTCACTACATGAGCAGATCAAGCAAATGGAAGTTGCAGTTGAGAAAGCTGCACAATCGAGTTCTAGAAGAAGCAAATGGCAGTTTATGGGAGCCAGAGATGCTGGCGGGGTTAAGGATGAGCTTCGCCAAGTTTATGGTGTCTCCGAAAGAACAGAAGGTGATGGGGCTGCTAATCTAATTCAAAAACTCAGAGCCATTAATTACGCTCTTGATGAATTGGGCCAGTGGTGTGCTTACAAGGTTGCAGAGTCATTTTTGACAGCATTGCAAAGTGATGAAAGGGCAAACTTCCAGCTGGATATAAAGTTTCAAGAATCCTACTTGAGCAAAGTTGTTTCTCTATTGCAATGCCAACTATCTGAGGGTGCAGCTCTACAAAATAACGCTGAAGTTAGTGAAAAGGGGTCTGAAACCACCTGCCTTGATGAGATCGAGGAAGGCGAACTTCCCGACAGCCATGGTCAGTAGTATATTTTTTCATCTCGTAGTGATATAGGTTTCTGAGTCAGTTGACCATCTGTAGATGAATTGTGTGTCTATAACGTCCATTATGATAACCTTTTAAATATTTATTTATAGCGGTCTCTGGGGGAGAGCATGTGGATGTGGTAATTGGAGCTGCTGTGGCTGATGGAAAAGTGACTCCAAAAGTCCAGTCTCTGATCCAAATACTTCTCAAGTATCAACACATGGACGATTTTCGCGCCATTATATTTGTTGAACGAGTTGTCGCTGCCCTTGTTCTTCCAAAGGTTTTGTGTTATTGGCTTTCCTTTTACTCCACGTAACTAATCTACAAAAAACAATATATTAAACGCCAGTCATACCGTTAATGTGTTGAAGATAATAATTAACTTGGAAAACTTGCAAGATTTAATGATACGACTATATAAATAGTCAATGGTAAATGGGTTAGTTAAACTGGCCCTTTCAATAAGTAGACATTTAGTTTGAAACAAATTGAAATAGAAATATGTAATGAGCATGACATCAATGGTCTAACATGCAGGTTTTTGCGGAGCTTCCTTCTCTAAACTTTATTAATTCAGCAAGTCTGATAGGGCACAATAATAGTCAAGAAATGCGGACTTCCCAAATGCAGGATACTATTTCCAAATTTCGAGATGGACGCGTATGTATTCTAGAAGACCAGTCTATTCGCCTTATGTCATGTCGTTATTGGGTCAAATGGGTTGAGTTAAAAGTTTTAACTAGTATGAACACGGGTAAAACGGGCTAGAAGTCATTTGAAATGTATTCAAATGCATGAAACCATCTATTTAACAGATTAAAAATTATGTAAAGTAATTTTAATGATACTTTTTGTAATCATATTTGACACAACAGTCGTTTATATCCTTTGTTTCAGAAAAAAAAAGAATAAGAAAGTGTTTGGGTTGCCCGATTCGACCCAAATCGGTTCTGACCTGTGACTCCACCCAGTCATTTTGCCACCCTAAATGACATTTACTGTGTGCTGTGACTGATATGTATGTTTAATGATTGGTTGTACTTGATCTATAGGTGACACTTTTAGTCGCCACCAGTGTTGCTGAGGAAGGGCTTGATATTCGCCAATGTAATGTTGTTATTCGGTTTGACCTTGCTAAAACCGTGTTGGCATATATCCAGTCTCGGGGCCGGGCCAGAAAGCCCGGGTCTGACTATATCTTAATGGTTGAGAGGTAAAAAAATGTCATCAGTTGGTATATACTTGACATTAACATAAAGAAATGAAATATTGATTAATTCCATCTTTTTATTCAGAGGAAACTTGTCGCATGAGGCGTTTCTGAGAAATGCTAGAAATAGTGAAGAAACGTTGAGGAAAGAAGCAATTGAAAGAACTGACCTTAGTCATCTTAGGGATACCTCAAAGTTGATTTCCATAGAGCCAACTCATGGTACGATCTACCAGGTGGAGTCAACTGGTGCTGTTGTGAGTTTAAATTCTGCTGTTGGCCTTATTCATTTCTATTGCTCTCAACTGCCTAGTGACAGGTGACCACATAAGTATATTTTGTTATACTACTTTTATGTGTGAAGGGATCGTAGCCTTAATTAATAGTATTGTGGTACAAATTTTTGTAGATATTCAATACTTCGTCCCGAGTTCACTATGGAGCGGCACGAGAAGCCCGAAGGCCCCACTGAATTTTCATGCAGACTTCAACTTCCTTGTAACGCACTATTCGAAAGACTTGAAGGCCCTGTGTGCAGTTCAATGCGCATCGCGCAACAGGTATGAGTGATGCCTTTTCTATTAGAGGCATAATAATGGGTCCACTAGGTGGTTTATCTTGTAGATTTTAAGTAACTCTTGTTATAAAAATATGCAGGCTGTTTGTTTAGATGCTTGTAAGAAGCTTCATGAAATGGGAGCATTCACTGACATGCTCTTACCAGATAAAGGAAGTAAGGGAGAAGGTGAGAAAGCTGATGAAAATGATGAAGGAGATCCCCTACCAGGAACCGCTAGGCATAGGGAGTTTTATCCGGAAGGTGTTGCTAATATTCTACAGGTGACTTGTCTTTACCTCATTATTACATATCTATGTTTACTGTTAGTGTTTGATATGCCTACATTCATGTTTATCTTCACAGGGGGATTGGATTTTATCTGGTAGAGATGAATGTGATGACTCCAAACTGTTTCATCTGTATATGTATGTTGTGAAATGTTTTAACGTCGGGTCCACAAAAGATCCGTTTTTGACTCAAGTTTCAGAGTTTGCAGTGCTTTTCGGCAACGAATTGGATGCAGAGGTTCAGTTTTGTACCCTTTTACAGTTTGTTGTCATCATTAAATTTGTTAAATGATTATCTTCTGACCTAGACACATTTTTAAAGGTGTTATCGATGTCCACGGAGTTATTTATCGCCCGAACAATGACAACAAAGGCATCTCTTGTCTTTCGGGGGTGTATTGAAGTTACCAAAAGCCAGGTTGGTTGCTCATGTGTCTACTATTTGCTTGTGGTTTTTAGTTTCAGTTGTATGTAGTCAAATCGTTGACTTTCAGTACTTTCGATTAACTACAGTTGGATTCATTGAAAAGCTTTCATGTACGGTTAATGAGCATTGTACTGGATGTGGACGTGGAGCCATCAACTACTCCATGGGATCCAGCTAAAGCCTACTTATTTGTTCCGGTTCATGGTGTAAAAGAAGAAGAAATAGATTGGGATATTGTAGAGAACATTATAAAAACATCTGCATGGAAAAACCCACTTCAGAGAGCCCGGCCCGATGTATTTCTTGGAACAAATGAACGAACACTTGGTGGGGACCGCAGGGAATATGGTTATGGAAAATTACGTGGACAAAAATCACATCCTACGTATGGTGTTAGAGGAGCTGTAGCACAGTTTGATGTTGTCAAAGCATCTGGATTGGTTCCTGATCGAGTGGCTAATGGGGGGGATTTGACACATGGTAAATTGATGATGGCTGATTCTTGTACCAACGCACAGGATCTTGTTGGAAGGATTATTACCGCTGCTCATTCTGGGAAGAGGTTTTATGTCGATTCTGTACGATATGAAATGACGGCTGAGAACTCGTTTCCTAGGAAAGACGGTTACCTTGGTCCACTTGAGTACACATCATATGCTGATTACTATAAGCAGAAGTAAGTAGACATCTTGAATGTGTTATACATGTATTGTATATTTTTTCTTTTCAGTTTGATAACATATTGCAAAAATATAGGTATGGAGTAGAACTGAAGTATAAACAGCAACCACTGATAAGAGGGCGTGGGGTGTCTTATTGCAAAAATCTCCTGTCACCTCGGTTTGAGCATTCAGAAGGTAATTTCAATTTAGTTGCACCCCTTTTACTTTTACTGTTATCAGATAATAGTAATAATGGATTGGATTTTTCAGGTCATGAAGGTGAATCAGAAGATACTCCTGATAAAACATATTATGTGTTTCTCCCTCCAGAGCTGTGCTTTGTGCACCCTCTTAGTGGATCGTTAGTTCGCGGTGCACAAAGATTACCGTCAATCATGAGGAGGGTTGAAAGCATGCTGCTTGCTGTTCAGCTAAAGAATGTTATTAATTACACTGTTCCTGCATATAAGGTATGTTACAGCTATACCACATTGAAACTGCTATCTTAGTAGTTACGTTGATGACAAGTATCTTATATCGTTGTGTACAGATTTTGGAAGCTCTGACTGCAGCCTCATGCCAAGAAACGTTTTGCTATGAAAGAGCGGAGCTGCTAGGAGATGCCTACCTAAAATGGGTTGTTAGTCGTTATCTTTTTCTCAAACATCCACAAAAACATGAAGGCCAGCTCACCAGAATGAGACAGCAAATGGTTAGCAACATGGTATTGTACCAATATGCTCTTTCCAAGGGGCTTCAATCTTATATCCAAGCGGACCGATTTGCTCCGTCTCGATGGGCTGCTCCAGGGGTTCTACCCGTTTTTGATGAGGATGTTAAGGAAACAGATTTCTTATCAGATCAAGATATTAATGCAATCACCGAGACTTTAACAGCAAACCATGACGAGGATGACGAGCTGGAGGATGGTGAGCTGGATGAGGGTGATTCAAGTTCTTATCGGGTTTTATCCAGTAAGACGCTTGCTGATGTGGTTGAAGCGTTAATTGGGGTTTATTACGTTGAAGGTGGAAAACAAGCTGCTAATCATTTCATGAAATGGGTTGGGATCGAGGTTGATTTTGATCCCGCCACGGAGATGGGGACACAAACAGTGCCAGCTGGCGGTGTTCCAGATAGCATACTACGGAGTGTTGATTTTGATTCCATAGAGGGCAGTTTGAACTTTAAGTTTTGTGATAGAAGTCTGCTTGTTGAAGCCATTACTCATGCTTCTAGACCATCTACTGGTGTTTCATGTTACCAACGGTTGGAGTTTGTAGGGGATGCGGTTCTCGATCATCTTATTACAAAACATTTGTTTTTCATGTACACGGATCTTCCACCGGGACGTTTAACCGATCTGCGGGCGGCTGCTGTAAATAATGAGAATTTTGCACGTGTTGCTGTCAAACATAATCTTCATTTGCATCTCAGGCATGGTTCAAGTGCCCTAGAAAAACAGGTATGTATGTAGTAGAGCACATATCTAATGGTAGTAAACTTTTAAGCTCCAAGCAAACTGCTACTATAATTAACTTGTTTAAATTGAATTTTTTTTTATTTGAGCAGATACGAGATTTTGTGAAGGAGGTTGAAAGTGAAGTGTCAAAGCCAGGTTTCAACTCGTTTGGTCTGGGTGATTGCAAAGCTCCAAAAGTCCTCGGTGACATTGTTGAATCTATTGCTGGTGCTATCTTCTTAGACAGCCAGCGGAACACATCATTCGTATGGAAGGTAATTTTGGTTGTTAAATCTAGCTAAGCCTAATGGCGAGTTTTACTGTTTAAAATACGTGTTTTACTCTCTCGTGGTGGTCATACAGGTCTTCCAGCCACTGTTGCAACCAATGGTGACACCAGAGACACTCCCAATGCATCCAGTGCGGGAGCTACAAGAACGTTGTCAACAACAGGCTGAAGGACTAGAGTACAAGGCGACTCGAAATGGTAATTTGGCTACCGTCCAAGTGTTTGTCGATGGGGTCCAGGTCAGCATTGCTCAAAATCCCCAAAAGAAAATGGCACAAAAGTTGGCTGCTCGTAATGCTCTTGCTGCTTTGAAAATGAAAGAAACCGAAGCAGCAGCAGCCAAAGAGAAGGAAAACGAAGAGAATGGAAAGAAGAAAAATGGCAGCCAAACCTTTACCAGACAGACTTTGAATGACATTTGTTTGCGCAGAAATTGGCCAATGCCATTGTACCGGTAAATACAAATCTGCCCCAACTTATATAATTTTTTTGTGTTGTTAACATTTTTAGATTGATCTAATAATAAGTTGTGGCATGGCATGGCATTTATAGGTGTGTGAGTGAAGGTGGTCCTGCACATGCAAAACGGTTTATATTTGCTGTGCGGGTGAATACTTCTGATAAAGGGTGGACAGACGAATGTGTTGGAGAGCCTATGCCAAGTGTAAAGAAAGCTAAAGATTCTGCTGCGGTTCTTCTGTTGGAGCTTTTAAATAGGTGGTACGCATAACAGACATTGGGGGTTTAGATCTAGATACAGAACAGATCCTATCGGGTCTGCTGCTGCTGCTAATTCATGATTTCTAACGATTTCTTTTGGTTGGAGTGTTATCCTGTGCGGATGGATACATATGCTAAGTTTCTCTGTTTCAAGTTACCATCATCATTCATTCTTTTGGACTGTGATCATTTGTGAATGGGAACAAATAGTAAAAAACCATGGGATCTTTTGAGTTATTAGAATTTAGAAATGAAATCTTGTCAGATTGAGGCATTCCTTATTATTATACTAGAATGGTGTGTGTTTCTCTTGCCTTTTAAGATTTCACTTTTGGACAAGCCAAACGGCTGCTGCGTATGTTTTAAAAGTGACTCAGATACGTTTGCAACAATAATAATACGAACACTGCATATCATTAATTAATTTAGATACAAAAACACATTTAAAGATGGAGGTGAGGCTGTCATGAAGAATGTTTGTAGTTTGTTCTTTAAGAGCTTGAAAGTTGATAGTTAGATGACACAGACATTCTTCTAATGAAGGTGGAGTCGTCACTCCTTTGATGAACCACAAGAAGATACTTGGTGCAATTTCGAGGCAAACAAGCTTCCTACCTAAGGTGAGAGAGGATTGTGAATGTATCTCACAACTTGAGCCTCACATTGATGTCAACGAGAATGAAATGCTTCAACACGTAGTAGTAAGTAGGCTGAGATTCATTCTTCCATGACACACGTGATTGATATTGTTTGGAACATAAGTTGAGGGAAAAAAAAAGCATTGTTGAGTGAGAAGAAGATTTGTTTTGGCGAAGATTGTTTCTGTGACATACCGTATAAGGTGCTATTCTAAGAAACGTTTAATACGAGACTACTAGAAGAATTGTGTATTTTCGAAGCTAGACTTACGATTAGGATATCATTAGATTAGGATGCGCATGAGAATCACATATTCAACACTGTATTTCATGCTCATATGGATTATTTTGAGATTCTGTGGCTTACCGGCGATATTTCAGTCTTTGATGAACTCTACTTTTCATTCTTTACTTGTCATTTACAATTATGTAACTCTTGAAATTTTTTTTTCTTTTCGCAATAATGCTAAGTCCATTACTGGACATTTGGTAGTGGTAATGGCGTAGGACACTAGAAGTTTTGCCTTTATATAAAAGACATTTTTGTTCAATATACATATCCAATAATCAATAATATTTTGCATTCCTATAGTTTAGACCAAACGGGGGGGGGGGGGGAGGGGGGGCAGGAAGAATGGGCGTTATTCGACATGTAGATGTCACGTCAGCGCGCGTTAGAAAAGTGACGTGATAGAAAAAAGGGAGCAGTGAGAAGGGGCGGGGCGTTATCCGACACGCGCCACATATTTTTATTATTAATTCTATTTAATAATTACATATTATCTATTAAATTTTTAAAAAATTGCATTATTACTGATATAAATAAAAACACTTACACAATTTAAATAAAAAAAGAAGCTTACATTACTAAAAAAACCGATTAAATAATTTAAACTTAAAAAAACGAACTTAAGAACATAATCTAAAATAACCGAAACTAGGTACGATATTTATCCATGATTTCTTTTTTTAGTTTCATGTACGTCTCCCGCTCTTCGCCTTCAAGGTGATCGATCTTCATAGCGAGTATTTTCATATGCGTTAGCTTTTGCTTTTCTTCATAAAGGTTAAAAGCCTTTATTTTTTGAGTGTTTCTTTCTTGTTGAATGTTGTTGAACACATGGATTTCTTCTTGGATGTCGGCCAAAGCGGGGTTTTTTTCGTCACTCATAGTGGATGATTTTTGGGCCCGCTTGTTGACTTATCTCTTCCCGGTGGGCGTTCGGCTTCAAAATCTTCGTCGCTTAAGTTGATCTCAAAGTCGGTACGAGCATCCAAGCGACAAGTGGAGGAACAACTTTTGGAGGACGATTGTCCCGCTAAAGGTACTCGTGCCCATTTTGGCGAGTTTTTCGCAATGCACCAACAATGAATATATTTAAAGGTGGCCCCATTTTTGCCTTCCGAATACAAGGACATCGCACGCGTCAACAAGTCGGTGTCCGTTTCGCCACTTTTTAGGTTGTTCTTTAGGTTGTTGTAGTGTCCGTTGAAAGCGGTCATGGCGGTGTTTATTTCACGCCACTTAGACGAGAGATTATCATTTTTCCGATAGAAATCTCGTCCCAAAGTTTTGTGATAAAGCTTGTTAATTCGGTTCCAAACATAGTCACTATGTTGGTTGATCCCTATAAAAAAAAATTAAAAATATGTTATAGTTATGAAATGTATTTTTACAATAAAAAAAATAAAAATATACCTATAACCGAATTCTCCGAAATCGAAAGCCAAGCTTTCGTCAACACCAACTCTTTGTCGTTTGTCCACAGAATATACACGCCGTTTGTCCATGGTTTCGTTTTCTTTGCGTAGAGGATTCAGGTGGTATAGGTTGAGTTTCCTGTACGGATTTGGGTGTAGGTGGAGTTTGTCATAGAGGAGTGAGTGGTTGTTGTGGAAACATAAAAGGTGGGTTGGCAATAACATGACCGTACGCTAATATGTTCGCATCGTTAAAACGTGGTTGGTTCGGTTAAGCCCCTTGAGGCGGCGGAGCGGTGTTTGGTAGTTCGCTGAAACCATACGGTTGTGCGGATCAAAGTTGCGGTTGTGTGGATGTATTATTTTTAATAAAAAGGTTGAGAGATTTTATAAAAATGAATGTTGGGTGGAAGAGAGTGAGGTGAAAGTGGTGAAAATGGAGAGTTTTTTTATGTAGGTGGGGTGATTGATTTTTTAAAAATAAAAAATCTTTTTCTTTTTTAATTATGCCGTTGGGGTCCAACGGCTGCCTGCCACATCCAACCAATGCACGTCACGTCAACGAACAATAAACACAATGCCGGTGGGATTCTTCAAGGGCTTGAAACAACGCCGTTGACAACGCGGGGGGGGGGGGGGGGCGGTGTGGTGTGTGCGGCGTGGAAGGGCATAAACGCCGCTCCTCCACGCCCACACCGTGTGGTCTTGCTAAATTGAAAATCCATATAAAACATAAACTTATATCTTAGACCTATTTAAAACTATCAATATCAAAATTTATAACTTAAGATCATAGGTACTAACCCAATGCCCATTTTAGTTAAAAAAATATAATAATAATAATAACTCAAAATTTATAACTTAAGATGATAGGTATTAACCCAATACCCATTTTAGCTAAAAAAAATAACAATAACAATGAGAAATGCAGCAACGTAATGCATTAGGCATCAGCGAAGATCACACAAGCCTCAGATCGATAGTAACCACCACCGTCCGCTAGAGGGCATGTTTTTCCGGAATTGGACATGACACTTGAATTCTCAGGACAGGCCCTGCTAAAGAGCACGTAACACTTTTTAAGTTTGGAAGAAGTGTTGAAACTATCAAGGTGTATGCTAAAATGCATGTTTTATGGGGCTGCAGTTGAATATTAGGCCATGCGATCACAGATAAAGGAGTAGCTACTAATCTTAGTAAGATCATCCATCCTACACTATGAAACAACTTTCTGGATTCTTATGCCTTCTTATAAGCTAGCTATTATAGGCTGCCTTTTTAGAACTGGGGTTTTGGAGCTGTGGCTAAACCTTTAATGAAATGTTAGCTTACCAAGCAAGCAACCAAGAGTAAACAGTTTTTGATCGAGACTCATGCATTGGCAGAAGAGGGGTCTGCTTGCAGGATTTTTAGGGAAAAAATTTCATGAGCTTAGACCACTACATTGTAGTCTGGTCCCAGCCAACGGGTTTCATTATGCTGTATAGTCCAACCATGACCACCCGCAGTGGGGCGTGATTTTTAAAAAAAATTGAAAAAAAACGCCCTAAAACGCCCCCACCCCCATTACACGGGGAGTTATTAGGCGTTATTTTTCAAAAATATGGGTCTTGGCGTTTTAATTAAAACGCTGGAAGTGGTCAAAGGTTTATTGTAGTAGCCAATGGGAGTGGAGGAGAAAAGGAAGAACCTGAAAAGGTTTATGACCCACCAATCACTTTACCCTGTGTGTCTGACAACTTTACCCACATGCTACATTTCGTGTGCTTTTTTTTATTAAAAATAATACGGGCGTTATTGGAATAATGCCCCACTACACCACTTTATGCTATAATGCCCCATGCTGACTGGGATGACACGTGTCGAATAATGCCCCATGGTGGGGGCATTATTTTGATTTACCACTACACATGGTCTAAGGCGTAAAAGAGACAGCTAAGACAAGTTGAGACCATTTTGATGAAAACAATAATTAACCCTGATACAAACAAACAAACAAACAAAAAAAGCCCTCCTTCCTAGTGCTCAAAAATCACATCAGGAATGTATATTTACAGACATAATCATACTTGTAGATCAGCGTGAAACTTAAACTTAAAAGAATCCACTGGCAGCAGCAGTAAACTCTTCCCTCTTTCTGGGAAACATCTATAACAAAACAAAAAAAAAAGGTACATAAGACTGAAAGAAAAGCTGACTTAGCTAGAGCTGCAACATGAGATAACCAAGGGGTGTGAGCATAGTTGTTAGTGGCGAACAGTGACAAGGTACCTATGTGCTACATAGCGATTAGCGATAAATAGCGGGTGCTATTTTATAAATAGTGATATACTAGATAAAAAATTTATATGTATATTCTATCAAAATACCCTGGTATATACGCTATTTTACATGTATATTTAATTGCTATTTATATTACTATAAAGAAAAAGAAAAAATTAAAGGCTGCTATCTATCACTACAGACCATATAGCGAGCATGGACCTATTCGCCACACTATTCGCTATAGCGACCGTAGCGGTCCCTATGGACGGACAACTATGGGTCTGAGGCCATAGCCTTGGAAGCCACCCACCAACGATCAAGTCTTTATTGTATCAAAAATTACACGTCTATGTGTAAGAGAGTCAGTCAACATAAAGAGAAGTTGCTTGGATGTGGGAGAGGAAAAGGGAGAGAGAAACAGAGAGACCATTAGCAAGGGGGACTACCCTTCCTTTTGTTGGAGGAAGATGCGGGCTGAATTGGGCCAAATAGGCTGTACCGCATCCGCGCCTAAGCCGAACATATTTAACAAATAAATTAACATACCTGAAATGAGACTTGTTTGCTACTGAATTTCTGATTTTTCTTCATCGGCAACTTTATTGAAAGCCAATTCAGCAACCAATGCAACATGATCACTTCCCCATTTCTGGAAAAAGAATGTATGATAGTTATAACACTGTGTTTACAATGGAAGTATCAATCAAGCAAAAGGTTGAAAGTATTAAAAAAAACTAAGAATATATAGAAGCAACACTCTCAGTCTCTCACAATTTGTTTTTCTTATGATCATAATCGACTAATTATTCGTTTATTTGTTACAAGTATAATAAAATCAATTGTATACCTTTGTAGGAAATCCAGGAGTCCATTCCATTGCTTTTTTTGGTATAGGAGCAAGAACCCTAACAGTTTGAAGACCTTCAGATCGCCTGCGTGTCAACAAAATTACATTATCCATAATTACAATTCACCTCCCTGATTGTTGTCCATCTGTTCATTTTGTTTTCTTATATGATGGATGACTCACCAGATGTAGTCAAGAGTCCCCTGGAAACCCCTATGGTAGCTAGTTACTTGAGGCTCACCGTACGAGTCTCTAGTTCCTGAATAATCCTAAAAAGCCATAAAGGTATATTCTAATAAATTTTCATGAAGAGAAAATGAGACAAGATCAGAATGTGAGTTCCACCTCAACTTCGGTATATGTGCTTCTTAATTTTAGATGGTGTTCCATGGTCTTGCATTCTGAACTCCCAGTTGCGGCCTGTATTTCCATAGGGGTCCAACCTGACGGGTCATAACAAGGATTCTGATTCTCCACAAAAGGTTCACTGTCCGCCACGTCAGCTCCATCTTCCACAACACTTCCATCGGGACCATGTAACCCGGACAAAAATGACGTGGAATCCTCACCTATGGATAGATCTTCTATGGCTTTTAGTAGTCCATCTGGATTGTTATCATCGGTAATCACACCAGATGAGATATTTTCCGTAATTTCTGAGGTGCAGTTTACAGAACTGCCCTCACTTTCTTCCTTAGTGGTTTTTTCATCTTCCGTAAGTGTTGTATTCGTAGGCAAACTAGAAGATAACCCTCCCTTGTTATCAACTGATGTGGGAGATTGAGTAGCATTATTAATTGACTGACTTCTACAACAACAAAAAAAAATGAGAGATTTATTAATCAGCTATTGATTTTTAGTTAGAATAATAATATCCAAATAGTTTTGTGATACAATGATACATACCTGAAATTAGAGAAAACCGGTCTTTTGGGATAAATTTCAGCAGAATATTGTCCTGATATCTTATCTCTAGGCAGTTCAGACACATTTAACTGTATTCAGAAGTACATTTAGCAGGCAATCATAGTAATAGGTGTGTGTTTTGAAAACCTGAAGGTTACTTAACCTTTTGCTCGGATATGAAGTTGTACAGTGAACTCTGCAGCATAAGAAAGAAAGAAAGAAAGAGTTATTGAGATATAAATAAAGTACGATTGAAGTTTAAGGTAGGTACCTAAAATATAAGATACCTTTGGGGTTGAGTTAAAATCTCCACATAGAACAACAGGAGCATCATCCCAAAGCTTTGATGTAGCATAAGCTCTTTCTAGAAGTATCCTAACCTATTGGTCAAAGATGTAACTTCAGAAGTCAAACATTGGATAAAACACTAGTGAATATATTGCAAATTATAAATACACAACATATAGCAATAAATTAAGCAAATTGATAGTTTCAAGTAAATGACTTAAGTATTAATAGGTGGCATTGGTGAATAACAATATGATGATAAGAGAATACTCCCAGTGCTAGGAGCACAATGGAAATGTTTTAAATCACGAATACAAATATAGTGCAACAAGAAAAACAAACAGTCATGCATCAGTCATAACAAACCTCCTGTTATTAGTGTGGGTTTATATATGAATATATCTATACTATATTATAATACATATAAGGAGGACAAAAACATAATAAGAGTTTAAACCAACTTCCCCCACGATTTTTAAACAATCATAACTTTTTCATAGGTTGATATATTTTTTTTAATTACAGCATAAAAACAAGGAGTTAATTACATAGTTAGGTACTAATAGTTTAAAATCACCTTCTAGGGTATTAACTTTTCATTTTGTAACGGTTGGAGGTATTAACTTTTAGGGTATTAACATAGTTAGTCCCTGTGGTTTGCACAAAATAACACACTTAGGTACTAATAGAATGTGATTTTAAACCTACAAATAACGTTAATACCTCCAAACGTTAGAAAATGAAAAGTTAATACCCTAGAATGTGATTTTAAACTGTGAGTACCTAAGTATGTTACTTTATGCAAACCACAGGGGCTAACTATGTAATTAACTCTAAACACACGCACGCACGCGAGCGCGCACTCTCACACACACACACATATACACACCTAATAAATAAATAATTGGTTGTGCCACGTGTCACAATTCTATGAACCCAAAATTCTTTTTCCCGCTTCTCCTATTTCACCTCTTTGGATTTTATCTCTTTCCATTCTTCAATATTATTGCTTTATTACTTAAAGTATTTACTCATACATAAATTCAATCATATCTTATCTCAATATATAGTTTTATAATTCCTAAATCTACATTACTAACCATTTCATCTTATTTACAAAGGTTTCTAACCTAGTTTGTACATATAGTTATACACACACACAGGAACAGAATATAGAGATTTTTTATATAACTGACAGATTTGTTACTACCTGTCCGAGCTTAATCTCTCCCCTTTTAGGGTTGAAGAGCACATGAATATTACATATTACGACTTTATTACGGCCTTCAGAGCTGCAGAAACAGAACCAGTTTTTCAAATTCTTCACTGCAAGGCTAAGGAAGTAAGGATCAAATGATCAAACCACAGATAAATGAAATGATAAACTTACGATGCAGGTGGATGTGATCCTGCTGAACTTTTCTCACTTAGCGACTGTTTAATGTAAGTAAGAAAAACGTTTAGTGGAATAATGGGAAAAATTTTGTATCTAGTTTTGGGTGTGAAAGTTCATAAAGCCGCATATCGTGTAAAGACCAGCTCACCTCTAGAACACATATCTGGGCAACATTATCTCGCAGTCCAAACTTATTGAACTCGATAGCTTCCTCTTGCAGAAGCTTAAATCTAGTATCAAAATTTTATATTAATATTAAACAGATTCGGCCGCTTAGAATTGCTGCATGCGGTTAAAATAAGCATGTGTGTGAACTGTGAAAAGTCGATAAACATATGAAATATAGTGTGGTTTAAAAGAATGCTTAAATCATGTATCCTGAAGCACTAAGTTGATAAAATGGTAATATTCTACATCAGCAATGGTCTCATTGATAAAAGTATATAAAGAAAATAATAAGAATACCTTGATGAACGCCAAAATATTGCACAACCATCAACTGGCTCACCAGTTCTCATCTGGCATACGGGAAAAGATAACATTAATTTTAAGCAGCACAAGTAAAATTTTGTATTACAACACTTGAAAAAATAGCAGAAAAAAAATACATTACACTAATACCATACGACAGCGGCGGAAATAGCCCAAAAATTTAGGGGTATCCCAATTTTTTTATTTTTTAAACCAGGGGTATCCTTTGTATAACGGAGACGAAGTTGCGGGGTATTTTTACACTACGGAAACGGAGTTAAGGGGTATTTTTACACTACGGAGACGGGGTTGAGGGGTAGCCCGTGCTACCCCTACTAACATTGTAAGTCCGCCACTGCCATACGATTTCCAAATAAACAGAACTATCATACTGACTTAAAGCAGCAAACATAAAACCAGTTACATTCTGTCAAGTATAACTAAATCCAAAAGACAATGACATATACCATGGCTTGTTTCAAGAAGCTTCTCTTTATATGTAAGTGGTAACGTCCACCAACAAACAAATGAACAATGAAGCAAGAAAACATTTGTTAAAATACCAACGGACTCCCATAGTTATCAACACATTGAAGACCAGGAATCATGGTTATCACTAGCTGAAAACATTTCTTCTGTTTAATTAATACCTAGACGTTAAGAAAGTAATTTGGGATGCTTATGAGTAAATACCTTCCAGATACCGGTGTATCCGCGAAGCTTTAAGTTTTGTTCTAAATCCTGAAATCTATCAACCTCCTGCAAACAACAATGTTTGTTTTGTTTGAACAAAAAAAAAGGAGTAGGAAAAGGAAAGGAAAGGAAAGGGTTTGAGCTGATTGACCTGAAGGCATAATATATCAGAGGACCATAATCCCAGCTCAAACAAGATTTTAGTGAAGCGATATTCCCATTGGAGAATATGTCGAGGAATGTGAAAGTAAAGCTTGGTTCGATGATTGATAGCGAGGTAATCAGCTAGTATGTTGTATGAGAGGACCGTAAACCGCTCTGCAGCACCCAACCAAAACAAAACAACAAATTAGTGTGTCGCAAAGTAAGTTTTTAATTTATTAGGCCCGCAGATGTTACTGACTGACTGACCACAAGTAGGGGGAGGCCCTGGTTTGGCCTGCTCCCAGTTACGATAGTCATTTGAGGGGCGCCTTTGTGGAGGTGGACGAAACTGTTGTTGATTGTACAATGGAGGAGGGGGTTGAAAATGTGGGTTCTGGTAGTAGAAAGGTGGCTGCTGCTGGTACGGATTGGTGTATGGTGGATGATAGTGATTGAAAGGAGCGGGTCGAGAATTGAAATGCGGTGGAGGATGAGGGCTGTAATCCGGACGGAATTCAGTAGTGGCGTCATTGTTATGGTTGTCAGGAAGGGGAGAGTAGGGGGGGCGATTTGAATATCCTCTGCCGCGCCATTGATTACGGCCGCCTCTGTACTGTCATCAACAAAAACAAAAACAACTCAATCAATTAGTAGTAGTAACAAGTGGAAATTGAATCAATTGTTGTGGATATATGATGAATTTGAATTTCAATTCATACGGAGTAGGAGGAGGAAGGACGGATGGACATGGCGGCGGCGGCGGTGTGGAGGAAGTGCGAGGAAGGCTTATTCAACATTGAACTCACCACCGGCGACGATCATCCACGCTCCTCATACCGCACGTGACTCACTCTCAACTCAACACACTATCTATATTTGCATTATCGCTCCCTATACTTGCACTCATGTAACAATTTACGTCAAAAGTATTCATACATTTTCTAAACCTTAACTAAACAACTATAAATACCCTAGATTCCATGTTGCTTATAATTTTGTTTTTGGTTACTAACCGGAGAATTATCAAGATATCAACCAGCTTTAAATTACGCTATCTTAAGCACATGTAAATGTGATGTTCTTCTCTTAGTCCCTCGTAACAATTGTTTCCCGTAACTCTCACATGAAATTGTAATTTTTGCTCGTCTTGGGGATCAAGTGTGCGTTTTGTTATGAAATTCAACTTTCAAAAAAAAAAAAAAAAACTCTCACATGAAATTAGGGATTTGTCTAAGGTCTTATTTCATTGGAATCACCATCATCGATAATGTGTTGATTGTTAAGGTGTATACGAGTCCAGCTCGGTTTCATCCAGCCTCCAACTCAACCCAATAACTTAACTAAACTCGAATTCAGATTGTCTAACTCAACACAACTAAGCTCGACTCATTTAACCTAACGTATCTCGAGCTCGATTCATTAACCTATCAAAGCCCAAGATTGACTCTATTCAAACTCCATTTTAAAGTCCGAGCTCAACTCGTTAGCCCAGCAGAACTCAATATCGACTATATTCAAACTCCATTTTTAAAATCCGAGCTCGATTTTTGTGTAATTTTCATGAAGCTCTAGTTTTATTCATTTGTTATTTATTTTGGAACAACAATTTTCTTTCAAACAAAGAGCCGACAACCTACTAGCAATACACTAGCAGGTGTTATTCGAAAACCATTACATCACTTTCCTTTGCCACTTGTTCCAATCTAAACTAACATCTATCGACCTATATTTAATCCAAAGATAACTAAGATACTTGATATCACCCAAGATGTTTTCTTCGCTCCTTTGCTCATTAGAAAAAATCACCTTGTTTCACGTTTCTTCATATGCACCAACTAGCAATCAGCACTACGGACTGAACGATCTTCTTATCTGCTGCCAATTTCTTATGCAATTCCATGAGATCTTTGCACCGAGGAAGCATGGATAGAAGGGATCCCACACCACGACTTGACCCCATTCCATATGACGGTCGCGAAAAAACAAGAGGAAAACACGTGATCAATAGACTTCTCTTTAAATCAACAGAGGCTACACATATTTGGACCAAATATAACCCTCCTTTTAATCAAAATGTCTATTGTAGGTAAGCTTTGCCCTCCAAGCAAACACGTTAACCTTCAGGGGAACCCACGAGTTCCACTCAAAATGTTTCGTGCTGAAACTTCAATGCCCTTTTTCAGGAACCTTCTAACTGCTGAAACTGAGAACTCGCCATTCTTATTTCCCGACCAGGTCCAAGAATCTTTACTCCCTTGAACCTAAAGCTAAAAAACATATCCAACATAAAGAAGAGCTCTGACGTCATCACCAGTTAGTGGCTCCTTCCAATTCCAGTTCATCCAATTTTGCCCTTCCATCACAACGCACTTGCTTGTAATACTGCAGCCTTTATTTGCCTTAGCGGCAAATAAATTTGGAAATCTGAATTTCAACTACGCTTTGGTTAACCAGACATCTAGCCAGACCCTATTTATGTGGAAACGTAGATAAAAAGCACATCACACGCTCATTTGGACAACGAAACGTAGAAAGAAAACACGTTGTAAGGGTAAATTAAGAAAATGTGGAATAGTTACGTCGTAACTTTAAAAATCGTTATTTACGATCATGTAAAACCATCGTAACCTATTTATTTAGAAAATACACATAGTTGAAAGAGGAAAAAAAAAAATAAGACTTTTTTTATAAAAAAAGTGAAACACACAAAACTAATTGTAGATTGAATAATATTTTAAGAAATTAAAATAAATATCCATTTTTAAACTAGATTTGAGAAATATATACTATTCCCATTTTGATTTAATGTAACATAAAATTAGTCAATTAATGTCATTTGCATTTAATGCATAGGTAACAAACATAAAGAAAAAAAATAACTAAAATTGAAGCTATCAAGATTAGAACCCAAGTCCTACTTGCTAATAAATTGACATGAAAACCGCTAGACCATGGGCCTCATTTTGTCATTTTCCAATTCAGTACTTATATATTCTAAGTCTACAGTGTAACTTAATTAAAAAAAATAAATTTTTGGGCCCCCGGAGGGTTTGGGCCCTGAGCCGTCGCCCACCCCGCGCCCCCGGGCCGCCCCTGCATTTAAGTGATCATGTTTAAACTATTACATTTTAGTCATCAAAAGGTTAAAATCCACCCTTAAACATAACCCTAAGCTTTATGTTATCATTTTCCTTCTATAAAGAAATGTAAAATTTTGTAAAACTAAATGCTATAATATCAACATATATGCCATAATAAAGGAAACCATGAAGAACACATTTGACGTTTTGAAATGGATGTCTTACCAAAGAAGTTATAAGTCTCCGGTCCAAGGTCACATGTCAAACCTTGAGCACCATGCCCTAAAGTTTCCTTTTGGGAAGATTTCAATATATACTTTTAGACTTTCCCAAACTTGATACAATATATAATAATGTTCGTTTATATTGTTCATATTAATATTAGTTCATTAGTTTAGTAGTAACTGTAGAATGAGTTTTATTTGTTATTTATAATCAGTTTTATTTGTTATTTGTGTAGTATACTTTGTACAAACTATAAGTCCATGAATTTATTTTATGTGTTGTATATATTCACTTTACCACATATGAGCGTTGCACCAAAAAATTACTTAAATTTCAATGAAGTATATCTTCACATCAAATCTGTACGGTTTTCCTTTTTAAATAATAATAATATTAATCTTAAACATAAATTATTTAATTTGTATATAAGCGGATAACCAACCTTGGATCATCTAAATTTCATTCTTGTACTTGAACAACAAGCTTGGAAGGTCCTCCCTACACCTGAAACCCCCACCTTCCAGTTAACTTTTATTTTTTAACGTAAATTTCTTTACTTCTGTGGTCTGTGCGACTTGAACCCAATACCTTTCCCTTCTAAAATGTTTAAAGGCATTGTCTTTGACAATGGACCACGACCCCATCCCATTGGTGTCAACTTAACTCCACCATATAAATACGTACACCCATCATCATGCTAAGGTCATACATCATCATCATAGCTTCATTTTCTCTAAATTTGTACCACGTACGTAGTCCAAAGTCGGTCATACATGATGAGTTTTGTTCATATCGTTTTCTTCTCCATGGTGGTGTTCATCATGGTTGTTCTATCTCAGTTTCAGTTTCTTTCAGGTAACCTCCAATCCATCATCATTGAATATGAAATATGTTACACAACATCGATAGATCTTCAAGTGTTGTTTAACTTCAGGTTCATATTCATCAAACAAGTATTTGCCTTGGATAAATACAACAACAACTTCATCTCACAGAAGGCTTCTTTTCCAAGGTCAAGTTTTCTTTTTATGTAAAGTACAACTAAACATGCACATCGTACAATATTATTACATGACTTGCACTTGCTTGCTGCGGTATTCCTTTGGAAAAACTGGGCTTCCTGTCTTTTTCTATTCATCTAAACATGCATATATGTATATATATATATATACTACAAGTAATAAGAATATATATATATTTTACAGCATCTAGCAACATTGTCTTTTGTTCTTTGAAAAAAAATGAACATTCCTCTTACAAAGTGGCCGGTATTTGCCCAAAAAAAAAAATCATTTTAATTACTAATTAATAATTGAAATCTTGGCTAGCTAGGTACAAGTATAGATGCACATGGTATAACCAGTCACATAATAATATATATGATTGTGTCTACAAATGATTCATTGCATTACTCATATGACATGTCTTCCTTTTTCCCTATCTAAACAAATAATAGTTGGTAAATGTATGTACAACTTTACAAGAACAGAGTACAACCAGATAGAATACTTCCAATAACATAATACAATAATACTGTAATTACCAATTTGAGTTCTGTCTCTCTCTCTCTCTCTTTTGATATAGATCTCTTCCATCAGAAATGTTAGTTGTAATTTGTCGAAGGTACAACTAAGCATGTACATGGTACAACTTATACTCATTTAGCAACTGCAATAGCAAATGGCTTCTTTGTCTTTTTCCTTTTTTCCACAAAGCATGCACGTGATACAACATACATACATACATTATGTGCTCTTCATGCAACCTTTTGCTGCTGCAATATATATATACTCTCGTTAGCTAGGCAACTTAAAGTACCATAAATAGGTCCTGTGTGATCACCTCTCATACTACATAATATATAGTGTATTATTATTACTATTAATTACTTAAGTTAAATCCCATATACACGTAGTACTTACTATATTCATTTTGTTTCTTCTAAACAAGCTGGTAGTTGTTGTTGCTATATAATAATAATTAACTAACAAAATATCTATAAAACTGCAGGTCCATCAGCTTGTACATCGAGAGACTTGAGCATTTCACAAAGCAAAGGGTCAACAAGTGGGATACCACAATACATAGTCCAAATAGTGAACACATGTGCATCACAATCAGGGTGTGCCCCTTCAAACATCCATCTTCATTGCGGTTGGTTTGCCTCAGCAAGAATGGTCAACCCAAGATTCTTCAAGAGGCTTGCTTATGATGACTGTTTGGTCAATGGTGGCCACACCTTGACAAGTGGTCAAATGATCAGTTTTTCTTACTCAAACTCTTTCATGTACCCCATCTCCTTAAAACATGCCACATTCTGCTAGCTAGGTATATCCCCTTTTTTTATAAAAAAAATAATAATAACATTTTTACATGGGGAATTTCTGAAAAGCAAAAGGTGATGATGATGAAATATTTATGTATAGATGGAAATTGGTTTTGAATTTAAAGCTTCTTAATATGTTCATGAGATTGATTGGTCATTCATTAGATTTGGAGAATTAATTCTTGTGTCAAAAAGCAATCTGCTTTTTGTGTCACTTCTTCTCACACTTTGCAGGGTTGTGTCTAATCTACACACACTTGAGCTTGTGCTCCCTCCCTGTAAACAAAATGTCAGTCCAGAAATTGTCGAAGAAAAAAGGAATTCTATACAAGGGCATGCTTGTCCTTTTCCTCTGCTAGTCAATATAATAGATCCTCTTTAATTTCTTTATTTCTATGAATGCAAACTATTTTAAGCCCAACCCAATGTTCATGACCTATGAGCCTTAAGGTTTACTATTGTATTATATGAGTTGACGCCAGCCCGTGCGTTACGGCGGAATTATAAGTGTTTTAATATCATTAAACTAGATGCGAAAATTCGTAAGTTTATTCAAACATTTTTTTTTTGTTGCTTTATCCCTAGCCTACAAAACAATAACAACACCAAAATCCTATGCTATACTCAGGTTTATATAATACCCTTAAACAAATCATATTCAAACATATTTGCCTATGACTTCGAATTATAGACAAACTAAATAACTTAAACAATAAACATGAATCAAATATAATATATATAATTACCAATACATCCGAGAATAGCGGCACACGGTAAGAAAACCCAGTTCTTTGTTTGATGTCGTTGCCAACACACAAATCACTCCATGAATCCATCTTGAATCTAGGTAACATAGTAGTGATAAATGAACCCACCGATTTTCAAAAATCTCATATGACACGTCCCGTGTGGTTGAGATTTTCAGCTTTTATCTTTTGTGATAAAAGGAAAGTTGACTTCGTACAAGAGACACTGGGGCGTGTGAAGGTAGGCACGACCCAAGGAAACTTTGTGGGGTCCATCGTGTAAGATTAAATATATTACGTATTAATATTTAATCTATAGCCATCATAATCATTTACATTATAGAGATCAAAATATATTAGAACCTATTATTTAATTAGTTGGTAATTGTTGATGGACCATATTACCCTTAGTAACTAATTGGGTTTCCTCCTGGGTGCTTATATAAGGAGAGTTATGTGGAGGTTTAGGGGTTACTCAGTTACACAATTACACCACCCCATTAGCCATAACATCATCACGAAACCTCCTCTCCTAACCGATACCCTTTTCGGTTTCTAAGTCCCCATCATCAGTCAGCACCCTAAGGAGGAACCAGATCAAGATGACAGGCATGTCGAACTCCCTCACAGGATTCTCCTTTGCACTGTCTGCGGTGACAGGTATGATTTATATTGTTTTCTTCATGCACAAACAGAACTGAACCAACATGTGGTATCAGAGCATATGTTGATTAGTCGGTTCTGTTTTTGTATCCGAAATCTGGAATAAATCTGGAAAACAGAATTATAAAACCATAATATTTTTCGTCATCATCATCTGAATTATATCCTCTCGGATCTGAATCATGAATCATGGATCTCGGATGAATATGTTCATGAAGTTTTACTGTTCCGAAATCAATATGTTTAAATGTGTAATAATATTTCAGAGATTTCGGATGAATGTTTGAGTAATTTTTTATTTAGGGTTCATAATGTTCTTAGTCAAAATTCGAATTTTCCTTTATGATTTGGAATGCGATTTGAATTGTTAAATGTTTCCCTAATTTTGATCTAATTTTGTCTATTAAGTTTTTTTTTCGAAATCTGTTAAAAGGATAAACAGATTATGTTTTCGAAATTTTATGATAAAATAGATCAATGTTATAATTGGAAACTATATCACAATTCTCAATTTTCGAATTTTCGGTTATGATATCACAATTAACAGCTGTTAGCGAGGTTGCTACTCGCAACCACGAGGTTGCTACTCGCAACCACGAGGTTGCTACTCGCAACCATAACGTCATCACTCGCAACCATGAGGTTGCTACTCGCAACCATAACGTGATTAGTCGAGACCGTAGTTGCGACTCGCAACCATAACGTGATTAGTCGAGACCGTAGTTGCGACTCGCAACCATAACGTGATTAGTCGAGACCGTAGTTGCGACTCGCAACCATAACGTCATTAGTCGAGACCGTAGTTGCGACTCGAAATCTCATTATTTTAAGCTGTTTAAATGTGAACTAAAGAAAAATTATATGATAAAATAGATCAATGTTATAATTGGAAACTATATCACAATTCTCAATTTTCGAATTTTCGGTTATGATATCACAATTAACAGCTGTTAGCGAGGTTGCTACTCGCAACCACGAGGTTGCTACTCGCAACCATGAGGTTGCTACTCGCAACCATAACGTCATCACTCGCAACCATGAGGTTGCTACTCGCAACCATAACGTGATTAGTCGAGACCGTAGTTGCGACTCGCAACCATAACGTCATTAGTCGAGACCGTAGTTGCGACTCGCAACCATAACGTCATTAGTCGAGACCGTAGTTCGATCCGCGCTAACGGGTGGTTTGCTATTAAATGATTGGTTTTTGTAATTATTTAGTTAATTAATGAGGATCAAATAATGTTTTACAAAACCAAAATGGCTTTACTTGAATGAGCTTCTGATGCATCATTTCTGGCCAAAGCTGACTTGATGCATCTACTTATCATCCAAGTATTACGAAAGCTATGTTGTGTGTGCATCATAAGCATGAATGTCTTAATTTCTGGCCAAAGCTGATCTAATTCATTCATAGATGGCATACTCAACAAGTGCATAACTAAAGTGTTTGTCTCAATTTCTGGCCAAAGCTGATTTGTTACAACCACTTTGCACATATGCTTAAATGATTACACTTCTGGCCAAAGCTGTTTTGTCTTCGTTTAAGTAGAACTTTAAGTAGTCTATTATTTTGATGTTAGTAATAGACATATCACAACCTCTTCACATAAATGATCCTTATATTAATGATCCTCAATTAATTTTTGTGATCATTTTGTCTGCCTTATTCTTAGTACCCATATTTTTACTCACTATAATTTTCTTCTATAAATCTATATCTCATCCACCCTAATTCCTAAGTCTAAAATGTTTTGCTTTATTTAAAGTTTCTATAAGAATTAGCTCTTAAATTAAATCCTTGATTATCTCTTAAGACACGATAACCTTATTGCTCTCTTCTGATAAGGCACTACGGAAGAAAAGTAGAGCATGATGATTAGGATAAATCGAACATGATGTCTCTTATGATAATCAAGAACTCTCTAACATAATTGCTATCACTAAAGTTATTCCAGATTAAGTTTTTCCTAAGACTAATCTATAATTGTGGAATAATCACAAGAACTCCTAAGGTGCATGTCTTCATTTAAAATTATAAATTATAAGGTTAAGTGGTATATGTGAATATATTATAATGTACAATACCATGACCCGTAAAGTTAAGGGCTTACGCATGGAAATAAGTACATTTTCCAGTACATTACATACTAAGTTTTCATTTGTACAATTTGATGCATTATAAATCAGCTATAACACTCAAAAGTACCAAAGTATAACGAGTGTGTTGATAAGCAACATATGTACATAGAAATAAATGTTTGAAACTGGAAAATAAGATGTTATTCACCTTACAACCACTAAAACCTTAAGAGATGATTGTTCTAAAGTCCATAGACAAATTACAAGTGCTAATCCCAACGTTAAGGTTCTTCAAGGGAAAATCTCACTGCATAATTATGTCATTAGACTAGGCAGAAGCAACGAGAATATCCATTATTCTAAAGAACAGTTGGATAAATTAATTAGATAGTAACTTACTAATGATATTTAAGTCTGATAATTTTAATATTCCAATTAACACATGATTAGTTGACTCTAGTTCCATACGTTTCCTTACCAGAACTCGACAAATAACTAACATGAGAGTTAGTGACAAAATTAAATGTTAAGACTATAAGAACCATAATGAACAGTCTTCCAACAACGCTTTTCGATACCTTATATATTCTGATCAATCAGAATATAGTATCATAATTAAGCAATGTTATGAAGGTTGTGAGGTTTGCATAGTCAACATAAAGTCACACTTATCTTAAATTCTCATCTTATTTGTTCTAAATATCTGGATAGAAACATTACTGTGATGAAACTAGATGATACCTTACTTTTTCACAACTTTTGTCATCATGCAAATGAGAATTTGACAAAAGGAAAATGAGACTTATAAATTTCATCCATTAGAACCAAAATTCATGAGAAATCATAACATGGTTAATGAGGATGATTTTTTCATCTAATCTCATTTTCAGTGATTCTAAATCATGACGTTACAGCCCTAAATATTACTTGGCTTAAGGAATAAGTATGGGTCCATCATAAGTCATTCATTGACATTCGTGGAACTTATTCCAAATGGAATATTCAGACATAATTCATTTATCATTTGAAAGACTATCAACTTGTATCTAAATTTGGTCGCATATGGCCTACGGTCTTAGAAGAACTCTATTCATATATGTAGTTAATCAGATTTCTATTAAATATGTCCTTAAAGTTTCTTATGATATCTGGACATTAAAGAAATCAAATAAAGTCTAACGTATATGTGATAGGTTCCCACGTCACGTAGCTCATTGAAACTTCTCTTGTAGCATTCTAGAGATATTAAAGATCAGTGGGAGCATTAAGTGTCTTAATAATAACTTGCAATAGTTGCAAGAGATGGGGGATTGAAAATTTTAAATTTCCACCTCTTGTACAAGACATCGCTCCATCACGACACTGTTCGATCAAACCTTATCTCCTTAAATCTAATGCTACTCTTACAAAAGTTTCATTGTTGCTTAATTGTGGGCGCACTTAGATTTCTTACCTAAACTAACATAATCCTCAACAAGAGAAACTACAACGCCTAATGTCATTAATTTGTTTTCTCTATTAGAATTTGTTGGTCGTTAAGTATTGACCCTAAGCATGCTGAGTTCCTAAAGATTTCTAAGGTTAGTGGGAGCAGTCAAAGTCCTTATTATGACTTGCAAGGAATACAAGAGGCGGGGGGAAGAGTGTCATTAAATTCACTCCGAATTTAACTCCGATTACACCTCTTGTACACTATACTGCACCAACTCTTACAAACTTAGAATGAAAATGATAGCAACCTAACCAAGAGCTAATCCATAAAACTGAAACTTCTAATGAACCCAATAATAAACTCAAGAGGTCATCTAGGTTTAAAAGCCTACTAACTTTGATGATTACATAACCTCCTTAATGAAGTTGAAATGGATTTTTGGAAATGTTTAATGATCCTATCTCTTCAAATTAAGCCATTAGTGTAAATCAATCATATGAATGGAATAAAACAGTTTTCTAGTAAAACTGATTTTATGTGTTTGTGTAACATTTGGGATTTGATTGAATTACCTTAGAGTGTTCATAACTAAACCAAATCCTAATATAAGCGTTAAGACACTCAAAAGCATGATTGGTTGTCAAAGGTTGTACTCAGGAAGAGATAAATTATTAAAGAATCTTTATTGCATATCTAACAAAAGATTTCTTTGAGGATCATCACTGTTCTAGTAGCTTATAATAGTTTTAAGCTACATTAGATGAACATTAAAACGTTTTTCCCTAATAAATGGCTGACACATTTACATGTTCATTAGATAACAACCTAAAGTTTCAAACTGAAGGTTAAAGAACACTTTATTTGTAAGCCAATAATATCCATGTATGGGTTAATGCAAACATCATAATGAGATGAAAAGCTAACGTAATTATTTTCATCAAGAATCAAGTGGATTAATGTACCTACCTCAAGATGAGTGGGAGCAACTAAAATAAACTTGTCTATATAGATGACATTCTTTGACAAGCATATGTTACATAAGTCAAAGCATTGTTAACACAAACTTTGATATAATAAAACTCAGAGATATCTCTTACGTGATTGATATCATAACATACTGAGATAGACCCAATGGGATATTAGTTTCGTTCCATAAGTTTAATGGGTCCTTACATATGTAACAATCAATATTGCTCTCCTTTAGAGGATAATAGGATAAATGAGATTATTTATTTACGCTTCATTAATTAGAAGCCTTATGTAAGTTTAAGTCTATACTCGTTTAGATATTACTCATATTGCAACACACTAGATATGTCTAGATTAATGTGTAGCATCTAATGGAGTATTACAATATCTTTAAAAGAAACGAGAGACTACAATTTAAAGAAGAAGTGAGAATTAAAACCGGTTTATTACTCTAACTTTGAGATATTCAAAGATTATAAAATGCAGTTTCGGGTATATCTTTATGTCAGCAGACAAAACCTATTTCATGAAGGAGTCATAATGCACTGATATTAACAACCTAAGTTATAACGACATAACATGGTCACTAAATGTTGTTGGAAATTTAATCAGTGGACTCATAAGTTTATTAACTCCATATAATGTTTTGAAGAATTAGTGTGATAAAGTCAGCTACCATAACTCCTTGAACAGTAACAGTTCAAGAGGTGCTGCATTAAGTTTCGATACGCAATTAATTATTCGTTTATGAACGAATTGAGGAAACTAAGTTTTGTATCGAATACATTCATGATATGCTTGAGGATCCTATAACTGAAGGGCTATTACCCATAAGTCTTATTAAGAGAGCTCATAGACGGGTATTAATTAATAGTCGTGCGCAATTGCATATCGTATTATGAATGACTAAGTATTAGTTAATTTTCCTCAAGTTTGATTTTGTATGTCTGTTAGAATATGTTCAACCGGTATAATGACATATAGACAAATAAAAGTTACAAATCAAACAAAGGGCTTACGCGTATTTTGATCATGATGATTAGGTTTTAAATTAAGGCTATAGTATGATTAATGGGGGTCCTGAGTCGCATAATGATTCAACGGCTGTATTTTTCTGCTATAGTACTTGTTTAAGGCTAAAATGAGTGTTAACTCCTGATCAGGCTTATCTAATACTCATAGTAAATGATTACTCGGCTAAGTGAGAGAATGTAAGATTAAATATATTAAGTATTAATATTTAATCTATAGCCATCATAATCATTTACATTATAGAGATCAAAATATATTAGAACCTATTATTTAATTAGTTGGTAATTGTTGATGGACCGTATTACCCTTAGTAACTAATTGGGTTTCCTCCTGGGTGCTTATATAAGGAGAGTTATGTGGAGGTTTAGGGGTTACTCAGTTACACAATTACACCACCCCATTAGCCATAACATCATCACGAAACCTCCTCTCCTAACCGATACCCTTTTCGGTTTCTAAGTCCCCATCATCAGTCAGCACCCTAAGGAGGAACCAGATCAAGATGACAGGCATGTCGAACTCCCTCACAGGATTCTCCTTTGCACTGTCTGCGGTGACAGGTATGATTTATATTGTTTTCTTCATGCACAAACAGAACTGAACCAACACATCGTTCTTTTGTCTTTACTTGGTAGGCATGACACGAGGGCGTGTTTGATCAGGCATGGCTCCGTGTACTTAGTCTGGTTTTGTCTTTTCTTCAAGTGAGGATAGGCATGAGAATGTGTTTCATGAGTGTTTGTTTGCATAACCCTTGATTTTTGGCACAAATTTGCTTCTTTTATCAATTTGTGGATTTTTTTTCCACCTAAAAATAACAAATAAATGACTTATTTATAAAAATTCATACAATAAAAACATAAAAAACACACCCCGGATGATATAAAAACATGTCAAGTTTTGTACATATCAACATATATAGCAGACTAGTTTACATCCAAATCAACAATCTGAAAGCGTAGACAAGATGAGTAAGCAAACAAAATAATAATAATAATAATAATAATAATAATAATAATAATAATAATAATAATAATAATAATAATAATAATAATAATAATGTATGACTATCTTGTAGGAGCACTGAAGCATGAAAAAGAAATTCAACTAAGATAATAGATCAATGAAATACCAAAACAAGTTGGGAACCTAAACTGGTCGGTTAAACATGTAAATATCGCCATAGAGGCTGCCTGTGAACGTGTTCTCCAGCGTACGTCACAATCAGGATCTTCAAATCTTCTACAACTAACTCCATACTCTTCCGCGGCGGACATCCCTTTTCCGGTGTTGCATTTGTAAAAAACTCTACACATATATCAAATAACCCTTTAATACCCCTTAATACATGGAGGGGCTGATTTATAATGCCGGTTAACATGCCATGCCATCATTAACACTCCAAATGTTAGCGAACACACTATTCATGCCAGGAGATTTCCTGTACTCCCTGAAACGATAAAACAGGATATAAAATTATAGTTGAAAGCACTGCACAACTTGTTGCTCATAGAAGTGGCAATGTTTATTTAGTAGACATGTCAAAAGATAACATCCACCCATTCTGTTACAACCCCAAATCCATAGCTACAAATCGAAAAACTTTGTTCAAAAGAGTAAAACAATTGTTTCATTGGTTCAAAAGTCTGTTCAAGGGTAAAAAAATCATGATTTTACAATAGTAGAGTAATTACTGTAGGGTAATTATAATTAATAGCAACCATATATTTCGCCCACTCCCTCTTATAAATTTCTTACTGACCAGTTTCCATCTCACCTTCCCCTTCCCCTTTTCCATTCATTCTATACAATATATAATTACAATGAGCCTCTCTATTTTAGGATAGAGATCAATACAAATCATTACATTATATTCGAAATATATGGTTGCTATTAATAATTACTCTACAAAAGTCTTCCTAATGAGAGTCTTTCAGAAACATATAATAGATTTGCAAAATTATTAAAACACCTCAAAAAATAGGTGTTGAGGTAAATTATCTTCAGTCTACGAATCACATCTGCAGACATCTGTAGAAGAAGATGTGGATCAAACCTCTGCAGTCTGCAAGAAGAAGGCTGAAAGGATTTTTAAAGACGCTTTAGCAACATTTATTTCCTTGAGAAGGCTCATGGTGGGTTTTCAACCAGCTATTTTTGAAAATTTGACCAGTCAACGGCTATTTTCGTTATTTCCCCTTTCTAAAACGTCAACACACGTTCCCAAAGTGAAAATTTTGCTTGATGAGTCCCTGCTCTATTTAATTCGCTATGATTTGAGTCCATCTGTCAACTCGGGTAAAATATAATACGTTTTCATTAAACAGTATAAATTTGAGTTACTTTATATTTCGACACCGCCACCACACGCGGAAAAATTTACTAGTTTAATACAAAAAATGTTAGCGACATTCCACGAAGTTCGGGAGCGAAAACGGGCCTCGGAAACGTAATTGGGCTGCACAAACGACAAGAAACGCGTGTTTGGATACTCGTCGCTAGCACACTTATTACGGATGCAAAACTGTGAGTTCATGTCCTCCTTTTCTTTTAAACGCTTTTTGGTTTTACAACCTAGTTTGGAAGCTGAGAAATACATAAATTTCTAACATAAACAGACCGGATATTTGATTTAATCAATTATTCACGCATTTTCATCTAAAATTGGAAAGTGGGCGAAAATTGACGAACCTTGATTTTGGACTCTCAGAGCTTGCCTATCTGTATTCCCTTATTGCTCATGGTTCCAATCGTTGTTTGCTTAAGTCCAAACCACACCAGCCGATTCCCTTTTATAAAGTTACCCAGAATGATAACACTTGGAAAAATAAGATTTTCTCACGCAATCATAGTCATTCAACAATTCGATCCATCGTCGTTGGCGCATATTTAATTATTTCTGATTAAATATATGTTGAATACTTTTGTGATCTGTGAAAATTGTACATTGAGTACCTAATTGCAATGATCCTGGTTTGTCACACACCTCGGGGTAAAACCCCGCAGGTGAAATTTGAGGGTGTGACAAATTTATTCTCTTTCTAGTGACTTTTGGAAAGGCGCCATATGAGCGAATTGAAATTCCTTTTCTAGTCGTTCGGGTAGACTCACATCATAACATCATTGGGTGTTGTTGAGAAAAAAGTCTTGTTTTCTGGTTCCCAGATACTAAAGGTTTGACTGAGGGAAGGATTTCTTCATCTCGTCTTCACTTCCCTTTCCCATGGCATAAGTCGCACATATTAATGTTTAATTTTTTATTAATGATTTATCTCACATTAAATTTTGCTGTTTTTAATTTTGATATTACTTTTTGTAGGCTCATCTCTGGTTAGAATTCCGGTAGTTAATGATAATTGTAGGCAATCACAGTGATTACACGACTGTTGAGTAAAATAGCGATAAGAAAATTTAAATTTGAGTAAACTCCCATTTTACTCCCTGTGGTTTGTTCATTTTAACGGTTTTGCCCCAGTCATTTAAAAACGGTCATTTTCCTCCAATAGTTTACTATGTTTTTCCCATTTTGCTCCCCGTCTCTAACTCCATCCAAATTGTTTGTTAACTGAAAGGGTATTTTGGTAACTTCAAGTATAAAAATCATTTATTTAATTTTAAATTATGTTATTGTTTTTCATCTACTTATAAGTTATTAATTTTGTTCCACCTATACAATTTTGACTTGTTAACTTTTTAGCGAAGTTAAAAAAAAAATTAAAAAAAAAAAAGGAATAGTGACTTTAAGATGAAGAAGTTAATAGATAGATAAGTTTGAAGTGACTTTGAAGATGAAGAAGTTAAGATAACCGATTCTTGAATGGCTCTCAAATTCTTCGGTTGCCATGCCAACCTTCTCAGCACTCGTACGTAATCTCCCTCTCTCTCTCTCTCTATATATACAGTCAGACGCATTGAGTATAGGGTTTTGTTTGAATATGTAAGTATGTATGTATGTATGTCAGGTAAACTAGTGAAGGTGAACAACTCCATTGAGAAAGTGAGGGATCTGGTTACAACAACTAACCTTCCTTCCATCGCAACTTTCCCCCAAAACTCTCTACAGAAAGGCAATTGGGTTAAGCTAATTTGCGGTGCTAGCTTCGAGGTTGGTTGGTTCAACCACCAGTTAGTTAGTTAGTTACTCTTTGTTTGAATAATGATGGTGCTAGCTAGTGTCTTCTGATTTATTTGTTGCTTGCATCAGGATGTGGCGGATATTAGGAATCTTTCTCTTGTTTACACTCTTGCCGGAGGTTCACTTCACTTCAACACCATACTTACTTACTTACTTACTTACTTACTACTTCATCATATTCATACTGCCTTTGCCTAATTGTCTGTCTGTCTGTTTGTTTTAGTTGATTGTATCGACTGTGCTGCTGATGCGGCCGTGGTGAATGCCGTCAATGAAGGAATCGATGCAGCAACAGCAATCTTCCCTATTAGAAGGCCTTGGGTTATGATTAGTGTCAATGATGATCAGGATCTTCACTTCCGAAAAGCCGGTATCCCTTCATTTTTTTCATATACACTCTACTCTTCTGTTACAACAACAACAACATCTTACTCCTTTTGCTTTATCTTTCAAGTTTCATCACATTAAGGTTTCAAAAACAGAATTTCACTTCTGCTATTGGAATTACTATTAACCAACCAATCAACTTGGTATTTTATCAATTACAATTCTATAAATATTTACACGAAAGCAGGATTCATTCAATACACACACACACACACACACACAATGGACCACTATGCCATGTATGTAGGAACTGTAAGGCTGTTGATGGGATGGGAATACTTGACGACGACATTAACTCTCTATTAGCTTAACAGAATTTCATCCAGATGATTGTCCAATCGACTGCTCAAGACCATGTGAAATTATATGTCCTGCTAATGCAATCTCCAACCAAGGTCCTTTCCTTCTTCAACTAGATTGTTTTTATAAGTTTGTTAAACATTCATACTTGATGATATTCCCTCTGTTGGCGTGTATTAGTTGCATACTTTTTAATTCTTAGCATTATTTTAGCCTAAGATTACACCCTTTAATATTGTGTTCTCGTTTATGCTATAAGTTTGTTGATTAACTTGTAACGTATGAAGCCAGGAGTAACAACAGAGCGTTGCTATGGCTGTGGACGTTGTTTTCCAGTTTGTCCATATGATAAAATAAGTTAGACGCTTTCTTTTCTTTCTTTTTTCACATATGTGTGGGGGGGTCTTTTCATGATAATACTGGTAAATGCTTCCATTAATACAGAAGCAATATCATATGTAAGAGACGCTGCTGCAACATCTAAACTTCTTGAGAGAGATAATGTTGATGCTCTCGAGATTCATACAAATGGAAGGTACTCTTCTTAAATCAGTATATGGACTGATGTTTTTTTCTCCGTTGTGTTCATGTTATAGATAATAAAGATGACTTTTAAAATAACAACTTAAGGAAATTTATGTTTGTTTGTTTGTTTAATAACATCTGCAGGCAGACCAGTTCGTTTAAAGAGCTTTGGAATGGTTTGGGAGATTCTGTCAGTCATCTAAGCCTTGTGGCAGTAAGACTAGAACCAACTATAACTTAATATTCTTTTCATCACATGCAAAGGAGCTCTTTATGTCAACTGAAACATGTCACTAATTCATTATCTGGAGCTAAAATTACCTAATTGTCCCCAAGCCAATGTTACGGCTATCTTTGTAATTTTCCTTTTGGTCTCTAAGATTTAGTTTGACTTAAATGTTGATAGCTTGTGTTATGATGGGAAGGGTATTTTGGACATTTTATTATATGCATGTAGAACAGATACAGATTGCTGCAATTAGGCTCATGCTGATTTTTAGCTTCAAAACTAGTACCCTTCCTTCCAATTGAAATTGTAGTGGTTGTCTTTTTGTGACATCTTATGTTAGGCTCTTTCATTTATATTAAATTCAATCTATAAATACAAAAAATATATGTTAAACACTGTTTGGGGTCCACAAAGTAATACTTCTATTTAAAAGCTGTAAATCCACTTCAAACAATTCGCATTGATCCCAAGGGTAGCTTAGTCATTTCGTTTATATTCACGTAGAGACACTTCTTTCTATTTTTATACGACATGCTTGATCTTAGGCCCATTTCTTAAATACCATTTGATGTATTAGCAGTTTTATTTTGATTTCAAGTAGATGTTGATAGCTTACAAGTCAACAAACGTACCCAGTTAAATCCCACTCATGTGATAGGGTATGGGAAGATGTTGATAGTTTCATTAGACTATTTAAAAGTATGATTAGCATAGGTTGTATCTGTCATTAAATTTTGTAACAAAATCATAGTCAATATTGTGTGTTTGAACAAGTATTGGTTTGTCCATAAGAAGTCAAAACTTTCTTCTCTCAACAGAGGAAGTTTATAGATGTGAATTTAAGAAATATTTGTCATAAATGCAGGTTAGCTTACCCTGTGTTGGAGATTCAACTGTCTCCATGATGAACAAGCTGTACTCTATCCTAGAAAACAATCTTTGCTGCTTGAATTTATGGCAGGTATGTACAATATTGAAAAACGTTTTATGTACGGTGCACTTGAGTACAAATTCTTGGCTTCCTGTAGTATTATGTTGTACTTTATGTCTTTATGCATAACTGGTTATGTTTTGATTTTCTGATACACTTTCTAATGCATCAAGTACAATATAATTAACATATGGGATTAAGGTAAGGGCCGTTTTATGTATTGTGCACTTGAGTACTAAACGTTTTTAGATGCTTTATGTACATTATGATAATGTGTGGAGTAGCGACTAGGATTCAAACCATCCTTAACAGATGATGCATGTGGATCATCATGTACATGTTCTAACACATGAAGTATTTGTAGTTAGATGGTCGACCAATGAGTGGAGATATTGGGCGAGGTGCCACTCGAGAATCCATTGCTTTTGCCCAGCGATTGGCTTTTACTAAAGAAAAACCTCCTGGTTAGTGTATATATATTACACTCTTCTTTCAAGTAAAAGAAGAGTGACTTGTTTTTTTTAATCTTAATTAGTGGTCATTAGCGGCTTAGCCTGTTAGATTTACAACACACTGAGTAGCTACAGCTGGTGGTATAAGTTATTAATGCATGTGTGATGGCATCTTCTTCCTTTGACGTTTACTTGCCTTGAATATGTGTTACCATGATGCAGGCTTTCTTCAACTGGCGGGTGGTACGAATGCTCACACAGTGGACGGTTTAAGAAAACTGAACCTTTTCCAAATGCCGCCTTTTGGTATAGTTTTACTCTCTGTATTCATAATCTCATTTACTTCATTTTGACTGCAATAACTAAAGTTATATAATTGCTTATAATAATTTCTTCTATAAGAATCTTTATAAGGACTCTTTGTTAAAAAAAAAAATCAGATGTTTCACCAAATTTAAAGATATCACTAAATTTGCATACAAGTCCCTGAACTTTGTTTTTACATGATTAAATCGCTAGACTAACGAAATGTCTTTAACATAATCATGCAAAAAAGGAACCTATCGTTTAATTTTCAAAAGTCGAGTGATTTAATCATGCAAAAAAGGACTTGTATGATAATATTAAAGTCTAAGGTTTATCCATGAATGTAACAGATTGTAAAAGATTTGACATGAGTTAGGTCATTCAGTGTCGCTTTCTTGTTTTCCAGTTGTGCTAATTTGTATCGTTTGCCCTCCATAGAGAACTCAACCGCGTCTAATTCAAATGCTTTGATTGGAGGAATTGCTTATGGCGGCTATGCCCGCAAGGTCAGTAAGTTTCTTTAAAACAAAAGTGATAGTTTCCGCTGCTGAGAGTAGAGCAATTTTTTAATTTTGGTTTGGTTTGGTTGTGAGTGATGGGTTAATGTTGTTTTGTACAGATTGTGGGAAGGGTTTTGAGTGGTATGCAGTCAGAGGGTGGTGAGATAGAGTCAGATCCAGATCATCTGCTCATGGCAGTTATCCAAGCCATGACCTTAGTAGGAGGGGTCAAGTCATACAATATCACTTGCTCATGATTCCTTACACTGTAATTTGTAAATGTCTTCCAGTACAATCCTTTTTCAAATAATTATGTTTATGGATAATTATTATTATTTTGTTTAATCTCTTCTGATTAATTATAGATAACTCTCCTACTAAATATTATTTTGTTTAATCTCTTCTACTTAACTATAGACTAGTGGGGTGCTCGCGCGATGCGGCGGGAGCACAACCCTTAGATTGGTGATTTTAGGGGTTGTACGGGACGATTTGGTTCAGTCTTGAGCCATAACCATAACAAAAACCAAGTTAGTTATAAAACATGAGATTCTAACCTAGTGATTCAACTAAATGTCTTTAAATCCATTCGGTCTTAGTCCTTGTGGTCCTAGTGGCAGAAGCTATGCTTAACACATTGGGCTGCCATGTTGAGCATAATATTGGGTTCTTCATCAAAAGGTTGAATTCAGTTGCGATGGATATTTTGATGATTTTGCAAAAGTGGGAGTTATATAACATTAATTTTATAAAGTAATCTATGAAGTTAAAAGTAAAACTACAGATGTTATTCAACGTTACTAAAGCCCAAATTGTCATCTTAACAACAACCCCAACATTATCCACTTATTAAAGATTATTAGAAAATATATAAGAACTTTAACAAATGAAAACAGTGTCCTGAAAAACAAAGATATTGGCAAACGGTTGAGGTTACAAAATTAGCTACAATCACTAATCTTAGGCAATTAAAATTGATGTAACCATGTAGAATGAGCAAGAGGATGCATTTTACAATAATTTATGTACGCAAGAATCTCTACAAAACAGAGTCATCTTCTTATGTGTGCGGCATATTGTACAATGCCGCAACCATATATCTATACTATCTTATTAAGTAAACTAGGTTTTCTACCCTTATGGTAATTTTACATTGTGTACACATTTTGAATCAACATGTACAAGAGAGCCAAACTATTTTAGAGGGGGTAAACTTGCGCATTGTCCAAAAATTTAAAACACTTTAGGGACATTTTAGGAATTTCGACACCTTTGCAACTTATAATTAATATGAGATGTAAAGAGTCTAAGTTAATTATTATTCTAAATAAATTTATGTATTGTAAGAGTCTAAATTAATTATTATTCTAAATAAATTTATGCATTGTAAAATTGATGGTCCATGTTTTGATACAATGATTATAAAATGAAATATTTGATGGATACAAATGTAATTTTGCCGCTCGTACAAATTTTAAAACAACATGTACAAAGAGATACAAGGCATTTGAAAGGGGTAAATTTGTCAACTGCACATAAATTAAGATGCCTGATGGGGTAAGTTGGTCTTTAAGAGAATTGATGCTATTGTAAATTTACACTTAACTTGACACCAATTGAGGGCATTTATGGGCTTTGAGAAAATTAATAAACTTGTTTTCTTACATACACATACTTTTTATTTATCTTAAGTTCATAAATGTGTGTAGTCATTTAGGGCACGTTTCCTTGTAACCCACAACCCCTTCATCTTACATTTTATTGATTAGATTAAACATTTATTTTTGAACGTAACCATCGACGGAACAATAACTTTCATTTGATGGCAATTATTGAGTGATAACCACACTTTAGTATTAGTATATGAAGATATGTGTGTCTATATATTGATATCGGAAATATCATTTCATATTTCATCTCCTCCTTCCCAAATTCCGTGTTCCAAAAATTGTCTCTTTGTTCCGATTGGGAAAAATCTCCGACAACCACCAACCACCATGAACGCAACGGGCCATCCATTTTTGGTCACCATTGTACCCGTAACGATGGGCGATCACATCCATGTTCGGCAGTCACCAACTAGCATAAAGTGAAGAGATTAGAAACCATCCTTCGACTTTTGGAATTTCGTTTTTATTTTATTTAACTTAGACTCTTCACATCTCATCTTTAATTATAGGTTACAAGGGTGCCGAAATTCCTAAAATGCCCCTAAAGTGTCTTAAATTTTTGGACAATGCGCAAGTTTACCCCCCTTTAAAATAGTTTGGCTCTCTTGTAAATGTTGATTCAAAATGTGTACACAATCTAAAATTACCATAAGGGTAGAAGGCCATTCATGAGAGTCGTTCACCAAATTGTGGGTTTCACGCCTATTTTGGTAAAGTCGTCCCGTTTGTATGTTACGAGCGTCTTCAAGTCTTCAACGTGTATTTGATGATTTTATAACCATTTCAAACTGAATTGATTCACATGACAGTGTGTTTCTTTTTTATATATAAAAAAACTTTCATCAAAGTGGTTATAACGATTGATTTATTTGATTCTCAATAATAGCCATTTAAGCAAGATCGATTACGACACTTGATTTATTTGATTCTCAGTGATAGCCATTTAAGCAAGATCGGTTACGACACTTGATAAAATGAAACGGATTATTTAAGTTACATTTAAGAGTTAGGGTCTGTTTGGTATGGGGTAATGGAATGGACGAAGGAATGGAATGGACGAGGTAATGGAATGGACGAGGGAATGCAATGGATTTACCATTCCATGTCTTGTTTGGTTACCATGTGTGAATGGAATGAGTTATTATTGTGTATTGTTCGGTAGACAAGAAAAACGGAGTAATAAAATCAGCGGTGAGTGGTGGTGGTGGTGGTCGGTGGTAATGATTGTGGGTGGTTATAGGTGGCGGTGGTGGGTGTCGGCGGCGGCGATGGGTGGTGGTGGTGGCGGCGAGTGGCAGTGCGGCGGCGACGACGAGTGGTGGTGGTGGCAAGGTGGTCGGTGGTGGGTGGCAGCAGAGGTGGCGGTTGGTGGAGGCGGCGGCGACGGCGGTTGCTGGTGGCGTTGACGATTACGGTGGGCGGCGGCGACGGCGAGTGTCGTTAGCGGTTGGTCGCAGCTGTGGGTGATAACGGTGGCGAGTGGGTGGCGGCGGCGACGGTGGCTATCGGGGTGAGGTGGTGGCGGGTGGCGGCGATGGTGTCGGTGGTGGGTGGTGGTGGTGGTGGGTTGTGGCAAAGGTGGTGGGTTGTGGTGTTGTTGATGAATGGTGCAAGAGAGGATGGAATGGAAAAAAAAAACATGGGGGGTGGAAGGAATGATTTTGAGGGAATGAAATGCATTTTGGAATGGGTGATTCCATTCCATTGACCAACCAAACACCCTTTTCTTCATTCCCTCGTAATCATCCATTCCATTCCATCACTCATTTCTGCATACCAAACACTACCTTAATTCCAATTATATGTTTATTTATTGATTTATTTGAGTTTTCAACTCCACGAGGAGTTTGGTTTTGATCACTTGTTCTATAAATTTATATTATAAATATTATTAATTTTATACATTTATCTGATAATCATAAAATATTGATTAGTAGTAAATCTCACATAACCCAAAATTATAGGAGTTATGATATTGTGAATGTTTTGAGAGAATATAGATTATTTATATTTATACATACTATTAAATCATGAAAATCCCAAATGTTGCATGTCTAACCTTTAATTTAATCAATTAATTTCTTTAATTATTATAAAACTTTTATTTAATTCTTTAATTTAATTCAATTAATGGAAGACATAAGTGGACATGGATTCCATAGATGAAATGTCTAGATTGCCTTCAAAATGTCTTAAAACTTTGGACAATGTCCAAGTTTCCCCTCTCTAAAATGACTTACCTCATTTGTACATGGTGCTTCAAGATTTATACCTATGACAAAATTACGAAAAGGGTAGAAAACCCAGTTCTCTTAATAAGGTATTATAGATAATCAGTATTTAATTTTTTTTTATAAATTCATAATATTTTTTTATAAGTGGGACAGTTGAAAATTTTCAAGCGGTGCGGGTGAAAATTTCCAAGGGGTGCGATCGAAATTTCCGGCGAAAAATAACACTAAAAAATATTTTTTCAATTGGTGTGCCCGCCCACCCAGGCCTTAGGGTGGGTATGCCCTTGGCGTGATTTAAATAGTCGTACAGGATTTAAGACCATACCCTTTAAGTATAAATTTAAACGGGTTGAAGGGTTACAAATAAGTTAACCGGTTTATAAATGGGTCGTCATGTTTATTTAAATGAGTTGAGAAGGTAGTATGTAGACAGTTAAGTATGGTAAGAAAAACGTCGTGATGGATACGTGAGAAGCCATGGGCACGTGAAATGAGCATGCGTGGAGCCAAGGGAAACACGTGGCTGGTTGTGATCTATTAGGGGGGTGTTTGGGGTTGAGTTTTGAAAATAGATTATGCGTTTTGAATAATCAGAATCAGATAATTAGCTGTAACAAAACGTGCTGCAGAAAGATAGTGTTTGGATTTGATTATGTTGTTTGATATCACAATAATCAGATAATCAACATTGTTTGGATTTGATTATGTTGTTTGATATCGCAATAATCAGATAATCAACTATTTGAGTGTTTGGCAAGTATATATATTTCAAAAAAATAAATAAGTGAAAACGTAAAAAATCAGTTTTTGGATTATCACGTTTTCCTGCAGCAAGGGGTGACCTACTTATGGATTATCACGTTTTGAACTCTACAAAACGTAAAAAATCACTTTTTATTAATTTTTTACCAAACACTCAAAATAGATTTTTTGCGATTTCAAAACACAATAATCAAATAATCAGGTTGAAAACGCAATCCCAAACACCCCCTAGATCGGTAAAAGTCGAATCGAATGTAGTGGGACCAGTGGTAGTACATACATCACGTGGCCAGAAAAAGATGGATCACTTTGGTCCCCCTCCATTACCACCCCAAAGTAAACAAAGGTCAATCTAATCTTCTAGACTTTACCCCATGCTTTTACTTTTCTTTTCTACGCATATTCTATGCCTTTATTTTATATATTTTATACTCATTGTGTGTACGTAAACAAAAAGGGGTTAACTTACTTGGTGTATCATCGCTATTTTCCTTCTTAACTTATTAATGGTGTAAACGAGCTGAGCTGAGCCCGAGCTCGGCTCGTTAGGTTTTTATGAAGCTCGAGTTCGAGCTCGGCTCGGTTTGAGCCTACTTCTTTGAGCTCGAGCTCGACTCGCGAGTAAAACCCAAAGCTCGAGCTCAGCTCGAACTATTTTGAGAACAACCTTAAACGAGCTAAAAGCTCGGCTCGAGCTCACTTCAACATAACTTAAACGAGCCAAAGCTCTACTCTAGCTCGGCTCATCAATGTTATCATCATTATTAATATATTATATATATAAAAATTAAAATTTTGTATGGGCTCGTTAGGCTCGTGAGCCTAAACAAGCTTTGTATTTCAGGCTCGAGCTCGAGCTCGATAACAAAACGAGCTCTATTTCAGGCTCGAGCTCGGGCTCGTTAAGGCTCTGCTCGTTCGAGCTTTTAACCGAGCCGATCACGAGTAGCTCTCGAGCCTCTGGGCTTGTTTACATCCCTACTTATTATATATTAATAAATGAAGACGTGTTTGTGTCCTATTTTGGAACAACCACAATTGTTTTTAGAGTGTTTTTGGATGCCTCCTCCGTGTACAAGGTGTAATCATGTGAGAGAGAAATGAGAAAGGGGCGTTTTTATTTGTTGTAAGATCAAACCCAATACAATGCAATGCAATTAAGGTGCGTTTGTGAAACCTATTCTTGTCGAAGGCAATAAGCTTTTCCTCCATTCTTGTCAAAGAACATGGATCTCACCAAATCTGTTTCATAGCATGCGAAACCTAGATCCTAACAACTTAATAACCATCCCCCACCCCACACACGACCCTTTCATTCTCTCGTCGGAGACTATATTTTGACAACCCATATGAAATTATGAGTCGTGCAATGAAGCTATGAAACCCTACATCAGTTTTGCTTCACGTCATCACCACCCGTTAACATATATCGGCCTTTGGGCCGTCATAGATTCATATCAAGACCAATTTGAAGTTCTGTTACCCAAATTAGGTGACCCGCATAGTGAACTACTCTTGCTTCGATCCTGTATAGGCATTGCCAAACTTTTCTTCGACTTAAGGACATGCCAACATGTACACATGGCAGCGCTGTTCTTTAACAAAGGTTTGCGTGAGGCGATTGAGCAATTGGTGGTTTGTAGAGGTCCTTTCTTTAGAGACTTCCAGTGGCGACTTGTTTCCTTACCTATTAGGTTTGGGGGTTAATTTAGGGTTGTATTCGGCTATAGAGGCTTCATCCTATGCTTTTGTGGCGTCGAGGGCCCAATCGTGGGTGCTACAGGACTACATCTTAAGAGACAGTGACATATGTGGTATGGATTCTGATTATGTTTGTGCTTTGGCTTGTCTTCGTGATATGATTCCAAGTTTTGACTTCAGCGGTTTCACTAATAAGGACATGGCCCCCTAAAGCCCAACATGCATTGGCGAGTGCTCTTTTTAGTAAAATTGTCCATGACATCGAAGTATAGTTTGACTTGACCGTTAGACAAAAGTCATTTTTGAGTGTCTACGAGCACCACATGCACAAGATTTTCTTCTTGCTATACCTATAGATGGGTTAGGCCAGCATATATTGCCGTGTACGTACTATCCTTAAGTATCGCCTCATGATCTCTTTATTTCCAGTTGGTGAGGTATGCCTTGTTTGTCATAAGGCGTGTTTGGATTCTTTTGGGGAGCATGTAGTTCGTTGTTAGAGAGCTCCCGAGGTTCAAATACCGACATGATTTGGCTAGGGATGTCCTTTTTGACATATTCAGCCGCGCTGATATTTCTACTAAGAAAGAGGCACCCGTTAATTTATTAATTGACCCGTTGGAAGGGAGATCTACCCTTCGACCAATGCACATTCTGGTCTTTGGATGGGTAGGAGGAAAACATGCATGTGTGGATCTAACAGGGGTTTCCCCGCTTGTGGGCTTAACGGGTAGTGCTTTCACGGTGGGTCAGACTGCTTTAAATGCTGCTTCGGGTAAAATGACCAAACACGAGAAAGCGTACCTTGATAACCAACATGTGTTTATCACATTTGCTTTTGATACTTTTGGTTTCCTGTCGCCAGAGACTGTGGACCTACTTAGTCGAGTTCAAAGGGTCATGCATAGTAATGTTATGACCCCGAGATCTATGGATGTAGTTTTTAAAAGACTTAGTTTTGCTATTCAAAAAGGGGTAGCGGCGCAACTTGTTTCCCACTTACCATCTATGTTGATGCAGATTCATGACACCATAATATCTAATTATAATTTAATATTAAAAATAAAACCATTCATGTATCGTCATTGTCATATACACACCAAGTTTTCTTATGACAGTTTTTGTATTTGTATTTCTTGTTGTGATTATTAGATATTGTATACTATTTTCTAGCCATGTGGCATCTTGGTGGTGGGATAAGGCTTTGGGACCAATAGGTCCTGGGTTCGATTCCCACAAGGGGGGTTTTTCCCATATGTATTGGGTTTCCTCCTGAATTGGTGTATAGGCATTATGCCTAGTGGAGATGGATATGATCGGGTGGTTTCGTGTCACACCCCGATTTCCACGTGTCTCACCGGTGGGGGATTATCGTTACGTAGTTAGCAACAATATAGTCAAACCACACAATGTATAAATGCACAGCGGAAGCATAAAGATAAATATATTTCAACTTTATTTGTAATATCAAAGTATCACCATTATTGAAATAAAATCCAAAGGGGATCAATAAAAATAACTAAAGTATTGTTCAACAGACTTCAGGCATCTTAAGCTTGCGAGACTTCTAATGATGCTAAGGAGAAATCCCAGCCAATTACGCATAGTACCTGCATTTAGTATTTTGGGAAAATACGTCAGTTTACACTGGCAAATACATTCAACTGACACTTTTGTAAAATGTTTAATAAAATTGGTTTAAATGCACAAGGCACAAACTCTTTATAACTTGGGATAATTTATAATTAAATCTTGTAAAGAATTACATGTTTGCAGGGACTAAATTGTAATAGTAATACAACAATACATAAAAGATAAGTCCACGTAGGGACTGAAATACGGTAAATGTCCACGCAGGGACTAAATTGTAATAGTAATACAACAATACATAAGGAGACTAATGGTCTCGTTTCTTCCTCCCTTTTAGTAGGTTTGCTAGGCCCTTGAGAAATCCATGATTACTCTTTCGTTCTTGTTCGAAGTCTCGTTCCACACGGTTTAAACGATGGAGTATTTCTTCTTGCTCCGGTGGAGAAAAACGTGGCTGCTGCGACGGTTGCTGAACCGGAGGTCTAGGAGGTATTGGATACCCATGAGCTGAGTAATCTGGTCTCCAAGAGGTTCCATGGAGGGCATTATAATTAGCCGCTATCACATATGGATCGGCATCATAGTTATAGTTGTAGTGCGTGTGAGTCGGCTGCTCAAACGGATTGTACGCCGTGGAAGCGCCGTACGCTGGTATCGGGTTGTCATATCCGAAAGGTGGCGGAGGTGGTGCAACTGGTGCAGAATTCACCTCTGCAGGGTGACCAGAAGGTTCCCCTAATTGTGGTTCTTCTTCAGGTACTGACGGAAAGTGACTAGCACTCGAGTGGCGAGGGGTGCTGAAATGGAATTCCCCTCCTCGGGTGGACATCCGTGCGCCTGATCTTCTATGCCTTGGCGGATCTGGAATTACTGGTTGAACCTGTGGCGGTGGTGGTGGCGTAACGGCCACAGACCGCGAATCCTCAGAAGGATCCTGTTCTTGCTGTTGGTCATGAGGTGAGAAATGATGTGAAGGTGTAAAGTACCAATTACATTGGTCAAACCTCGCCTGGTAGCTGTCGGGACCTTGATAGGGTGTTCCATGGAAGGATGACCCATCAGAGATCTCGATTGGATGATTGGGAGTACCCCTTGCAGGCTCGACGGGGTCTGTATCCTCGTCCATATCCACTGCATTATCTTCAGAAAAGTGATCCTCTGGTCCTAAAGGGTTATACCCTATTGGCTCTTGGACATAATCCGCCGTGTTAAACTGTCCTACGAAGAAAGGTGAAGGATCGCCATAAGAACGGTGCGAAGCAGATCGCTGGAGTGGTATAAAGGATGGTTGAGGGTTATTGGGATTGTTTTCCGAATCTGGTCCGAAAGAATGACGGTATGAGGGTGTTGAGCTATGCGAGGTAGAATGTCTCGCAGGTTCAAAGTGGTTTCTTCTTCGTCTCTGTGGTTCTTCACTCCTTGTACTGGAAGGAGCTCGCATGTTCGAAGGTCCAGCCTCGTGATCATTGTGAGTAATGATCGTCCCTTTGCCTCTTCCTCCTCTTCCTCGTCTGATTGCAGGTGGCATATTTCCTGCTTTCAAAACTTTAAATAACAATAAACAATAAAAGACAAACTGGAATAACAATTCGAATTTGTCCTATGTTCTTGTCTAGACTCAAGTATGTGCAATTGTGTAACTGAGATTAAACACAAAGGCTAGTGTTTAATTCACTCAGTGTTGGCTCTGATACCAACCTGTCACACCCCGATTTCCACGTGTCTCACCGGTGGGCCCGGTGGGGGATTATCGTGACGTAGTTGGCAACAATATAGTCAAACCACACAATGTATGAATGCACAGCAGAAACATAAAGATAAATATATTTCAACTTTATTTGTAATATCAAAGTATCACCATTGTTGAAATAAAATCCACAGGGGATCAATAAAAATAACTAAAGTATTGTTCAACAGACTTCAGGCATCTTAAGCTTGCGAGACTTCTAATGATGCTAAGGAGAAATCCCAGCCAATTACGCATAGTACCTGCATTTAGTCTTTTGGGAAAATACGTTAGTTTACACTGGTAAATACATTCAACTGACACTTTTGTAAAATGTTTAATAAAATTGGTTTAAATGCACAAGGCACAAACTCTTTATAAGTTGGGATAATTTATAATTAAATCTTGTAAAGAATTACATGTTTGCTATGCGTTCGGTCGCCCGGGTCGTGCCGGGTTAAAGTTTAATAGACACACCACATAGCATAAAACCGTGGCGGGAAAACCAACGGCTATACCTTTATAGTCATGGACATAATGCCGGGTGTACGCCTACACCCGGATGTCAAGGTCGTGGCCATTTCGTAAAATGCTGCCAAGGATATCCGGGACATGGTCATTAAGCTCCAAAAGGCGTAAAGCCAACAAAACAAGTTTTTAAACGGGTCACATTGATAATACCCAACTACTAATGAGTTGGGGTCAATTGCCCGATCAAGCGGTATTTTAAATACCGTAACCCAAGCCCGTATAACGGAAAATAAGTTAAAAGTATTTACCTTTGCAAGTATAATTCCTTAATTGAAATAAATTGCAGATAGCTTTTACTGGTCCCCTAATCTGGAACGAAGGTTTAAATTAACCTATTAGAATCCTAACGGGTCTTTAATTTAGCCGTAGCTTAGACCGGTTAGTTTCAAAGGATAGTTACGGTTTAATCGCGTGAAAGGCGAAAACCGGGAATGGAATGTGATTTTGACCCAACAAGTTTGAAGACTTGTTTTATAGGGGTATAATAATAAAACTCTGTAACGAGTTTAAGTTCATATTATGTCCCGTAGGGGTATTTCGGTCTTTTTAAAGATTATAAAAGAGGTTTCTGAGTTCTAAAGAAAATCTGAGTTTCCTGAACAGTTTATAAAGTCTAAAACACTTTATTTATTATTTAAAATCAGCAGCAACTGGAATCGGGTCAAAAGACCTTGTAGAACTCAAGTTATGGCCGAAAAGGGTATATTCGGTATTTACCGAACCGTTGCCATAACCGCAGGTTATGAGCAGGTAAAAATAATTCAAAATCTTTAAAAAATCCCAAAATATTATTTTACATCAGTGAGTAAAAGGTTTGGTGTCGAAATCCGGGTTTAGATAGCCGTTATGCTAATTGTGCTATTAAATTACTAAAGTTTCCGTAATTTGCGCTATTTAGCATAACTCCTATTCTGGACCTCGGATTGACGTGAAATTTTAGGGACATGCTTAGAAATCAGTAACTAAGGTTATGGTTCTTTCACATGGCCGAAATTCTCGTTTTAAATCAAAAAGGGCGTTACGGTCAACTTTTAAGCATTTAACGGAAAGGTGTAAAAGACTCGGACAAACAATGAACCGGTCACAGAGGTTTATACCATCATGTAACCTGGTCCTTAGAGAGTCCTAAGGCATATCTAAATCAAACTTTAACGGGTCAGAACTGAAGTCAAAGCAAAAGTCAAACTTTTGCGACATTCGGCTCCGAACCGGGTCAAAACAATAAATGGTCGGATCAAACAAGCTTAGACTAGTTAATATACTTATTATCATGTTTTATGAGTGTTTAAACAGGTTACATATCGTCTATATTACAGATTATGCATGAAATCGCAAAATGGCATTTCTGTTGACTTTTTCTAAGCACGTTTGACTCGACATTCGGACTAGTTAGAGTGGGAATCAGAGGGTGCCCTTTTAGGGGTTTAATGCCCACATGATTACCATCATATAACTATCTTTGATTCGATAAATCACTGGACCATTCGTGATTTATCGCAAAGTCAATCGTTAATTACGACGGATTGACTTTTAGGCTAAAACTATGGAAAAACGAAACCACAAAGGGTTAGGCAACTTACAGAAGCTTGGTGCACGACTAAGGATGTTAGAAGAGTGCTTGAGAGCTCCAGAGATGATCAAGAGAGCAGGTTTTGAGGTGTGTTTCACTTATGCACAATGCCTTGCCTTTTATAGTGAAAAATGGGGCTTAGGATCATTACACATCAATCTACAAGGCATCATGGATGTTCAGCAGGTGGCCCTGGGTGCTAGGGGGCATGTAGAGGGCGCCAATGCTTCATTAATTGCTCAAATGATCGTTCACAAGCTCAAACAGCAAGTCTGTCCAAGTATTCTGCATCTGGGACTCGTACGCGACCCGCATTAGGATTCAGGCTACATGCACGCGGGCCGCCTGAATCTTCATGTCAGGAAACGTATCCACAGGTGGCTCGCGGCCCGCATTGACTTGCTTGTTTCACCCAAGCGGGCCGCTTGAGGCCTGAATTTCAAGATTTTCAAATCTTTTGTCATGATTAACCTGACCTTTCGGTTCCGAAGGGGTAACTTTGCGATTTGGCCCTCGATTATTTACGATTAAGGGCCTCGTGACTTTTACCCGCATTGTTAAGCCCCCGGTTAGTTTAATTACTATCCAAAAAGCCTTAACTTTTATTGTTGACGCTTTTAACCCCTCTCATACGAATTTGATCATAACCTTCTCGTTTTAAAACGGAACTTCGCGAAATTTATATAGTATATTCTAGTGAGTGTATTTTACTGTTACAAAGCCTCGGGTTCATCAAAGGGTCACTCAGAGGTATAAATTAAACATGTTGACACAATTAACCCCTGTAGCTCGTAATCTCTCACTTTCTCCCGCGTTTCGCTCCGTACGATCCATGATTTATTCGTTTGAAGGTACTAGCATCATTTAGGGTTACTATGCAGTATATTTACCCTTTGTTGACATTTATAACCCTCGAATTTACATACTTTCAAGGTTTGTCAACTTTAGTCCTTTATTTAATATTTAGTGCCACGTGTAAACTCATGACACGTGTCAACACATTATTGGACACAAAATTTCGAGGTGTTACATCCTCACCCCCTTAAAATAAATCTCGCCCCGAGATTTACTGAAATAAATAAGGGTATTTTTCTTTCATCGTGGCTTCAACCTCCCACGTGAATTCGGGACCTCTACGGGCATCCCACTTGACCTTTACTATAGGTACATGCTTCCTTCGAAGCTTCTTTACCTATCGATCTTCAATCGACAAAGGTTTCTCCACAAATTTTAAGCTCTCATCTATATGCAAATCTGTATGAGGTATCACCAATGATTCATCAGCGAAGCACTTCTTTAGATTGCAGATGTGGAACACATTGTGAATTCCATTGAGCTCCTCCGGTAAGTTTAACTTGTAGGCAACTGACCCGACACGTTCGATAACCTCGAAAGGTCCTATGTATCTCGGGCTTAGTTTGCCTTTCGTACCGAAACGCATCACCCCCTTCCAGGGTGATACTTTAAGTAACACTTTTTCACCTACTTCGAAGTGAAAATATTTACGCTTTGGATCCGCGTAACTCTTCTGCCTATCTCGGGCAGCTTTGAGACGGTCTTGAATCTGGACAATCTTGTCTGTCGTCTCGAAGACTATCTCTGGTCCTGATAATTGGACATCTCCAACTTCCGCCCAACAAACAGGCGATCTACACTTTCTACCGTATAATGCCTCGAAAGGCGCAGCCTTTATGCTGGTATGGTAGCTATTGTTGTAGGAGAATTCGATTAATGGTAGGTTCTTATCCCAACTACCACCCAAATCGATAGCACATGCACGTAGCATGTCTTCCAACATTTGAATAGTACGCTCACTCTGACCGTCTGTCTGAGGATGGTAAGCCGTACTAAAATTTAAACGTGTGCCCAAAGATTGCTGGAAGCTTTTCCAGAAATGAGACGTGTATCTAGTATCTCTGTCGGAGATAATAGACACAGGTATGCCATGTAAGGCTACAATCTTATCAACGTATAACTGGGCCAACATGTCGGAGCTATAAGTCTCCTTAGTCAGTCTGTCGACTATAACCCATATTGTGTCATTTCCTTTTCTCGTCTTGGGTAACTTGGTAATAAAATCCATAGTTACACATTCCCACTTCCATTCGGGAAGTTCAGGCTGTTGTAGCAAGCTAGACGGCTTTTGATGGTCAGCTTTGACTTGCGCACAAGTCAAGCATTTGGCTACATAAGCGGCTACAGACTTTTTCAAGCCTATCCACCAATAATTTGCCTTTAGATCCTGATACATCTTATCAGCTCCTGGGTGAACAGAATATTTGGAACTATGGGCTTCCTGGAGGATAACATCTCGTAGTCCTCCATAAATTGGAACCCATATTCGTCCATTTAATCGTAAAATTCCGTCCTTGCTAAGAGTTAACTGCTCCTCAGTTACTCCTAACTTTTCCTTAGGATAGTTAGCTTCCAACACAGCTTCTCGCTGTGCAGCTAACAACCTTTCAATCAAATTATTCTTCACTTCAATGCTCTTGGCATTGATTCGGATGGGTTTCACCCTTTCCTTCCTACTCAGGGCATCAGCGACTACATTCGCCTTGCCGGGATGATATCTGATTTCCCAATCATAATCATTTAAAGTCTCCATCCAACGGCGTTGCCTCATGTTTAGCTCCTTCTGATTAAACAGATGTTGAAGGCTCTTATGATCTGAATAGATCACAAACTTGATACCATACAGATAATGCCTCCACAGTTTTAGTGCGAACACAACGGCACCCAGCTCTAAGTCATGGGTGGTGTAATTCTTCTCGTGCACCTTTAACTGTCTCGAAGCATAGGCAATAACCTTGCCTTTCTGCATGAGCACACATCCCATGCCGGTGAGTGATGCGTCACAGTAAACTACGAACTCTTCGGTACCTTCAGGTAATGTCAGCACAGGAGCGTTGCTCAGCTTCTGCTATAAAATATCAAAGGACTCTTGCTGCTTGGGACCCCAAACAAATTTTACTTTCTTCTTGGTCAAAGAAGTTAAGGGCGCAGCAATCCTTGAAAAATTTTCAATGAATCGCCTGTAGTATCCTGCTAACCCCAGGAAACTACGAATCTCTGTAGGCGTCTTTGGCTCTTGCCAATTCATTACGGCTTCTACTTTAGCGGGATCCACCTGGATACCACGCTCGCTGACAACGTGTCCTAGAAATTGGACTTCTCGTAGCCAGAATTCGCACTTAGAGAATTTGGCATAGAGTTTCTCGTGATGTAGGAGTTTGAGAATACAGCGAAGGTGTTTCTCATGGTCAGCTCGGCTCTTCGAGTAGATAAGAATATCGTCGATGAAAACGATGACGAATTTGTCTAAGTACGGTTTGCAGGCGCGATTCATGAGATCCATGAACGCAGCCGGTGCATTAGTGAGCCCAAAAGGCATCACTAGGAACTCGTAGTGACCGTATCGAGTCCTAAATGCGGTTTTATGTACGTCTTCATCTCTGACTTTCAGTTGATGGTAGCCTGACCTCAAATCGATCTTCGAAAAGTAACTTGCCCCTTGTAACTGATCGAACAAATCATCGATCCTCGGCAAGGGATATCTATTCTTTATCGTGACTTTATTAAGCTCGCGATAATCGATGCACAGACGCATCGATCCGTCCTTCTTCTTTACAAACTGGACAGGTGCTCCCCAGGGAGACGAACTAGGTTTGATGAAACCTTTAGCTAACAGTTCATCCAGCTGGGTCCTCAACTCCTTCATTTCGGTTGGCGCTAGCCTGTAAGGTGCTCTAGCAATAGGTGCTGCTCCAGGGATGATATCAATCCTGAATTCCACTTGCCTATCTGGTGGCAGACCAGGTAGATCTTCAGGGAAAACTTCTGGATATTCCGAAATGACGGGAATGTCTTCTATCTTCGGTTTAGGCTCATCAAAAATCACCTGTGCCATGTAAATGACACAACCCTTCTTTAGACATTTAGAAGCCTTCAGCATAGTCACTTGCTCAGGCAATCCATACTGGGTATCTCCCCGAATGGTAAGCGATTCACCAGACGGAGTCTTTACCACCGCTTGCTTTCTGTTGCAGACGATTTGGGCCTGGTTGTGAGATAACCAGTCCATACCCAATACTAGATCAAAACCGGCCAATTTAAAGGGAAGTAGAGATAGAGGAAAAGAGTGGTTCTTAATGGATATCACACATCCATCTAACACAGTGGAGACGGTTTCTATGGTGCCATCTGCTAGCTCTACCTCGTAATTCACATTTAAGGTTTTGACAGGCATATTCAGCAATTTGCAAAATTTATGATCTACGAAGGACTTATCAGCGCCCGAATCAAAAAGTACTCTTGCAAAGATATCATTTACGAGAAAAGTACCTATGATCACGTTATCATCTAGCACTGCTTCTTTTGCCTCCATCCTGAAGACTCTTGCATTGGTCTTCTTGGCCTCTTCAGGCTTCTTGGCATATTTAGGGCAGTTGGTTTTAATGTGCCCCTTCCCGTTGCAGTTATAGCAAGTTGCATCTTTTATCTTTTTGCAATCCACGGTCTTGTGGTCCTTGGACTTGCATAACCCGCAAGCAGATGACTTCGATTGAGTCTGTGAGTTTGATTCGAGTCTGCACTTCCCATAGTGGTGTCTCTTGCAATTCTTGCACTTGGGCTTCTCACCAGACTGTTGCCCATCCTTCCTTGACTCCGACCCTCTCTTGTTATCACCGTTTCCACGGTGCTTCTTGCCTGACCTTCGTGAAGTATCATCTTCACGCTTTCTCTTCTCAGCCTCTTTGTTCCTTAGCGATCTTTGTCGGACCGCATCAAGAGTAAGGGACAAAGATATGTCGGCTACAGATCTAAAGGTCGCTGGCCGAGAGGCCTTCACGCTTTCCTTTATTTCGGGGGCTAACCCACCGATAAAACGAGCGATTCTCTTTGGCTCCGGGGTTACCAGATACAGAACCAACCGGGACATCGTGTTGAAGCTCATGAGGTTGACAGTCAAGGTTTGTCATCACCAATGACAGGAAGTCAGTCTCTATCTTTTCAACCTCATGTTGAGGGCAGTAATTCTCCTTGATGAGAGAAATGAATTCCTCCCATGTCATGCTGTATAGAACAGCCTTTCCCGAGGCCTGAACCAACGACCTCCACCAAGCCAGGGCCTCGCCCTTGAATGATTGTGAAACAAACTTTACCACGTCCTTCTCTGCGCAACCACTGATGTCCACCACGGTGTCCATCTCGTCTAGCTACGTCATGCAATCAACCGCTCCTTTCTCCCCAGTGAAGTCTCAGGGTTTGCATGATACGAAGTACTTGTAGGTACAACCCCTGGCGCGAGACGCATCAGTATATACCTTTTCCGGACGGACACTGTTTTCATTGGACGAGTGATTATCATCGTCCTTTTTAGGCTTGGACAGTGGTTTGCTGTGAGATTTCGAGTGGGTTTTCGGCTTTGAGTGTGGTTTGGATATGGTTCTGCTCCGGGATTCAGTATACTCCTCGTATTGTCGATCCAGGGCTGTCACACCCCCAAAATCCACACGCGGAGTATCACCGTTTGGGAGCGTGACTGACCAGGATCGAGCCACCAATCATATTGAACATGTAATTAATATTAAGTAAAGTAAATGTAAACCATCCATTCAATACGATAGGTGTTCAAAACATAACCATAGTTTCAAAGTGTAGCGGAAGCATAGTAAATAAACCAACAATAGTTAATAGTTCAACGTAGAAACCACGATCCTTGCCCACAACGACCCGCTTCTCCAGTGCAAGCTCCAAGTACCTATCGATCTGCAAGGCATGTAACAGAATGATCAACAAACTAGTTGAGCGAGTTCACAGTAAGTAAATGCGTAACAGTAAGTAATGGGTGGCTCTACAGGGCCAATAGTAAGTTATACAGGTGGGGGCTTCCCATATTATGTGACCACTAGACTATTCGTATTATCCCTGTTCTTCGTCCGAGAACAGTAGCGCGTATGGGGTGTGCGTAGGTTTTACGCACGTATCCTTCATAACCGAGGATAGAAGTAAGTAATGCGTACACGTAGGTTTTACGTGCGTGCCTGACATCCGAGGCAGTAATTGGCATGTGACCACGTAGGTGTTATCCCAACCTACGGAACCGTCCTGACATCCGAGGACCATGATAGGTGATAGTCTAGGAAAAGCATATATACGTTCTTAGTCAATGACAACCTTTAACCCATTCCCACGACCCGGGAATCCCATGCCTTAGTAGGAGTGTGAACTCACCTTGGTTTGCTCGGTATGCTAGGTTATGCACTCACAAGTAATTAATCACGTCCTATTGTATGCACGTATAACAAATCAGTTCATGTTCGCAATGATACGCATGCAATCTAATGTCACATAGTGCTTGATAGCCAATACCATGCATCAATCATGTATCACATAACAGTCAGTTTGCATATCGGCACAACACGTATCATTTCACATTTAATCCTCAGCTAGTGTACACGAATACAAATGTTAACATTCATCACCAAGCATGGCATGCCAAATAAATCAAGCATACATTCCATCATTCAAAGTATGTTTATAACCCCCCATTATCTTTCGACCCAACTATTATCTTTCGACATATTAGTTATCACAGTTATCTTTCGGACCAATTGTTATGCTTCGAACCAAATGTCATCTTTCGACCACGCTGTTATCTTTCGGTCAACACTACTATGGTTCGGTCAATGCTATCCTTCGGTCAACACTACTATGGTTCGAAGGACAAGTATCTTTCGGTCACAACAACTATGTTTCGACTAACAAGTATCTTTCGATAAATATCAGTTACGTTTACTCAAAGTTTCCAAGTTTATCCGTGATTATCAATTAACACAAATTCAAGTATTCGGTTACCTCAGAATCGATCAAACAGGGAGTTTCATATTAAACCTCATGAACCCTAATTTAACCACATGAACAATAATAACACTTAATCATATTATGTTCCGGTTCCATGAACAATAAAAATTCCGAATTGCATAATATCACAGCCGATCCACAAAACATTATCATTAAACATCATCACAACAGATCCGATTAACATACACATCCGATTAACATCCATATCCGATTAACATACATATCCGATTAACATCCATACAACATATTGCAAGACAATTGATAAATCATGAAATCATATACACTCAAAGCATCATCTATTAACATAAACAACATCACACACTAACCGGAAAAATCTGGATTACGGAACGAGATCTTCGAACAGAGAATGGGTCTGCTATGCCGTCACACACACACAATGGAACTAGGGTTTTTGAAATAACTGTCGACTTACATGCATTCACGTATATAAAACGTATCACAGGAATGGGCCAAGCCCATTAGAAAGACTGGGCCGAAAGATGTCGAAGGATCCTATCTTTGTTCGAAGGATAGAGTCCTTGGTCGAAGGATATGTTTCGTGATCCTTCGAACCGAAAGTTGATCCTTCGAATCGAAGGTTATCTTTCGTGATCCTTCGATCTGTAAGTCATGTTTCGTGATCCTTCGAAGGTTGGACCTATCCTTCGAAGGATCTTTGTGTTTCACACTAACAAGTTCACACATTTGACAAGTTTCACAAATACAACCAAACAATCAAACCATAAATAACTTCATGGTAATCAATACATGATCGTGCAATAAATACGAAATAGAAATTTTGGAAATTTGAGTTGTCACATTATCCCCAACTTAAAAGAAATTTCGTCCCGAAATTTGGTACGCACTCACTGAGGAAGCTGGGTAAGTTACATCGTTCACTGGTTTTCCTGGGGTGTCACATCATCCCCCCGTTGATTTGGAATTTCGTCCCGAAATTCAGTAGTAGTAGCTTCAGCCTCAGAAGTGGATGCATTGGTTTCGAATAGCTGGGGGTACTTTTCTTTCATCTGGTCTTCGCGTTCCCAGGTATACTCTGGGCCACGCTGGGAGTTCCAACGAACTCGAACAAGAGGGATTCTCTTGTGTTTGAGGACCTTAACATCCCGGTCCGTGATTTCAATTGGTTCCTCGACGAACTGCAACCGCTCGTCGATAGTGAGTTCCTTAAAAGGAATGATGAGGGTTTCATCTGATAAGCACTTCTTTAAGTTCGACACATGAAAGACATTGTGAACTGCTCCGAGTTCAGCTGGTAAGTTCAACTTGTAGGCTACTTTGCCAATCTTTTCTAAGATTTCGAATGGTCCGACGTACCGCGGATTCAGTTTGCCCCTTTTGCCAAAACGTACCACACCCTTCCAGGGTGAAACTTTCAATAGAACCCGGTCCCCGACCTCAAATTCCAATGGCTTTCTACGCTTGTCCGCGTAGGCTTTCTGACGGTCGCGTGCTGCCGCCATGCGTTGTCGTATCTGCGCAATCTTTTCTGTGGCGTCCACTACAATCTCTGGACCCGTAATTTGACTATCCCCCACCTCTGCCCAACAGAGAGGTGACCGGCATTTACGTCCGTACAATGCCTCGAATGGAGCGGCTTGAATGCTGGTATGATAGCTGTTATTGTATGAAAACTCCACTAAAGGGAGGTGCTTTTCCCAGCCGTTGCCGAAATCGATGACACACGCTCGAAGCATGTCTTCTAGAGTTTGGATAGTTCGCTCAGACTGCCCATCCGTCTGAGGATGATATGCTGTGCTCATGTCTAGTCGTGAGCCGAAGGATTTGTGCATCGCTTGCCAAAGCTCTGATGTGAATCGTGCATCGCGATCCGAAATAATAGAGGTGGGCACTCCGTGCCTCGAAACAACTTCTTTAAGATAGACGTCTGCGAGAGTGGAGAACTTGTCCGTTTCCTTGATCGGCAGGAAGTGTGCAGACTTGGTGAGTCGATCAACTATGACCCATATTGTATCGTTCCCACGCTGAGATCTAGGTAGACCTGTAACAAAATCCATGGAAATTTCTTCCCATTTCCATTGCGGTATCTTAGGCTGCTGAAGTAGACCAGCTGGTTTCTGATATTCAACCTTGACTCTCGCACAGGTTAAGCATTTTCCAACGTACGTAGCGATGTGAGCCTTCATACTAGGCCACCAATAAGTAGTGCTGATGTCGTGGTACATTTTATCCGACCCTGGATGTACCGAATAGCGAGACTTGTGAGCTTCATCCATTACAAGTTCGCGTAAACCGCCATAAAGTGGGACCCAAATACGCCCCGTTACATAGTAGGCGCCGTCTTCCTTTTGTTCCATGCGTTGCCTTGAGCCGCGTAAGGCTTCAGCTTTGACGTTTTCGGGTTTCAGTGCTTCTAACTGAGCAGCTCGTATCTGTGCAGGAAGACTGGACTGAATAGTAAGCTGTAGCGCTCGCACGCGCTTAGGTAGAGTGTCTTTCCGACTGAGGGCATCAGCCACAACATTGGCCTTGCCTGGATGATACTTGATGGCGCATTCATAGTCGTTTAGAAGTTCAACCCATCTCCGTTGACGCATATTCAAATCCTTTTGCTTAAGAATATGCTCGAGACTCCTGTGATCGGTGTAAATCGTGCACTTGGTACCGTACAGGTAGTGTCGCCATATCTTAAGCGCGAAAACAACAGCTCCCAGCTCTAAATCGTGCGTCGTGTAGTTCCGTTCATGAACCTTGAGTTGCCGCGAAGCGTAGGCAATAACTTTATCCCGCTGCATCAATACACAACCAAGCCCCTGTATCGATGCGTCACAATAAACCACGAAGTCATCCGTGCCCTCTGGCAATGAGAGAATAGGTGCGCTGCAAAGCCTATCCTTTAAGTACTGAAAAGCGGTCTCTTGCGTATTACCCCATCTGTAAACGACACCTTTCTGTGTTAGCATAGTAAGTGGTTGCGCGATCTTTGAGAAGTCTTTAATAAATCGCCTGTAGTAACCCGCCAAACCCAAGAATTGGCGTATTTCTGTCGGTGTACGTGGTGCTGGCCAGTTTCTGATCGAATCAACCTTGGATGGATCGACATGAATCCCATCCTTGTTCACCACATGGCCTAAGAAGTGGACTTCACGAAGCCAGAAGTCGCATTTTGAAAACTTTGCGTACAATTGCTCTTTTCGAAGAAGTTCCAAGATAAGACGTAAGTGCTGCTCGTGCTCCTCCTGACTCTTGGAGTAAATCAAAATGTCGTCGATGAAAACGATAACAAACTTATCAAGATAAGGTTTGCACACCCTGTTCATAAGATCCATGAAGACTGCAGGCGCGTTCGTAAGCCCGAATGGCATGACAAGAAACTCGTAATGACCGTAGCGAGTTCTGAAAGCGGTTTTGGAGACGTCCTCATCCCGGACTCTCAGCTGATGATACCCTGACCTTAAATCAATCTTGGAATAGTAGCACGACCCTTGCAACTGGTCGAATAGGTCATCTATGCGCGGAAGAGGATAACGGTTCTTCACCGTCACCTTATTGAGTTCGCGGTAGTCGATGCACATCCTGAACGTACCGTCTTTCTTCTTCACAAATAACACTGGAGCTCCCCAAGGCGAAGAGCTTGGACGAATAAAGCCCTTTTCCAAGAGCTCTTGTAGCTGCTTCGACAGTTCTTCCAGTTCGGTTGGAGCTAAACGATACGGTGCGCGGGCTATTGGTGCTGCTCCAGGAGCTAACTCAATCTGAAACTCGACTTGACGATGAGGAGGTAAACCAGGTAAATCTTCAGGAAACACTTGAGGAAAATCACGCACAACTGGTATATCCTCCAGCTTCTTTTCCTTTGCTGATGCGTCAGTGACAAGTGCCAGAATGGCAGTATGTCCCTTTCGTAAACATTTCTGCGCCTTTAAGAAAGAGATGATGCCAACCACAGCACCACTCTTGTCACCTTGTACTTCGAGAGGTTCTTGACTGGAGCGAGGAATACGAATAACTTTTTCTTTGCATAAGATCTCCGCGTGATGTTGGGATAACCAATCCATACCGATGACGACGTCGAAACTACCCAAAACTATGGGTATGAGATCAATCGAGAAAGTCTGACCCGCTAGAACAATACTACAACCCTTGACTACCTGTGCGGCTTCTACACTTTTACCATTGGCTAGTTCTACGACGTGTTTGGTGTCTAGGGGTGTTGGTGTACGTTTTAATAATTTACTCATTTTCAATGACATATAGCTTGTATCAGCACCCGAATCAAATAAGACAGTAACATAAATATCGTCGAGAAGAAACTTACCCATAACCACATTGGGATCATTCACCGCGTCACCCCGACCTAGCACAAAAGCACGACCCCGAGCTTCGTTGCCATTGTTGTTGTTGTTTCCCCCGTTATTGTTGTTATTGTTCCCGTTGCCCTGATTGTTGTTGTTGTTCTGGTTCCTGTTTAGCTGAGGGCAGTGTCTCTTGATGTGACCTTCAGCACCACAATTATAGCACCCCTTGTTGCCCTGTTGCTGATTCTGCTGTGCCGGTGGCTGCTGCTGATCCTGATTCGCAGGACGAGGGCTTCTACAGTCTTTGGCCTCGTGACCCATCTTGAGGCATCTTTGACAACGGCCCTTGTTACACTGGCCGTTGTGGTGCCTGTTGCAGTTGTTACACTTTGGAAGGTTTCCTCGGTATCCACCCTGCCTGTGGCTACCTGACGACTGCTGGTTAGGGCTTTGATAGTTGCCAGTCTTTCGCTGCTGATTCTGGGACTGAACCGAAATTGATGCTTTGCTTGAATCCCCCTCCCATTTCCTCTTGTTGTCACTGAGGGTAACGGGAGTAGCTGAAGGAGTGACTGTAGCAGTAGCGCTGACGCGCTTAGGCAGTTTATTCTGATCCACTGCCTGATCGGTGATGCGATGAGCGAGACGCTGGATTTCCTGGATGTTGTTGAGGTTAGCCGAGGTAACGTGGCTCTGTATTTCTGGTGCCAAACCTTTGAGATACAACTCAATACGCTTGTATGGAGGGTCCACCATAGTTGGACATAACACAGCCAACTCATTTGATCTCTTGGTGTAAGCTTCGATTTCCGAACCAACCATTTTCAAGTTATACAACTCGTCCTCCAACTTGTGAATGTCTTCTCTAGTGCAGTATTCCCTCTTGATCAGTTCTTTGAAATCATTCCAGGGTGTGGCGTTAGCAGCTGCCAACCCTAAGATCTGCACTTGTGCGTTCCACCAAGTGAGCGCAATCCCTTCAAGTGTGCCAGTGGCGAACTTCACCCTGCGAGCCTCAGGGCATTCACACATTTCGAAAACCGACTCGAGCTTTTCAAACCAGTGGAGGAGTCCAACTGCTCCCTCCGTGCCACTGAACGAGCTAGGACGACAATCCATGAAATTCTTGAAGGTGCACCCAGGTTGTTGCTGAGCGGGTTGACCTGCTTGGGCGGCTGCAACTGCCGCAGCAACGAGAGCCTCTAGCTGGGCTTGAGTCATGTTAATTCGTGCGGCCATTGATCTTCACATCAAAGGCAACATAAGTGAGAAAGGTTCGCGAATAGTGCGATGACAGAAGAGTGTAAGCACATAAGTATTCTCATGCAATGACAAGTTGTGAGCAAGGTAATGTAAGCATACTACGAGCAAAGTTCTATGCAAATTCTAGCATGTAGGCAATAAACATAAACCTTAGTACCTAGGAAGTTGAGTCTTGCACGTGGAGCGAAGCGTCGTTGTGGATCGTTGAGAGCACTGTTCTGGTTATAGTCTGGTTTTAATAAAAACGTTTTTCCATATTAAAACCAAGTTCTCTATAACCAATGGCTCTGATACCAATCTGTCACACCCCCAAAATCCACACGCGGAGTATCACCGTTTGGGAGCGTGACTGACCAGGATCGAGCCACCAATCATATTGAACATGTAATTAATATTAAGTAAAGTAAATGTAAACCATCCATTCAATACGATAGGTGTTCAAAACATAACCATAGTTTCAAAGTGTAGCGGAAGCATAGTAAATAAATCAACAATAGTTAATAGTTTTAAATGTCATAATAGTTCAACGTAGAAACCACGATCCTTGCCCACAACGACCCGCTTCTCCAGTGCAAGCTCCAAGTACCTATCGATCTGCAAGGCATGTAACAGAATGATCAACAAACTAGTTGAGCGAGTTCACAGTAAGTAAATGCGTAACAGTAAGTAATGGGTGGCTCTACAGGGCCAATAGTAAGTTATACAGGTGGGGGCTTCCCATATTATGTGACCACTAGACTATTCGTATTATCCCTGTTCTTCGTCCGAGAACAGTAGCGCGTATGGGGTGTGCGTAGGTTTTACGCACGTATCCTTCATAACCGAGGATAGAAGTAAGTAATGCGTACACGTAGGTTTTACGTGCGTGCCTGACATCCGAGGCAGTAATTGGCATGTGACCACGTAGGTGTTATCCCAACCTACGGAACCGTCCTGACATCCGAGGACCATGATAGGTGATAGTCTAGGAAAAGCATATATACGTTCTTAGTCAATGACAACCTTTAACCCATTCCCACGACCCGGGAATCCCATGCCTTAGTAGGAGTGTGAACTCACCTTGGTTTGCTCGGTATGCTAGGTTATGCACTCACAAGTAATTAATCACGTCCTATTGTATGCACGTATAACAAATCAGTTCATGTTCGCAATGATACGCATGCAATCTAATGTCACATAGTGCTTGATAGCCAATACCATGCATCAATCATGTATCACATAACAGTCAGTTTGCATATCGGCACAACACGTATCATTTCACATTTAATCCTCAGCTAGTGTACACGAATACAAATGTTAACATTCATCACCAAGCATGGCATGCCAAATAAATCAAGCATACATTCCATCATTCAAAGTATGTTTATAACCCCCCATTATCTTTCGACCCAACTGTTATCTTTCGACATATTAGTTATCACAGTTATCTTTCGGACCAATTGTTATGCTTCGAACCAAATGTCATCTTTCGACCACGCTGTTATCTTTCGGTCAACACTACTATGGTTCGGTCAATGCTATCCTTCGGTCAACACTACTATGGTTCGAAGGACAAGTATCTTTCGGTCACAACAACTATGTTTCGACTAACAAGTATCTTTCGGTCACAACTATGTTTCGACTAACAAGTATCTTTCGATAAATATCAGTTACGTTTACTCAAAGTTTCCAAGTTTATCCGTGATTATCAATTAACACAAATTCAAGTATTCGGTTACCTCAGAATCGATCAAACAGGGAGTTTCATATTAAACCTCATGAACCCTAATTTAACCACATGAACAATAATAACACTTAATCATATTATGTTCCGGTTCCATGAACAATAAAAATTCCGAATTGCATAATATCACAGCCGATCCACAAAACATTATCATTAAACATCATCACAACAGATCCGATTAACATACACATCCGATTAACATCCATATCCGATTAACATACATATCCGATTAACATCCATACAACATATTGCAAGACAATTGATAAATCATGAAATCATATACACTCAAAGCATCATCTATTAACATAAACAACATCACACACTAACCGGAAAAATCTGGATTACGGAACGAGATCTTCGAACAGAGAATGGGTCTGCTATGCCGTCACACACACACAATGGAACTAGGGTTTTTGAAATAATTGTCGACTTACATGCATTCACGTATATAAAACGTATCACAGGAATGGGCCAAGCCCATTAGAAAGACTGGGCCGAAAGATGTCGAAGGATCCTATCTTTGTTCGAAGGATAGAGTCCTTGGTCGAAGGATATGTTTCGTGATCCTTCGAACCGAAAGTTGATCCTTCGAATCGAAGGTTATCTTTCGTGATCCTTCGATCTGTAAGTCATGTTTCGTGATCCTTCGAAGGTTGGACCTATCCTTCGAAGGATCTTTGTGTTTCACACTAACAAGTTCACACATTTGACAAGTTTCACAAATACAACCAAACAATCAAACCATAAATAACTTCATGGTAATCAATACATGATCGTGCAATAAATACGAAATAGAAATTTTGGAAATTTGAGTTGTCACAAGGGCTGTCTTAACAGCATTGTCGACAAGAGCTTTCAATTCTGCGCCCGTCAAATGAACCTGGGCGTTATCGTATTCGTCTTCTTTCGTATGACTATTCTCCCCACTAGGATCAGCCATGGTAACTTGAATCTGTTAAAGAAGATAACGAAAAATTTTATTTAGGAGTTTATTATAGAATTGTCTTTTATGGCAATTCATTAACCATGGTAAACAGAGACCATATCTGGTTAATTTGTTACTCACTCTTATTTAGGATTTGAACATACTTATCCTAATTACAAACAATATTGTTATTGGCATAAAAGCCTAGTCACGAGGACGTTTTTATAATATTAGCCGGGATTACAGAGAATCAAGGCATGAAGGTTTGAACCGTAGTCCTTTTACCTTTTCTGACAGGGAGTCATAGACTACCACTGCCTTTTGTCTTATATGACAATAATTATGGCCCGTAGGCACGACATCACTAATGGATGTTTTATAATTTGGCCCGTAGGCACTACATCACTAATGGATGTTTTATAATTTGGCCCGTAGGCACTACATCACTAATGGATGTTTAATAAGTTTGGCCCTGAGGCACTACATCACTAATGGATGTTTAATAAGTTTGGCCCGTAGGCACTACATCGCTAATGGATGTTTAATAAATGATCATCTTTATTGATGATTTAACCCATGATTTATAAATCATTAATTTGGGCTTTGGAATCCTTAGAAGGATTCTTATACAAGAATGACGCGTGCGATTTTTAACGAATCACATCTGCCATGAATGTTAACATGATTACAGAGGTTAACAGGGAATCTGAATCTTTTAATCAGGTCTTACCATCTTGGCCGGGTCTTATAAAGACACCTGGCTAGGTTTCACTCTTAAGATTCTTTATTTAGGCAGATTTAAATTTAAAAGGAACAATTTTTGATTTACTTCATATATAGTAATAACAAAAATGAAATTTATAACATAACATTCCATAAACTTCAAACATGATTACACGCTGCCCTAAACGGGACTTTTTTAAGTAAATAATTACCTACGCAGAGGTTTATAACAAAACATATCCACGCAGTGATCAAATACAAGATAGATGTCCGCGCAGGGACTAAAAGATAAGTCCACGTAGGGACTGAAATACGGTAAATGTCCACGCAGGGACTAAATTGTAATAGTAATACAACAATACATAAGGAGACTAATGGTCTCGTTTCTTCCTCCCTTTTAGTAGGTTTGCTAGGCCCTTGAGAAATCCACGATTACTCTTTCGTTCTTGTTGGAAGTCTCGTTCCACACGGTTTAAACGATGGAGTATTTCTTCTTGCTCCGGTGGAGAAAAACGTGGCTGCTGCGACGGTTGCTGAACCGGAGGTCTAGGAGGTATTGGATACCCATGAGCTGAGTAATCTGGTCTCCAAGAGGTTCCATGGAGGGCATTATAATTAGCCGCTATCACATATGGATCGGCATCATAGTTATAGTTGTAGTGCGTGTGAGTCGGCTGCTCAAACGGATTGTACGCCGTGGAAGCGCCGTATGCTGGTATCGGGTTGTCATATCCGAAAGGTGGCGGAGGTGGTGCAACTGGTGCAGAATTCACCTCTGCAGGGTGACCAGAAGGTTCCCCTAATTGTGGTTCTTCTTCAGGTACTGACGGAAAGTGACTAGCACTCGAGTGGCGAGGGGTGCTGAAATGGAATTCCCCTCCTCAGGTGGACATCCGTGCGCCTGATCTTCTATGCCTTGGCGGATCTGGAATTACTGGTTGAACCTGTGGCGGTGGTGGTGGCGTAACGGCCACAGACCGCGAATCCTCAGAAGGATCCTGTTCTTGCTGTTGGTCATGAGGCGAGAAATGATGTGAAGGTGTAAAGTACCAATTACATTGGTCAAACCTCGCCTGGTAGCTGTCGGGACCTTGATAGGGTGTTCCATGGAAGGATGACCCATCAGAGATCTCGATTGGATGATTGGGAGTACCCCTTGCAGGCTCGACGGGGTCTGTATCCTCGTCCATATCCACTGCATTATCTTCAGAAAAGTGATCCTCTGGTCCTAAAGGGTTATACCCTATTGGCTCTTGGACATAATCCGCCGTGTTAAACTGTCCTACGAAGAAAGGTGAAGGATCGCCATAAGAACGGTGCGAAGCAGATCGCTGGAGTGGTATAAAGGATGGTTGAGGGTTATTGGGATTGTTTTCCGAATCTGGTCCGAAAGAATGACGGTATGAGGGTGTTGAGCTATGCGAGGTAGAATGTCTCGCAGGTTCAAAGTGGTTTCTTCTTCGTCTCTGTGGTTCTTCACTCCTTGTACTGGAAGGAGCTCGCATGTTCGAAGGTCCAGCCTCGTGATCATTGTGAGTAATGATCGTCCCTTTGCCTCTTCCTCCTCTTCCTCGTCTGATTGCAGGTGGCATATTTCCTGCTTTCAAAACTTTAAATAACAATAAACAATAAAAGACAAACTTGAATAACAATTCGAATTTGTCCTATGTTCTTGTCTAGACTCAAGTATGTGCAATTGTGTAACTGAGATTAAACACAAAGGCTAGTGTTTAATTCACTCAGTGTTGGCTCTGATACCAACCTGTCACACCCCGATTTCCACGTGTCTCACCGGTGGGCCCGGTGGGGGATTATCGTGACGTAGTTGGCAACAATATAGTCAAACCACACAATGTATGAATGCACAGCAGAAACATAAAGATAAATATATTTCAACTTTATTTGTAATATCAAAGTATCACCATTGTTGAAATAAAATCCACAGGGGATCAATAAAAATAACTAAAGTATTGTTCAACAGACTTCAGGCATCTTAAGCTTGCGAGACTTCTAATGATGCTAAGGAGAAATCCCAGCCAATTACGCATAGTACCTGCATTTAGTCTTTTGGGAAAATACGTTAGTTTACACAGGTAAATACATTCAACTGACACTTTTGTAAAATGTTTAATAAAATTGGTTTAAATGCACAAGGCACAAACTCTTTATAAGTTGGGATAATTTATAATTAAATCTTGTAAAGAATTACATGTTTGCTATGCGTTCGGTCGCCCGGGTCGTGCCGGGTTAAAGTTTAATAGACACACCACATAGCATAAAACCGTGGCGGGAAAACCAACGGCTATACCTTTATAGTCATGGACATAATGCCGGGTGTACGCCTACACCCGGATGTCAAGGTCGTGGCCATTTCGTAAAATGCTGCCAAGGATATCTGGGACATGGTCATTAAGCTCCCAAAGGCGTAAAGCCAACAAAACAAGTTTTTAAACGGGTCACATTGATAATACCCAACTACTAATGAGTTGGGGTCAATTGCCCGACCAAGCGGTATTTTAAATACCGTAACCCAAGCCCGTATAACGGAAAATAAGTTAAAAGTATTTACCTTTGCAAGTATAATTCCTTAATTGAAATAAATTGCAGATAGCTTTTACTGGTCCCCTAATCTGGAACGAAGGTTTAAATTAACCTATTAGAATCCTAACGGGTCTTTAATTTAGCCGTAGCTTAGACCGGTTAGTTTCAAAGGATAGTTACGGTTTAATCGCGTCAAAGGCGAAAACCGGGAATGGAATGTGATTTTGACCCAACAAGTTTGAAGACTTGTTTTATAGGGGTATAATAATAAAACTCTGTAACGAGTTTAAGTTCATATTATGTCCCGTAGGGGTATTTCGGTCTTTTTAAAGATTATAAAAGAGGTTTCTGAGTTCTAAAGAAAATCTGAGTTTCCTGAACAGTTTATAAAGTCTAAAACACTTTATTTATTATTTAAAATCAGTAGCAACTGGAATCGGGTCAAAAGACCTTGTAGAACTCAAGTTATGGCCGAAAAGGGTATATTCGGTATTTACCGAACCGTTGCCATAACCGCAGGTTATGAGCAGGTAAAAATAATTCAAAATCTTTAAAAAATCCCAAAATATTATTTTACATCAGTGAGTAAAAGGTTTGGTGTCGAAATCCGGGTTTAGATAGCCGTTATGCTAATTGCGCTATTAAATTACTAAAGTTTCCGTAATTTGCGCTATTTAGCATAACTCCTATTCTGGACCTCGGATTGACGTGAAATTTTAGGGACATGCTTAGAAATCAGTAACTAAGGTTATGGTTCTTTCACATGGCCGAAATTCTCGTTTTAAATCAAAAAGGGCGTTACGGTCAACTTTTAAGCATTTAACGGAAAGGTGTAAAAGACTCGGACAAACAATGAACCGGTCACAGAGGTTTATACCATCATGTAACCTGGTCCTTAGAGAGTCCTAAGGCATATCTAAATCAAACTTTAACGGGTCAGAACTGAAGTCAAAGCAAAAGTCAAACTTTTGCGACATTCGGCTCCGAACCGGGTCAAAACAATAAATGGTCGGATCAAACAAGCTTAGACTAGTTAATATACTTATTATCATGTTTTATGAGTGTTTAAACAGGTTACATATCGTCTATATTACAGATTATGCATGAAATCGCAAAATGGCATTTCTGTTGACTTTTTCTAAGCACGTTTGACTCGACATTCGGACTAGTTGGAGTGGGAATCAGAGGGTGCCCTTTTAGGGGTTTAATGCCCACATGATTACCATCATATAACTATCTTTGATTCGACAAATCACTGGACCATTCGTGATTTATCGCAAAGTCAATCGTTAATTACGACGGATTGACTTTTAGGCTAAAACTATGGAAAAACGAAACCACAAAGGGTTAGGCAACTTACAGAAGCTTGGTGCATGACTAAGGATGTTAGAAGAGTGCTTGAGAGCTCCAGAGATGATCAAGAGAGCAGGTTTTGAGGTGTGTTTCACTTATGCACAATGCCTTGCCTTTTATAGTGAAAAATGGGGCTTAGGATCATTACACATCAACCTACAAGGCATCATGGATGTTCAGCAGGTGGCCCTGGGTGCTAGGAGGCATGTAGAGGGCGCCAATGCTTCATTAATTGCTCAAATGATCGTTCACAAGCTCAAACAGCAAGTCTGTCCAAGTATTCTGCATCTGGGACTCGTACGCGGCCCGCATTAGGATTCAGGCTACATGCACGCGGGCCGCCTGAATCTTCATGTCAGGAAACGTATCCACAGGTGGCTCGCGGCCCGCATTGACTTGCTTGTTTCACCCAAGCGGGCCGCTTGAGGCCTGAATTTCAAGATTTTCAAATCTTTTGTCATGATTAACCTGACCTTTCGGTTCCGAAGGGGTAACTTTGCGATTTGGCCCTCGATTATTTACGATTAAGGGCCTCGTGACTTTTAACCGCATTGTTAAGCCCCCGGTTAGTTTAATTACTATCCAAAAAGCCTTAACTTTTATTGTTGACGCTTTTAACCCCTCTCATACGAATTTGATCATAACCTTCTCGTTTTAAAACGGAACTTCGCGAAATTTGTATAGTATATTCTAGTGAGTGTATTTTACTGTTACAAAGCCTCGGGTTCATCAAAGGGTCACTCAGAGGTATAAATTAAACATGTTGACACAATTAACCCCTGTAGCTCGTAATCTCTCACTTTCTCCCGCGTTTCGCTCCGTACGATCCATGATTTATTCGTTTGAAGGTACTAGCATCATTTAGGGTTACTATGCAGTATATTTACCCTTTGTTGACATTTATAACCCTCGAATTTACATACTTTCAAGGTTTGTCAACTTTAGTCCTTTATTTAATATTTAGTGCCACGTGTAAACTCATGACACGTGTCAACACATTATTGGACACAAAATTTCGAGGTGTTACATCCTCACCCCCTTAAAATAAATCTCGCCCCGAGATTTACTGAAATAAATAAGGGTATTTTTCTTTCATCGTGGCTTCAACCTCCCACGTGAATTCGGGACCTCTACGGGCATCCCACTTGACCTTTACTATAGGTACATGCTTCCTTCGAAGCTTCTTTACCTATCGATCTTCAATCGACAAAGGTTTCTCCACAAATTTTAAGCTCTCATCTATATGCAAATCTGTATGAGGTATCACCAATGATTCATCAGCGAAGCACTTCTTTAGATTGCAGATGTGGAACACATTGTGAATTCCATTGAGCTCCTCCGGTAAGTTTAACTTGTAGGCAACTGACCCGACACGTTCGATAACCTCGAAAGGTCCTATGTATCTCGGGCTTAGTTTGCCTTTCGTACCGAAACGCATCACCCCCTTCCAGGGTGATACTTTAAGTAACACTTTTTCACCTACTTCGAAGTGAAAATATTTACGCTTTGGATCCGCGTAACTCTTCTGCCTATCTCGGGCAGCTTTGAGACGGTCTTGAATCTGGACAATCTTGTCCGTCGTCTCGAAGACTATCTCTGGTCCTGATAATTGGACATCTCCAACTTCCGCCCAACAAACAGGCGATCTACACTTTCTACCGTATAATGCCTCGAAAGGCGCAGCCTTTATACTGGTATGGTAGCTATTGTTGTAGGAGAATTCGATTAATGGTAGGTTCTTATCCCAACTACCACCCAAATCGATAGCACATGCACGTAGCATGTCTTCCAACATTTGAATAGTACGCTCACTCTGACCGTCTGTCTGAGGATGGTAAGCCGTACTAAAATTTAAACGTGTGCCCAAGCTTAGACTAGTTAATATACTTATTATCATGTTTTATGAGTGTTTAAACAGGTTACATATCGTCTATATTACAGATTATGCATGAAATCGCAAAATGGCATTTCTGTTGACTTTTTCTAAGCACGTTTGACTCGACATTCGGACTAGTTAGAGTGGGAATCAGAGGGTGCCCTTTTAGGGGTTTAATGCCCACTTGATTACCATTATATAACTATCTTTGATTCGACAAATCACTGGATCATTCGTGATTTATCGCAAAGTCAATCGTTAATTACGACGGATTGACTTTTAGGCTAAAACTATGGAAAAACGAAACCACAAAGGGTTAGGCAACTTACAGAAGCTTGGTGCACGATTAAGGATGTTAGAAGAGTGCTTGAGAGCTCCAGAGATGATCAAGAGAGCAGGTTTTGAGGTGTGTTTCACTTATGCACAATGCCTTGCCTTTTATAGTGAAAAATGGGGCTTAGGATCATTACACATCAACCTACAAGGCATCATGGATGTTCAGCAGGTGGCCCTGGGTGCTAGGGGGCATGTAGAGGGCGCCCATGCTTCATTAATTGCTCAAATGATCGTTCACAAGCTCAAACAGCAAGTCTGTCCAAGTATTCTGCATCTGGGACTCGTACGCGGCCCGCATTAGGATTCAGGCTACATGCACGCGGGCCGCCTGAATCTTCATGTCAGGAAACGTATCCACAGGTGGCTCGCGCCCCACATTGACTTGCTTGTTTCACCCAAGCGGGCCGCCTGAGGCCTGAATTTCAAGATTTTCAAATCTTTTGTCATGATTAACCTGACCTTTCGGTTCCGAAGGGGTAACTTTGCGATTTGGCCCTCGATTATTTACGATTAAGGGCCTCGTGACTTTTATCCGCATTGTTAAGCCCGCGGTTAGTTTAATTACTATTCGAAAAGCCTTAACTTTTATTGTTGACGCTTTTAACCCCTCTCATACGAATTTGATCATAACCTTCTCGTTTTAAAACGGAACTTCGCAAAATTTATATAGTATATTCTAGTGAGTGTATTTTACTGTTACAAAGCCTCGGGTTCATCAAAGGGTTACTCGAGGTATAAATTAAACATGTTGACACAATTAACCCATGTAGCTTGTAATCTCTCACTTTCTCCCGCGTTTCGCTCCGTACGATCCACGATTTATTCGTTTGAAGGTACTAGCATCATTTAGGGTTACTATACAGTATATTTACCCTTTGTTGACATTTATAACCCTCGAATTTACATACTTTCAAGGTTTGTCAACTTTAGTCCTTTATTTAATATTTAGTGCCACGTGTAAACTCATGACACGTGTCAACACATTATTGGACACAAAATTTCGAGGTGTTACATTTCGCTGGTGGCACAATGATACTCTAGTGTCTGTCAGTGATCCAAATTTGCCGTTCAAAAAAAAGATATTGTATACTATTTTTTGAAGTGTACGTGTTATCGTTATTTGATTTAACATACTTGCTAGTTTGAGTTGACGTTATTAAAAGTCTAAAAACTCTTTTACTCGTGAAACCTCAGAGTCATTTTTAATTATTTACTCTGATATATTTGATCATGTTTATTTGTTATTACTTATTAACTGATTTCAATAAATATCTTAGACTAAATTGCATAAATCAACCTTTATGTTATACCTAAACTGCACTTCATACCTTTCACTATGAAATCGGCAAAACCAAACCTTTATGTTCATGTTTTGTAATGTTCTATAACCTTTACAACTAACGTCGTCCAAAAACTCAGTTAAGTTACCTCACATGCTTTGCATGTGAGGGTACAATGGTCTTTGATGACATAAAGATTGATTTGTGCAAAAGGATTATTTATAACATAAAGGTTGATTTTTGAAAAAAGTGTTATTATATATATAGTAATTTTTTTTTTTGCAAAAACATATGTTAATAATTATATATTTATTAGGGCGGGGTTCGGCTACAAAGTCATTTTTTCCTACAAAGTGTACAAAGTCATAAAACAACACAATTTCAGCCATAAAACACACTCAAAACCCACAAATAAGAGAGTGAAGATCACTAAAACACAATATCCAAACTCTAAAAGGCCATAAAAACTTCAAACACACCATCGTAGAACTATGAATATAAAACATAATATGATAATCAACATAAAACACACTAATGTTAGTCATTCGATAATTAAAGTCTTATCATCCAAAACACAACACAAAACCCACAAATATGGTGTTTTAGTAATTTTTACTTTGTTACTTGTGGGGTTTGAGTGTGTTTTATGACTGATATTATGGTGTTTTATTACTTTTTACACTTTGTAGGAAAAATGGACTTTGTAGCCAACTCCCACCCTTATTAACATTATTAACAAATAATAGTGTTTTTACAAAAAAAAAAATATATATATATATTTTACTATATATATAGAATAACATTTTGCATAAATCAACCTTTATGTTATAAATAATCTTTTTATACAAATCAACCTTTATGTTATAAAATATCATAGTACCCTCACATGCAAAGCATGTGAGGTAAGTTTTTGGACAACGTTAGTTGTAAATGTTATATAATGTTACAAAACATGAACATAAAGGTTGGGTTTTGCCGATTTCATAGTGAAAGGTATGAAGTGCAGTTTAGGTATAACATAAAGGTTGATTTAGGGGGTGTTTGGTGATGTGTTTTCAAAATATATTATGCGTTTTCAAAGTAGATTTTGCGTTTTCAAAACTGCGTTTAGAAGAAGCATGTAGGTACATGCTTCTCCAAAACTGCGTTTTGGAGCCAGATAATCATTTTTTCATCCAAACACTGTTTTAGATTATTTATGTTTTACAAACACATTAATCAAATAATCACTTCAAAATGTAATCCTAAACACCCTCTTATGCAATTTTGTCTATATTTTATTATTGATATTGATATAACCATATACACAAGCCTCTCATGACTAACATGGGCTTCCTTGGGAAATGGTGGAACCATGTCTTTCATCAAATTTACATTTTCAAGGTCTTAAATCACAAATCTGTCAGGCTAGAGGGTATTGTGCCCATCCTCCTTTGGAGGATGATCCGCCACGTAGGCGCCACATCATAGTCCTCCCAAGGATGGTCCATCCCACAAAACTAGTGGAAATGGGAGGATGGTCCTAGATGATCCTACCCCACAACTTTTATATATTTTTAAACGGTCATAAATCAAAGCGCCCCCACCATTTTTTGTCTTTACTTGGATCGTCCCCAACGTCTCAACCTCGCCGGTGAGGACGACGACGGGTAGGCCGGCACGGTGTGCGGACCGTCGCCTGTCCTCGACGCCTTGGGGACGTACCCCATACCGTATAGCCTCACTGTATGATACGAAACAGGATTTTTGCGTATTACTCAAGGTGTTGTGTTGGATAAAGTTTTGTTTTATAAATGTTTAGGGTTGAGTCCAATGATATATAAAACTAGCGTAGTTTAGTAATAGAATTAGAGAATATACGAGTTATCATTTTAAAAGAAAAAAAGATAATTCTAACTTCTAACACCATATCGTTTTTTGTTCATAATATTAAAAGAAGTTATTCAAAGTGTGTGTGTGTATATATATATATAAGTTACAAACTAATCTACTTCTAAATACCCTTTGCTTGCACTAACTGTCTTAATGCCACATCATGGGCCTAACCGCCTAATGTAAACCCCAAAAATAAATCCAAATAATGCTACATGTCATCCTCTCTTTCAATATTAATAAATAAATTTTATTTATATTGGTTTGATATATTTATTTTAATGATAATAACTAATACATATATATCACTTGTTTTTATCCTTATCTTTATTTAAAATTAGTTAATAAATAATGAGTTAAATGCCATTTTAGTCCCTGTGGTTTGGTTCATTTTGCCGGTTTAGTCCAAAGGTTTCATTTTTCACCTGTGGGTCTAAAAAGGTTTCACCATTACCATTTAATTCACTGGGTTAACTTCATCCATTTTTTCTGTTAACAAGAAGGGCAATTCGGTCATTTTATATGTAATTCTGTTAACAGAAAAATGGATGAAGTTAACCCAGTGAATTAAAATGGTAACGGTGAAACCTTTTTGGACCCACAGGCGAAAAATGAAACCTTTGGACTAAACTGGCAAAATGACTCAAACCACAGGGACTAAAATAACATTTAACTCATAAATAACTTTAATTAGTGTCACTTGTCATTTTCTCTTTCAATCTTTTAATAATTTTATAAATATATCTAAATCTAATAAATTATTAATATTTCTTAAACTAACATGAAAAGAAATAATTCACAAATATTAAACTAATCAAACCTCAAAGAATAAAAAATACATTGAATCCATATCATGTATTATGCAGATAATAAATAAGCATTTAACCATTAAATATAGTTTACTCTATTAATATATAGAGTAAACTGAAATTTTACCCCCTGGGATTATATGTGATTGGCTCTCTTACCCCCTCCCAGGAAAATTTTGCTGTCTTACCCCTCAACTATTGAAAAACGCTACAATATTACCCCCCGGTGTTAAAAAACTTAACAGTTCTGTTAAATGGGATGTGAAATGACTATGTTACCCTTTCTTATTACCCCCTATGCTTTGTTGTAAGAAAATGTATTATCACCCGGTGTTAAATGACTATATTATCCTTTCTTATTACCCCCTATGCTTTGTTGTAAGAAAACGTATTACCCCCCTTTGTTAAATATTTCTTTGCTTCCTTACCCCCTGCAGAAAACGAAACCATTCCCACCTAAATTGTTTGACCAGGCAAAGTCAAAGCCTGCAGAAACGAATCCACTATGATCATCTATTAGCTTGAAAGAATTAAAGATTCACTTTGATTTAGCACAAGCTCAAAGATCATCTAAACTAATCCTAATTCCATTGTGAATGAAGCAAATGATCATCTAAATTTAACACAGTTGCATGCCTTTGCTTGGTCAAAGACATATTAGTTTGAGTATCAACTAAATTTAACACAAATAGCATGATTAGCAGGAACAACATTGCTTACCGTTAAGCTTACTACGAGCAGAGGGATCTCCCATAAGATGCATCATCAAGTGATACTGTCCAATTCATATATAGACTTTCTTTTCTTTTTCTGAATTGTGTTTGATACCGTTTGTAAGTTTGTATATTAACTGGCGTTCCAAGTATACTGAAAGGGATATAACAATTTGATAATAAGAGCAGTTCTAGGTAAATTATGTTGATCACAAAAGGTCACATCATATTTGGTCTGAAACTTGGATTACTGATAATAGAAGCTGAAATGTGTGCATAAACACATGATACGTACAAACATTTATGTTGTTCAGTCCATTTTGGAAGAATTTTAAATCTCAACAACTTTGTATGCACATGAATGAGAAATAAAACAGGGAAAAAAAATAGAGAGCATTTTGGTTACCCTTTCGATTAATAACCGGTGCATGAGTACTAACTAAATAGATACACCAAGAATCACCCAATTCCAAAACACTTGAACCCAAATCATATATCTTTACACATCAATTCCAATTCCACAGGAGACCTATGTGAAGTGCAATAATAACAAGTGATTCAATTTGAGTAATAATTTTACATTCAATATTTATGTTTCAAATTAGAAACTTTGGACAACCTTTGGTGGGTGTTACACTAGGGTCTCCACTATGATTGTCGTCCCAATCGGCATTTCTATGAGCTGTTGCCGGTGGTGTGATCGCCTGAGATGTTGCCGGTGGTGTGTTCGCCTGAGATGTCGTCGGAGAGAAGATATGGGATTGGGGGAATACTTGGGGGGTAAGGTGAAAATGAAAGTTATTAAATAGGGTGTTGTGTTAAGGGAGCTATAAAAAACAAGTGGAAAAGACTATAATACCCTTTGACGGTTAATAAGTGAAGTTGACTTTAAACAGATTTTAACATCGGGGGCAATATTACAATGTTTTTCAATAGTTGAGGGGTAAGACAGCAAAATTTTCCTGGGAGGGGGTAAAAGTGCCAATCACACATAACCTCAGGGGGTAAAATTGCAGTTTACTCTAATATATAATATATAATAGTTTATTCATGTTTTACAAAAATAAAATTTTTAACTTTTTTTTTGTAATTTATGGTGTTGTACCTTATGTATAGATTTCTTTTTTCTTTTTTCATTTCTAACCCAAAACTTTTTTTCTTTTGCAATTTAGACCATTTGTTTTTTTACTTTTAACGTAAAGTTTTTCATCTTTTATTATTTAACTCTAACTCTTTTTTATTATCAATTTTGGTCCACCATACATTTCATCTTTCCCAAGTTTTCCTCACGTTCAAAATTTTGTGAGTTGACGCACCGCAACGTGCGTGTGGGGTTCAACATTCTTTGGTATATTTTTCACGTTTGATTGGCCCGTCGCAACACATATATTTTTTTCTCCGTTTGACAAGTTCGTCGCAACGCGCGGGTCCTGGATTGACTTAGTTATTTTTTCTATGTTTTACGTTTCGATTTAATTTCTCTGCAACGAGCGTGTGTGATTCCAAGATTTTACGTCTGCTTTTCACGCGGCGTTATTTTTTTTGTTTTTATTTATTTTGTTTTTACGAGCTTTCCTGGTGTTGGTGGTTGCTGACAGTGGTATAATATTGGTACTACTTGACACATCTTTACGACAACCATTGCAACAAAGGGCTTAATACTAGTAAATTAATAAAAGAGTAAATTACTTTTTGAGTCCCTGTGTTTTAGTGGTTTTAACCACTTGAATCCAAAATAAAAAAAATTTAACGTCTTTAGTCCTCAACCGCTCGTTTTATAACGTTTTGAGTCCAATTTTTAACACTTGTACTTTTGATTTTGCACTTAAGTTGTTAAAATTTTTGATTTTGTATTTAAGTGATTAAAATTAGTAAAACAAATGGAGTCGGAAAGAAATTTACTGTTAATAGAAAGAATGTTTCTCCTTTATTTACCAAATAAAAATAGGATATTTATTTATTTATTTTTAAAGAAAAAGGGAAAACTGTACTTGTGACGGAGAGCAAAGAGAGAGAGAGAGAGAGAATGAGTTGAGTGAATAATTCCATCATCTCCTATCTCCTATTTCTCTCTCTCTCTCCGCAAACCAAACCAAACCAGAACTGTACTTGATGGCTTCCGGGAGCAGAGCAAGCTCAAGGGTCCAGAACCAATCTTCCACACCCTCCACAAGCGCCAGAGTCGATTCCATGAGCAAAGCCATTGCCCAGTACGCCCTCGATGCCAGACTACACGCCGTCTACGAACAGTCCGGCGAGTCCGGTAAGTCCTTCGACTACTCCCAGTCCATCAAAACCACCACCGACTCCATCGCCGAACAACAGATGACCGCTTACTTATCCAAAATCCAACGAGGCGGTCACATACAGCCCTTCGGCTGCATGATTGCCATTGACAACACCACTTTCCGAGTCATCGCCTTCAGCGAAAATGCCAGAGAAAGACTCGGTCTCGCTCCCCAGTCTGTTCCCAGCCTCGACAAGCCTGAAATCTTGACAATTGGGACCGATGTCAAGACCCTTTTCACCCCTTCAAGTGCTCTCCTCCTTGAAAGGGCTTTTCGGGCCCGTGAGATTACCCTTTTGAACCCTGTTTGGGTTCATTCCAAGAATTCTGGTAAACCCTTTTACGCTATTTTGCATAGGATTGATGTCGGTATTGTTATTGATTTGGAACCTGCTAGAACCGAGGATCCTGCTTTGTCTATTGCTGGGGCTGTGCAGTCCCAGAAGCTCGCTGTTCGCGCTATTTCTAACTTGCAGGCTTTGCCCGGTGGTGATATTAAGCTCTTGTGTGATACGGTTGTGCAGAATGTCAGGGAGCTTACGGGTTATGATCGGGTTATGGTGTATAAGTTTCATGAGGATGAACATGGTGAGGTTGTCGCCGAAAGCAAGCGGCCCGATTTGGATCCTTATATCGGGTTGCATTATCCTGCTACTGATATACCGCAGGCTTCCAGGTTCTTGTTTAGGCAGAATCGTGTGAGGATGATTGTCGATTGTCATGCTAACCCGGTTCGTGTGGTTCAGGATGATAATTTGATGCAACCGCTGTGTTTAGTGGGTTCAACGCTTCGAGCGCCTCATGGTTGTCATGCTCAGTACATGGCCAACATGGGTTCGATTGCTTCGTTGGCCTTGGCGGTTATTATAAACGGAAATGAAGATGGCGCGAGTGGAAGAGGGACGATGGGGCTGTGGGGGTTGGTGGTCTGTCATCATACTTCTGCTCGATGCATTCCGTTTCCTTTACGATACGCGTGTGAATTCTTGATGCAAGCGTTCGGGCTCCAGTTAAACCTAGAATTACAATTGGCTTCACAAATGTTAGAAAAGCGGATTCTAAGAACGCAGACTTTGTTGTGTGACATGATTCTTCGAGATTCACCAACAGGTATCGTGACTCAAAGTCCAAGTATCATGGATCTTGTGAAATGTGACGGGGCGGCGCTTTATTATCAAGAAAAATACTACCCGTTAGGGATTACACCGACCGAATCACAAATCAAAGATATTGTTGAGTGGTTATCAGCCTGTCATACAGATTCAACCGGTTTAAGCACCGATAGCTTAGCCGATGCAGGGTACCCGGGTGCAGCTTCACTTGGTGATGCGGTTTGTGGAATGGCGGTTGCTTACATAACTTCTAAAGATTTCTTGTTTTGGTTTCGGTCCCACACCGCAAAAGAAATCAAATGGGGTGGAGCTAAGCATCATCCTGAAGATAAAGATGACGGTCAAAGAATGCATCCGCGTTCTTCGTTTAATGCATTTTTAGAAGTTGTGAAAAGTAGAAGTTCGCCATGGGAGAATGCAGAAATGGATGCAATTCATTCTTTACAGCTTATTTTAAGAGATTCGTTTAAAGATCCTGATGAAAACAATTCGAAAGCGGTTGTTAAGGTTCAAATGGAAGAAATGGGGTTGGAAGGGGTGGATGAACTTAGCTCGGTTGCAAGAGAAATGGTTAGATTGATTGAGACTGCAACTGCTCCTATATTTGCTGTGGATGTCGAGGGTCGAATAAATGGATGGAATGCGAAGATTGCAGAATTGACGGGTTTATCAGTTAATGAAGCCATGGGAAAGTCCTTGGTTCGAGATCTCATTTATAAAGAATCAGAAGAAACTGTTACCAAACTTCTTGATCATGCTTTACAAGGTACTTGTTTTACACTTTTGCATTATCTTCCTGTAGTTTTGATGTAAAGAAGATTTAAAGTTTATGGAGAAAAATATATATAATTTTTAATTTTTATATACTCGAGAACAACAAAAAGATTCCAACTTTTTAGGGAAAAAATATATTCTGATTTTTTTAAATAAACAAGGACAATATATGATTCAATTTTTATCTAGAAAAATACGATTTTAAGATGTTTGAATAATCAAAGCTCAAAGCTACAAACTTTGTGGTGTTTGAATACTCCAGAACACCATAAGGATTATATCTTTGTGGAAAAAGTGAGCTTTTTTTTTGTGTGTAACAACTCAAGAACTACATGAAGATTCATATCAAAGGGCTTGTAGCCTAGCGGTATCAACTATAAGGTGTGATGGAAGGTGTCCCTACCCAGAGGGTTTAGGTCCTATAGTGGACAAAGGTGTAGATTTCGGAGTAGATTAGAGGGTGTGTGAGTTAGCCGGTCTAAAAAGAAAAAAAAAAAGACAACGATTCATACTTCATGGAGAAAAATACGTTGATGTATGTTTGGTTTTAAAAAGCGCGCTTCAAGCACGAGGCACAACTGCTGGGGCTCTTTTGCTCAACGCCTTTTGTATTTACAAGAAGCGCCCAAAAAGCGAAATTTTAGGGTTTTTTGGGGGCTTTTTGGCCTAAGGTGCGCACCTCATGTAACTGTGGCGTTTTTATGCATTAAAATGTTGTACCTTGGGTTTTTTTGCTTGTACATGTAGGTAAAATGGTATAAAAACCTTATTTATAGCCATATTTTGGTTAAAGGAAGCTAAAAACCTATAGGATATGTATGGGATATATAAAAAATTCTATAAACACCTTGCGCCTCGGGTACGAAAAGCTAACCGCTTTTGCGCTTTGCGTTTCGCGCCTCAAGTTTTAGACCTCGTCGCTTTTGTGCGCCTATTGCTTTTTAAATCCAAGGATGTATGAATGCTCAAGTACAACAACATAAAGATTCAAGCTTTGTGGAAAAAGATACGATATTTGATGTTTAAATACTCATGAGCAACATAAAGATTCAAACTTGGAGGAGAAAATGCGCTTTTTTGTGTTTAAGCTATATACAAGAAAATATTCAAATTATGTCAAAAATACGATTTTTGATCTTTGAATACTCAAGAAAAACATTATGCACGGATTCAAACTTTATGAGGAAAATTACGATTTTGATGCTAAGACACCCAAGAACAAAACTAACATTCAAATTTTATGGACAAAGATACGATTAATGATGTTTACATATGCTATTATCGTTTTTTTTTGTGAATTCATTCTGTAAACATATATTGCTTGGGTGGAACTCACTTTGCACAGGTGAAGAAGATAAGAACGTCGAGATCAAACTAAGGACATTTAATTTGGCACAAGATGAAGACGCTGTTTTTGTGGTTGTTAATGCTTGTTCTAGCAAGGATTACACGGATAATATTGTTGGAGTTTGTTTTGTTGGTCAAGATGTTACAAGGCAAAAAGTCGTAATGGACAAATATGTTCAAATTCAAGGTGATTACAAGGCGATCATTCATAATCCCAGCGCTCTAATTCCACCCATATTTGCATCGGATGAGAACACATGTTGCTCTGAGTGGAACACCGCCATGGAGAAACTCACCGGATGGGCCCGTGAAGAAGTTATAGGGAAAATGTTGATTGGGGAGATTTTTGGAAGTTGTTGTCGCTTAAAGGGTCCCGATTCCTTGACAAAGTTCATCATCATTTTGCATAATGCGATTGGAGGGCAGGATACTGATAAACATGTGTTTTCATTTTTTGATCGGCGTGGAAAGTACGTGCAAGCTTTGTTGACAGCAAATAAAAGGCTTAGTTTGAGTGGTGAGGTTATGGGAGCATTTTGTTTCTTGCAAATTGCCAGCCCAGAGTTACAGCAAGCTATGAAAGTACAACGGCAACAAGAAAATAGATGTTTCGAGAGGATGAAAGAGTTGGCATATATCTGTCATGAGATCAAGAATCCATTAAGTGGCATTAGATTTTCTAATTCTCTTTTGGAAGCAACAAATCTAACCGATGATCAAAAGCAGTTGTTGGAAACGAGTGCCGCATGCCAGAAACAGATGTTAAAGATTGTGAAAGATGTTGATATGGAGAATATTCAAGAGGGGTTAGTTAGTTTTTTGTTTTATGTTTCTGATTGTTATAAAATTGGTCATAATAAAGCAATTGCTAACTTTTGAGTTTCAATGGCAGTCATTTGGAGCTTGAAAAGCACGATTTTGTACTTGGGAGCGTAATCGATGCTGTGGTTAGCCAAGCAATGTTTGCTTTGAGAGATGGAGGCGTACAACTGATCCGTGATATCCCCGAGGAAGTCAAAACTTTGACCGTGTATGGTGATCAAACAAGGGTTCAACAAGTTTTGACCAACTTTTTGCTGAATATGGTTCGCCATTCACCCTCCCCTAACGGCTGGGTGGAAATTCAAGTTCGACCTACTTTGAAACAGATTTTCGATGGAATGAGTGATGTGCATATTGACTTTAGGTATGTTATATTTGGTCTTAATTATTGGTATTAGTAAAAAAAAAAAAAAAACCAACAAGAAATGTTTTGTTTGTTGTTCAGGATTGTGTGCCCGGGTAATGGTCTTCCAGCGGAACTGGTTCAAGACATGTTTCATAGCAGTGGTAGTCAATGGAGCAGTGAGGAAGGTTTAGGACTGAGCATGTGCCGGAAAATCTTAAAACTTATGAACGGGGATGTTCAGTACATAAGAGAATCCGAACGATGTTATTTCCATATCATGCTTGAACTATCTGTTCCACATAGAACCTGAAACCCAACCCAACCCAACTGACCGAGAAACTTGTTCAGGTACAAATAAACAAGCAAAGGACGTTGTTGTCGTTAGAGAGTGTATGTATTTGTATGTGGACCTGTATGTTTTAAAATAAAATAAACATATTCATATGATACAGAAAGAAGTTAAGTTAGTTATCTCACATCAAATATGTTAAAAGAGTATTGTAATGCATTATTTTGACTTGCTGATGATGATGGCGTTTACAATAATCCTAAGCTATAAAACTTTTTTCAGTTGTGTTTTAAAGATTAAACATGTTGTGTGTCTATCTAAATCAAATCAAATGTTACGTTGTTATTGAATACTTCATTAGAGAATACAAGCAATCCTAATATAGGCTAGACAATTACAATTAGGTACCCTCTAAAATAATACTTATTTAATTAAAGACATATAGTCTAACATTCCCCCGCAAGTAAGATCTTAGAAACTAAAATCTTTGAGATGATAAGGGCTTGGTGAAGACATCAGCAATTTGATCATCAGTCGATACGAATTGAACATTCAGATTTCCTTGAGCAACTTGTTCACGAACAAAATGGAAATCTACTTCAACGTGTTTAGTACGTGGATGGAACACAAGATTTGCAGACAAGTAGGTTGCAACAAGGTTAGCAGCTGGTAGTGGACTACGGAAATGAAAAGGAAAAAAGAAATGCCTCCTTTCTACAGGGTGGGTGGGTTTTCCAGAATTTCTTATATTTTGGTCCCTTGTTTATGTGTACAAAAATGATTTTTATTTTTCAAATATGAAGAAACTGAAAAACCGACACAGTTTTCTTTTTGCTCGTGGTTTTCAAGGCCCGAGGTCAGGGTGAGCCTCATCAGACTTTATTTTTTTATTTAATGTTAAATTTTCATATTATAAATTAGCAATAAGTTGTTGCTTAATGGTGTTGTAATCCATGTAATTGGGAGTTTTTTCAAAAACAATTGTCATTTTTCACTTCTAACCCAAAGAATTTCACTTTTTTCATTTTAACTCATTTGATTTTTTAACTTTAACCTAAAGTTTTTCATCTTTTGCACATTAATCCCAACACTTTTTTTTTTTAATTTTCAACTGTGGTCTCACATACTTTTCATCTTTCGCAAGTTTTTTCATTTTACGTTTCGTTTTAAATTTTGCGAGTTAACACACAACAACGTGCGTGTGGGGTTCAACGTTTTTTCGTCTATTTTTTTCTCTTTGGACAGGCCCGTCGCAAAACGTCTTATCTTTCCCTGTTTGACAGATTCGTCGCAACGCGCACGTCCTAGATCGACTTATTTATTCTTTTCTAGGTTTTACATTTCGCTCTAATTTCATCGCATTAACACACCACAATGGGTGTGCGTGGTTCAACGATTTTACGTCTGCTTTTCGTCCGGTGGTATTTTGTCCTTTTTATTTATTTTCGTTTTACAAGTTTTTCCGATGTTGGTGGTCGCCGGCAGTGATGTGACATTGGTGCTACTTGGCATATAATACCCGTTGATGTTTTCTATGTATGAGTTGGGTCACATATAATATGTTATGATTGTACGATATAAACTCGATTCACTTTACGTTTTGATCCAATGGCAATGCTTATACAGGTCACACTGAGTTCAGTCAGATACTTCCAAATGTGCGTTTTCATATGGTTAACGCATCACATAACATTTGGACTAATCCATTCAATATTTGTGATGTACCCGCGCCGCAACGCGCGCGGCTCTTATTGCTAGTTAAAGTTTAAGTAACAACTCAGCCATGAGGTAATAATCACAATTCATGTATGCATCTGATTTCAAGCTCATACATTTGGAGTTTGGACTCAGTCCAAAGAGCCTCATCTATGTGTTTCTTTCTTTTCCATTTTACTTGTATTATTACATAACTAGAACTGAGCCCTACAATAGGGCGGGGGCGTAAAACGATGCTATTAGAGGTGGATGAAATTAACATGTTTCAAGAATATCGGAGGATAAAAATGGCAATTAACTCTTTATATTATTATGATGTTAAAATAGCCGGACTACGGAGGGACGGGTATCCAGCTAGTTAGATAGATAGAGATTGAATTGTTAGGGTTTGAATGGGGAATGCCAACAGCCGTGGAGCTGTTGAGGAAGATCCAGAAGAAGAAGCTAGAACCTCCAGATCATCTCAAGGCTTAATAATAATAATAATAATAATAATAATAATTCAGTATGAGACGCCAGCCAAGGAAAATCATTACTTTAACATACTCCAGTCCGTCCAGTTTAACTAACAAACAATCGCATTATGTTCCTTCTGGTCAGTCAGTCACTCCCTCCCTCACATGCCTCCTTTTCTTATATTCTACATCCTTATTTATTTATTTATTTATTTATTTATTGTGCAGGCAGGCAGGCAGGAACTAAATGGCAGTATGGTTACACAGGATGTTGCAGTTAAGATATTTACCAAGCAAGAATACTCTGATGACTGTCTTTTAGAACAGAGGTTAATTTTCTTAAACTTTCTTCTTTATGTTGAATTTGAAAAGTCAAAGGTTTGACTTGATTTGTTTGTTTGATTATCTTATACATAGGGGCCGTTTGGCAACTGATTTGTTTGTTTGATTATCTTATAGTTATACTGTTATGAATTTTAAGGTATGTATGTATGTCTCATGAAACGGCTTATATTTAATTTGCTCTTTATTTATGGGAGCAGTAGTAATTTCACCTATGCATTGTCACTGAGCTTCTTCCCCGGTTGCTTGCTTGCTTTTCTAACCCCTATTTATTTTGACTTAACCAAATGTCTTCTTGTATGCTCTTAAATAGCTACTGGTTTCTGAACCCAAATCAATAATGCTGATTCTTTTTTTTTCTAGTGGAAGTTTGTTCAAGTTACTTCAATGCAGTACAACACAATTAGATTGGAGACATCGTATTTATATATATGGCTATGGATATTGTGCTGGTGATGATGATCATTTTATTAATTATTGTTTCTTGATATCACTTTGATAAAGGTGCTAACTAAATTCTCTAGGCGTGGGGCATGATTTATCTTCATAATTGCCAACCGCCTATCATTCACCGCAATCTCAAGTCTTCAAATCTTCTTGTTGACAAGAATTGGACACTGAAGGTGTGTTTATTTTGATGATTATAATTTTTCTTCTTTTTATAGGGCCATATGAACAAAGATGGATAACTGTTCACAATTTAATAGGTTGGCGACTTTGGTCTCTCCCGTATCAAACACGAAACCTACTTGAAAACAAATACCATGGTACTGCAATGTTCTTTCTCTGTTATAGCAATATACTGACCTTCTGATTTTTGTTTTTTGCTCCATTTTAAATTTACTTTTTTGGTAATGTTTACATGTCCTTTTGGTATTTTCTTAGAGCGTTGATTGTAAAATCGACTCGTACAAAAATCTTTTCTTGATAAAACTATTTTGAAACATCAACTTAGTTTACTTACATGAGCGTCATCAAAATGTGCTTTCGTTCATTAATCCTTTTGCTGGATTTGTTGTTGTGGATGGCACCAGAAAGAAGTTGTTCGTAATGAGCAAGTGGATGAAAACTGAAAAGTAAGCCTGACATATATGTAAAATAACAGATTAACATGCATGGGTCAGGTATCTAAGTTGAAGAAAATGAAGATGACAGAAGATCGAGAGTAGGATATCACAAACGAAGGCATTCGGCTTCGCGATTCATTGTATATTGCTAACAAAATGAGATGCATTCTGTTGTTCTATACTATCACTTGCTGAGTACTTTTTTTTGTTTGAATTAAATTTGTCTTAATGGTCTATATTTAAAAGACAACCTTTTCTTTTGAGAAAAATAAATGGGAGGGCCAGTAATAGACCGGAAATTGTTGTTATTGTTTATATATTTGGTATAAGGGCTGGCCTAGCTAGGGGGCAATGAAGATGCCCAAACTCTAAAGTTGTCGGTTTCTTGTAAACTCAAAATTTATGATGTCTTTTTGTGTAATTAGACAGTGTGTCGTTTTCTGAACAACTTGGTGTGACTGCTTTATAAATCCAAAACAAATATGGGATAATGCTTAATTTTGTGTCAAAACATTAACAAAAAAAGTGTGCAGCTGTTAAGGAGGACCGAGGACCTAGAAGAGGCGCATCATCTTCCGGGCCGTTGAGCCTAACAAAACGGGCAAGGCAGGTAACAGGCCGCTATGAATAAGACTAATATGGATAGGGTCAAAAAGGGTATTGGCTGTCAAAACACTTGTATAATTAATCTGGTTTATTAAAACACAAGATCTGGAAACAAAATATCCATATCATTCCATCCAGCATAAGTTCACACCCATTAATGTTTTCATATGTTAAACCCACCCACAGAAATCATGTAAAAAAACAATAACTTGGTTTAGATAAAAACAAGAAATTTGCGTTAGCTTGAGATGAGACGGAGGCCAGAAATCGAACAATTGAAATAAGACGAGGTAGCAGAGAATCTGATTTGGAACAACCCAGAAAACAGTTCCCCATCAAAATATGGTAGTGGTTTGTTTGGCAGGTCTAGTTGTTGAACACAAAGCATATTCGATATAACTGTGTACGTATCCCTATGCCTCATAGATCACGAAACACAATCAGATTTGAGTATCTACTTTTTATACTTGCATGTACACTAAATACTCAAATCAAGTATTTATTTATTAGCATATTCAATTACCTGGAGCTGAAATGTGCTTCTACTTGTTGGCTAATTGCCTGTGTTATCCGAAAGAGCTTTTCCTCATCCGAAACAGCGTTTGTACGAAAGATCTTTGCTTGTCCGAAAGAATGATGATCAATGTGTAGTTTCATTTTCCTTGTGTATAAATAAATACGATACTATTTGTATAATAAAATCCTAAATTCCCCAAGTGGTTCTCTCGATCAATTTACAGGAAGGAATTAAAAAGAATATATATGATGTAGAAGTTAATGAATAATGGATGATTGAAAATGGAAAACTAAACAAGGTGTTTTTAGTCATTTCAACATAACCCAGTGTTGGCTTTTGTGATAAAAACAAATTTAATTTCTGTGTATTGTCATACAAACAAGGGAAGGGTGTGGATGTGAATTAAGATTGTAACATAAAATCAGATTCAGTTGTTAATTGTATGGGGAGACGGTCGGCATAATGGGGTACCAAATAAAGACGCGCCAACTCATCCACAACACCCTCCTCGCATGTCCTCTTGTGTAATTAGACAGTGTGTCATTTTGTGTACAAATTGGTGCTCTACCTTTTACGTGTTTCACTCAAGATGGAGACACAAGAAGAGAATATCCACCACCTGTTAAGGAGGATTCAGGACCTAGAACACGCCCATGCTCACCTCCAACACACCATCAGCATCTATCAGCAAAACCTGTCACAAGAAGAAGCTCACTGTTTCAATATATTTCAGTCAATCAATGAGCCAATCCATATAACCGATGCCAAAGGTTTCGTTATTTACAGGCGAGTCATTTCAATCCTTTTTGCCAACTGCAAGCAATGTTGTTGTTGTTTTGATATATATTAATGTTAACTGCATGTGTAGGAACCCTGCTTGGGAGAGGCTGTATGGTTATAGTTTGGCCGAAACTCTAGGAAAACACCTGGTTGAGCTTACTATAGGACCTAAGGAAGCCGCCATAGCTAACACTTGCCTTGACCAAATTTTCAAGGGGGCCTTCCATGGTGGGGAGTTTGTTATTACAAATAAGAAAGGAGAAAAATTTCTTTCTTTCAGTTCATCTACCCCTCTTTGTGATCAAAATGGCAATATCATCGGCATGACAGGCATATCCGTCATTCCAACCCCATTTCCACAAATAAGCCCCCAACCCAAAGCTGATGTGCCTACATATATGGTCCTTTCCTAGCTACTTTCAGATTGATTTTCTTATTTCATAATTAATTCAATCTTAATTATTTATAATTATTCTCATGTATACAGGCTACCTCCAAAACAGATGTCCCCAGTATGCTTCGAAATGGATTTTCATGCCCATGGAATGGAAATCCACCTTCTCGTTCTATCTGGCATTGGTTATACCACAGTGATCAAGAACACGAGTATATCCTAAATACGATGCCTGCAAAATTAGAAAGTAAATCATGCTTCAACACCAATACTTTAAGCCAATGGTCTTCTTCATTTGACAAAGTATATGAAATCAAATGGGAGGACTTGCTCATTAGAGAATGTATTGGGAGAGGTATAGCTAATACTATGTCACAGTTCAAAAAAATATATATATATATATGTATATATTTTAACGATTTTGCTGCATACATTTTGGTAGGTTCGTATGGTAGACTCTATCATGCATTGTGGTGTGGATCAGTATGTTCTGTCTCTCCCTGTCCCTCCTACCTTGATACAATCAATTATATATTTATTTCAGATTGTAATGTTATTGTACAGGATGTTGCTGTCAAGCTATTTCATAAGCAAGAATACTACTCACATGATTTGATCCTTTCTTTTAGGCAGGAGGTAATTAAATATACAGGTAGATTGCATAAGCTACGGTGTGGTTTAGTTCTTTTTTTTTTTTTTTTTTTTTTTTTATGTTCTGAATTGCAGGTATCTGTGATGAAAAGGCTTCGGCATCCAAATATTTTGCTCTTCATGGGTGCAGTAATTTCACCTCACCACGTATGCATCGTTACTGAGTTCCTTTGCCGGTAAGTCAACCTGAAATACATATATGAGAAATGAGCTATTAATTAATGTCTGTCATATATATGAATAATTTATTTTTGTGAAGTGGAAGTTTGTTCCAGTTACTTCACCGAAGGAGAGTCAGATTTAATATGAAACATCATGTTCATATGTCCTTGGATATAGTAAGCACCATTTCATTTAAGCAGTAACATTTATTTATTTATTCACATGCATGACAGACAGATGAGATGATTTGTGTTGTTTAGGCACGAGGCATGAATTATCTTCATTGCTGTCTCCCGCCCATCATACATTGTGACCTGAAGTCTTCAAATCTTCGTGTGGATAAGACTTGGACAGTGAAGGTATTATTATAATAACATGCTCCACTATCAATCAATCATGTTTGTTATTTTCACTAATGAGTTTGCAATAGATTGGTGACTTTGGTTTGTGTCGTCCAAAGCATGGAAGGAAGGAAGGGACAGGATCGGTATCTTCCTTCTTTGTTCCACTGAATTAGTATATTCGTGGAACAGTTTCTTAAGCTGATGATCTATCTATTTCTTCTGTTAGCCTCCGTGGATGGCACCAGAGGTTCTTCGTAGTGAGGAAGCAGATGAAAAGTAAGTTTAAACTTTCTTCTGAGTGACTGACAGCAATGAAAACAGTATGTGTTTAGTTTATTTGTTATAGGTCGGATGTGTATAGCTATGGTGTGGTACTGTGGGAAATGACCACGGAAAAGATCCCTTGGGATGGTCTTACCTCAATTCAGGTTTTCTTCCGGTTCCAGCCCCCTTTAACATACAAATATCTGTCTGTCTGTCTGTCTGTAAATGTGGATGGATACTTGTTGTAGGTTATTGAGGCTGTAGGGTTCATGAACCAAGGGCTCCATATTCCAAACGATGTGGATCCACAATGGGCTTCTCTTATTCGAAGATGCTTGTGCAGGTTTAGCTATCTAGCTAGGTTCATTCTTTCTTTCTTTCTTGCATTTTTGTTTACCACATGCTAATGCTAATGCTAATGTTATGTAACAACATTCATATTTTCTTTCTTTTTTTTTTTCTCAGTGAACCGGACTCCAGGCCAACATTCCAAGAAATATTAGATGACTTAAAGGAGTTGCAGAAAAATATCCCACTGCAACTTGATAACAACAATCACTAAAAGTGTTAGTTAGTTAGTTAGTGCATACATATATATATATATATAGGATTGTGAAATGACTTCCATATTTTGATATGAACATGCAAACACTCGTTGTATGTTTACATCATACGTTCTAGTAATTCCCTATGTAAATGTGTAATTAATTAATACATCATTATTATTATTAAGGTTAACAATAATAAGTTGATTTAACAGGCCGGCATATATCACTCAAAAATCATTTTTAATTAGCTAGCAGCAAAACAATGTGCAGTCGAAGTAATGGGTACCTGGCAGATGATAATGATGTGTGATCAAACAGAGAAAAATAGTTCAGACAACCAAATCACTCATTTCGCCTAAAGCCCAAACAAACCCTTGGGCCGCTCAATACATATAACTTTACCTTGTTCTACTTCTACATATAGGCCGGCCCAAATTAGTGCTTCACTCCAATCTTGGAACACAAAACACAAAATGGTTGCGGTTCGACAGGGTCAGGGGGGAGTGTTTTAGGAAGATGGACAGTGGCGAAGCTTGATAATTTTCATCGGGGGTCGGAAGTCATCGAGCCTAAAAATTCTATATAAATAATTTTTTTTTATAAAATGAGGGGTCGAAAACGTATATACCTAAAAAATTCTACACGAAACGTACACACATAACACTACTGAGCGAAAAGTTCGGAGGATCAGGCGCCCCTCCCGACCCCTTGAAAGCTGCGCCACTAAAGATGGATCAGTTAATTATATATATATACCCTTACAAACATAAACAAAATATTATACATAGACTAAAAACATCAAATGTGTTCAACTTTAATTTAATGATTATACTACCCTCTTTTCATTATATATGATTTGTTTATACTCTTTTTATACTTTGCATCAGATCAACGTAAGGAGACGAATGGTCGCTCTTTGAAATTTCTCGTCATACCCGTCGATCATCTTACCAGCCCATAATTGGCAATGACGTTGGAAGTAAAAGAAGAAATCATGAAAAATATAACATGGAGAAATCAAGAAGTTTTTTATTTTTTTTAAATTTCATGTAGCTTTTTTATTAATTTATGTAGTTTTTTTTTAATTTTATTTCTAGTTTTTTAAAATATTATATGTAACCTTCTCTTCTATTTTAATTAGCGTGTTATTTAATTAAATGAAATTTAAAATAGTTTAAAAAATCCACATGGCTGGTCACGCTAGCCGAAGCCACGCCACACCATACCCCTTGTTTTTTAATATTACCTTGTGGATTCCACACTCGCCACGTGTCGAGCAATGCCCCCAACCCAAGCCCCTCCACACCCCATAGTCTAAGATTTACTTAATTTATCTATTTGGGAATAGCCCAATAGTGTTGGTGACTTAGATAGAGTTTAGGTTCATAAGAGATTAGGGGTTTCTATCTCCATGGTATGCAAGTTTAGTCATTAAAAACACATAACTTCCACCACCTGTAAAATAAAAATAGTGATATTCCCCCGCGCTTCGCGGAGGGAATTCGGTCAGTATAGGTTTGTTATGGTACCGCCACTCGCTACAGAAATCGAAAGTGAAAACCTTACATTGATAAAAAAACAACAAGAACAAATATCGATACCGGTACCGATATTTATTTGATATCGGTTTGGTTCATTTCGTTTGTGTTCTAGGTACCAATGTTTAGTTGATATCGATTTGGATTGTTTGCACTCTATGTTTGTTTTTTTCAACATTGCGATATAATTTTATTACAGTACCAGTACGATACCAACACTCGGCATAGCAATCGTTGTCAATCGACACATTTTTTACATAGATTGAAAACACATAAAAATGAGTATCGGTACCGGTGTTGTTTGGTTGGTATTTGCCGTTAAGATACCGTTATCGTACAAACACTCGATATAGCTTACGATACCAAAAAATACTTTATTGAGAATATTACTTTGTATTCAATGAATTTTACACTGCCACGTCGAGAATTCTATAAAAACGAATACGGTACCGTTACTGATGTTGTTTGGTCGGTATGTGTTCGGCCTGTGATGATAAAAAGTCAACTATATATGACTTGTTCAAATACAGGTGTTGTTTAGTCAGTATATGCACCATTACCAATGTTGTATAGTCGGTATATGTTCGGTTTGTGATGATAAAAGAGTCAACAATTCGGTTTGTGATGATAAATAAAATCAACTATATATGATCCGTTTGAATACCGTTCTTGTTTGGTCGGTATATGTTCGGTTTGTGATGATAAAAAATCAACTATATATGACTCGTTCGAGTATAACTTTTATCGAATCGTAGTAATATTAAAAAAAGAAAACCATTAAAATCTAAATTAAAGAAATATGTTTAAAGTTAAAAAGAAATATAATAATACTATTGTAATAATAAAATGAAAAAAAATATGTAAAAACTATATATATTATTATAAAAATCAAATTAAAAGAAACTATATATTTATTCAAACTATAAATAACTAACATTGTAGTGCTTCATGTTGTTATACTTCATGCATTCGGAGCTTTTCAAAAAAATATTGATTTTTTTCTATTGTTAACCCAAAGGTTTTATCTTTTCATTTTAATCCATTTGATTTTATTTTACTTTTAACATAAAGTTTTCATCTTTTTAGTTTAACCCCATCACTTTTTTTGTTTTCAACTTTGGTCCTCCATACTTTTTATCTTTCACAAAATTTTTGTTTTACGTTTCATTCAAAATTTTGGAAGTTAACACGCCGTAACGTGCGTGTGGGGTTCAACGTTTTTTCATCTATTTTTTCTGGTTTGATAGGCCCGTCGTAACACGTAAACTTTTTCTAGAAACGAGTCAGGTCAAATATAATACGTTTTCGTTTAAAAAAAACATTTTTACATGGATATTTTTATGTATGTTTGGGTATAAATTCGAGTTGGTCTATTTTTCGATGTAAACTTCTTTTGGAAACGAGTCATGGAAAATATAATATGTTTTCTTGCTTATTTTATATATGTTTCATAAGTTTTGTATTGAACCGAGTGGAGTCAAATTACGGTTTCTTTTTTCTCCTTTTTTCTCAAAATCTCTAATTCATCCCTTTTGATTACACGTGTCAGTTTTTCCTTTATACCCGTTACGTTTTCTATGTATAAGTCGGGTCATATATAATACGTTATGATTTGTACGGTATAAACTCAACTTACTTTACGTTTTGATCCAATCGCAACGCTTATATAGGTTACATTGAGTTCAATCGGATACGCCGTAACACGCGTTTTCATATGGTTAATGTATCACATAATGTTTGGACTAACCATTAGGTGTTTGCGATGCACCCGCGCCGCAACGTGCGCGGGTGTTATTGCTAGTTATTATATAAATTAAATCACTATTCATACTCACTATTCCCACCCGCGTCAAGTGGGACTGACACCTTGACTCAGGTGGCCAAAACAGCAAGTGGCACCAATGACAGTCATCTGCCAGCCCACACGTAAGTAACGCTGGCACACAGACAGTGGGACGTGGCGTCACCTCCGTGACCGACAAGCCTGACACACCTGCAAGGGGCTGCGCGTTGTCAGTCTAGTCACTCAATTACCCTCCTTCACTCCTCGGCTATAAATACCCATCCCGAACCAGGTTTGAGGTATCGCTTATCTACTCTCTCACTTTTACTACTATCACACACTTTGCTCTCAAGCAAATTACTGATTCTCACGCCGGAGAGTGGTAACAAGGAGCACCACGCACCCCATCCTCCTTGTTACGAGTCACGGTGTGTTTCCCTTGTGCAGAAGACAGATCAGCGGAAGATCCAGTCATCGATCCTCGGGAAGAAAGGATTAATCCTACTTGACGAGACCAGTGAATTAACCTCCCTTGGTTAACCATTGTTTCATCATTGACGCCCACCGTGAATAGAAATAAAAAAAAATGAAACACATGACAAAAAGAAGTTAAAAAAGACGGGTAAGTGATTAAGGTCACATATTAACCTTGATATTTTTTTAAACATATACCACAATTTCATAAAGTTATTCATGTGGAATGACATGTGGCACTGTGGGTCCCAATGAAGGGTACACTTAGAGGACCACCGACACTCTGATTCTAATTATTATATTATACTTGCTTACAATCCATCCCTTGAATTGAAAGGTATTAGCTTATTGCTTCACTTGAGAAAAAAATGCTATATTTATTTGATATTATACAACTTAATCAAGAGCATAACTTCTGTGTGAAGCCAAAGGTGCATTTGAATATAAGTTTTATTAAAAAAAATGGTGTTTTAGACAACTAAAACAATAAAAATTTCATGTTTTCATTAAAAATTGAAGAAGGAAGTGTGATATTTCCATAGCCTTCTCTTTTCGTCGGTGCCCCTTTGACAACCACACATCTCATGCCCTACCCATATTTAATGAGTTTATCAATATACCCTTCTCAATTAAACTTATATATTTTATAAACAAATTAAAAAGAACTACTCCTCAGGCTAGGAAAAAAGTATAATAAGTAAGTTTGGTTTGGTTACCAAAACTTCCAATTCCAACTGATATAATCATATTTGAACCGACAAAATAAAATAAGTATAAGACCACAGATGGTCATAGTTTGTGCTCAATAAATAACACTTTTGTGTTACCTCTACATTATTTTAATTTCATTAAATTTTCTTTTTTATGATATATTTGCGGGTCGCTTTTTAATGTTATACATCCTCCAAAGGTTAAATTACGAAAAATTGAGAACTCTGCTGACATAAAAAGAAATTACTTAATTTGCAGATACGTATAATTAGTAATAACTTATTACGACTGTATACATAAGATTATTTTGAATAACATAAAATGCATGAATAATGATAACTGAAAGTTATATATATTTGGTGTAAGTTTTTCAGTGGATCATGGATGATTTGATGAATTGTTTACTTTAATTACAAGAATTTGAAAAATAGTATTTAATTGTGAGAGAGACTATGAGTTCAAAACTAACTAAACTGAAAATAAATTATATTAAAGTGAATTCAAATAATTATATTTTAATGCATTCAAAAAATACTATATTATATTGAGTTGAATAGATACAGAAAAAAGAAATAGTGACTTTCCCGGTTGTCTCCAATACTTGACAAACCCTCGTGTGGTCTCTCTATAAATTAGATTATAAACTGTCTTTACTCTCTACATACACAACAAAAAAGAAAAAAAAAAATAATCTCAATCTCAATCTCAATTTGATTTTTGTTTTGTTTTGTTTTGTATGAATTAATCCTCCACTCAAAGGTAACTAATGTCCTTCCCTCTCATGTTCATCTAATTAGTTGCATGGATTTGATAATAATTTGTATATGCATGTGTCCAAATTCAGTATCCTGGATATTTTGTGGCTTGAAAAATTCATTTTGTGTTTATTTGATTTGCTTTGTGATCTGGAGATTTGTTTTATATAAATAAATAAATTAAACCATGTCTTTAAGTTCAAGTAAAGGCAGGCAGACTTTTATTAATCATATATGTGATGTGACATTGTTGTAGGATTATGGATCATGATTCTCCTCCTCCTCCTCCTATGGAACAACAAGTTTGTGTCGAAATTGTGAGTTGTAATGAGGATTTGAAAATTAATTTTGTGAGTGGTGTGGGTGATGATGATGATGAGAATGTAAAGGAGAAACGTAAGGGGGCTTCAAGTGCCAAAAAACCACCAAAACCGCCACGATCCCAGACACACAGAGCTTTTTCTCTGGATGCTGCAGACCAGAAACTGATCAGGGAGCTTGCCATGATTAAGAGGGCAAGAATGGAGCGTATGAAAGGCCTGCTCTTGCAAAAAAAAGCTTCAAAGTCCTCCTCCTCATCCTCGTCGCATAGCACTTTATTTGCCATGATTTTTACCATCGTAGTCTTCATTGTTGTCCTTTTTCAAGGTAAAACATATATCCATCTGTTATGTTCATCCTCATCACCTGTGGGCTGGCCGCTCCTTTAAATTAAATATCCATGAGGTCCGGTTTGGTTGAGTTAAAAGTTTAGATATAACCTGGCTGGTCCTACAATTAAGTTGTGTTGTTGTATCTGTAGGGAATTCGAACAATATTATATATGTTTTCCCCTTTTGGATTTTCCTTGTTATATTTGAATTCATTGCATTGCAGGAATGTCATGCCAAATTTCATGTGGAACATTTCAAGGTTCTCCTCCTCCTCTAGAAACAAATGAGAGCGGTTTGATATTCATTCACGAGGAATTGAACCCATCTGCTCATGACTCCGTTTAAGTAAGTAAGTAAGACGATTGATTATACCATACCATCTTTATCATGCTTAATTAATTTTTCTCTATTTTTGCTTGCAGTCGGATCCAAACTACATCTCAATGCCTGGCTGGCACTTGTATAGGGAATGAAGAAGGTTGCAACCTCGGCAATCAATCTAAGATGAATATAACATGAATGATACAATTAGTCATGTTATATTCGACGACATTAGTTAAACTCAAGAATTTTGGTTTGTGTTTTTTTTTTTTTTTTTTTTTTTTTTTTTTTTTATGTAAGAATAATCCCGGCCACTTAGTTTCAAGATGTGTGGTTTGTAATACATATCAATCAAGTGTATGAAGAAAACTTGATGAATGACGTAAAAGAAAGAGAATGGAAATGGATGGATGATTCAAATTTTGAATTTTAGGCAGGCAGGCAGGCATGTGATTGAGATCCATAAGACTGTTTTCCGGGGATCTCAAACATCCAGTTGACTCTTCCCTTTTTAAAATGCATGCCAGCCCATGTGATCAACTCATACTTTCAAAAAATAATTAAATAACTCACTCTTCTTCTGTCTGCATTTCTTTAATGTTATTCATAAATTTAGGTAGATATACAATAATCAGTTTTTAAGAAGTTGTTTGTAATCTAGTTATTACAAAACTAATAGCTTATATATCATAAACCGATGATCAAGTCGTACATGTTTAGATCCTTTTCATCAAAACCTTTAGAGTACTAGTCCAGTCTACATATTCTGTTTTGTTTTTCATAATAACTTCTAATTGAACTACTTAATTACATATCTATACGAAACTTTAATATCAAATTTGCCATAGCTTATATTATCCCCCTAAAAGTCATTGTTTTCCATCTTAAATATCTCTTATATTTCACTAATCATCTTCCTTCTTATCATTCATTCCTCTAACCATTCAAGATATTATCTATATCTTCCAATGTATTGTTGTCTGCTGCTTACATACAACCGCGTTTTTATTATACAACCCGATTTCTTGCCTATAACTATAACTATATATAGTTAGGATTTAATTTAATTTCATGGTCCATCAACCGACACAAAAATATCTTAGGAAGTATAACCTGATTCTATTTGAGCAATTGTGTTTTTGTTTAGTATTTTTTCATTTATATTTTATCATATTCATAAGTATATATTTTATATTACAAATTCTGTAATTGTTTATTATCACTTTATTTTTTTAATTATTATACACACGCATAAATATATATGTGTTACATAACTAGTAATATATATAGAAACTGGATCAGGAGGAAACGTCTAAAAGTGTGAAAATGGTGAGAACGGATCATGGTTGTACACGTGGCACGCGATATAATGAAGGGCGAAGGGGCTTTTTTGTCCTTTTATATTCTTTTTTTTTTCAATGCGTCTCACAACACCGCTTCATTTTTTGGCGTGTAGGATTTTTTTGGCGTTTAGTTAGATTCAATAACTACCTGACGTTTTATTGTTTTTTTAGATCTGTCTCAATGAATTAATCGTTTTTGTATTACATAGTAAATATTTTGGCTTTTATGGCGTTCCCAAATTCATTAGAATCAATTAATAATTCTAACTTCTTTGCATCCATGGTGTTCCCAAATTCATTAGGCGTTTTTGTAGATTCACCAGTTTAATTAACCCCATATATGTTATAAAAGTAAATTTCTTGGCGTTCATGGCGTTTTTAAATTCATTATAATTCATTAGTAATTCAAAAGAGTACAAATAAGATGAAATCAAACAAAAACTAATAGTCTTATGTCGATGGTATTACATTAGAGACGTAACCATCGCTTTGTTCATCACTTTCTTCAGACTCATCATCATCATCATCTTGTGCATTGGCGTATAACGCCATAATCTCGCCTCGTCTTTGTTGCATCCTATACTTAAATATCATCACAACGTTGGATCTTGCATCGTTCGAAGGTGCTAAATCACAGAGCTGTTCAAGAAGATGTAGTCTGTCTGTGTTCAGCATTTCATCCATTGTCAATGAATAATCCACCCCGTGTTGATAACTCACGTTCACCTTTCTTGATTGTTCATCCAAACTCCATTGCACAACGGAAGCAAATAATGCTAAGACTTCTAGAAAGCGAACGCCCACTAAGCACTCGAATCCACATGGTTCTCCTATTCCAACCGTGCCATAATTTTGAAAAAGTAACCTGATAAAGAACATGCGAAAAATCAACATAAAGTTGGTGAGTTCATAGTTTGTTTGGAAAAAGATTTGAAATAAATCTTTTTGGAATAACCAGTTTTTAAAATATTGTTGAGAAAACGAACTAAAAATCATTTTCTTCGGCATGATATGTAAAAACTTTGTATTTGTAAACTTCGTATGTGTAATGCGTTATGTTCGTAAAATTTGTATTTGTAAAATGTTGTGTTTGTAAAACTTGTGTAACCGTCAATGTCCACACTTGACAATGACAACATGCATGCACGAACCTATGAGTTGTATATGTATAAAACATGGTATGTAAATGTAAAATGTAAGTTGTAAAATGTAAGTTGTGAGTTGCAAATGTAAGAAAATCGAGATCGCTAATGTTTAGCTAGGACATTAACATGTGTGATGACATAGGAAGCATCCAAACCTAGGCGATTTTTCCATCGATTCACGACTGGGACCCAAAAGCACTCTTCCGCAGGGGTCTAAAACCAAGAGTGAGGCTGCCAATACCCGTTAGATCTAACCTTTCGCTCCTCGGTCTAGTTGTATATGTGATTAATGGTGCTTAAGTTTCACCCTATTCGTAACATGATCTATTGTATCATTCCTTAGTTTAACATACCGTTTGTACGTGTATTTTCCCCGAAGTTTAGAAAACTAGAAAACGTTTGTATGCACGTTTTGAAAATACGCTTGTTTGGAAAATTGGTATAATTAACATAAACTTTTCATAAACCATTTGTGTTTATTGTAATTCACAAACCATTTGTATTAGTTAAAACTTGTTTAAAAGCATGGTTTTGAAATATGTAATGTATGTTCATCGAAAACCTTATATGCTTTTACAAAACTTGCATGTCTTTGCACCCCGAAAACATTTATAAAAATGTAAAACCATAAAAAAGGTGGGGGTTATGAACTCACCTTGTTATCCTTGTGCAAGGCTAGCTAAATGTGCATCCATAATGTCGTTTTCAAACGTGACTCGCTAGAGTGCAATCTATAACATTCCTAACACGGAATAACTATAAGTTCCTAATAAAATGATGTAGCTAAACTACGTGTCACCGAGCTCTACCGAATCGCTAGCCGAACGATCCGATGGTAAGTTGTTAACATGAAAGAAACGGAAAAGATATACTTGTTAAGTTTCATTTAACGTCGGTGATAAGTCTTGGAATACTTAGTCTTCGAGAGGTTTAGCGTATATATACATTTATATAGAAATATAAAATATATTTATGGTATCGTATTAGTTGTCTCGAAAGGTTGTGTAGTCGCAATAGAGATTTCATATTTCGTAGGTAATTGTCAAGATACATATAAGTCGTTTAAGTGTTTGAAATAAATATAAAAAATTATATTTATTTAATAGAGTTTTCAAGTTGTGGTCCTTCAAAATAAAAATAAATATAATAGTTATATTTATTTTATAAAAGAATCATCCAGTTTTTGGCGTTTGAAGTAAACATAAAAGTTATGTTTAGTTTATAAAGTTTTCGAGTTGTTTGAAATAAATATATTAATTATATTTATTTTATAAAAGAATTTTCGAGTTTTCGATGTTTAAACTAAACAAGGATAATTATATTTATTTATTTATAAAAATGTCCGAATTTTTGATGTTTGAAATAAATATAACTAAATATATTTATTTTATAAGACTATCACGTTTGGTTATCTTGTAAAACAGTTTTTGTCGAAACGTTATAAACGTGTTTTTGTAAGTGTTATAAAGTGTCGTCGAAAGAAATATTTGTAATTGTTTTTATAAAAGTCTCTCGAATCTGATAGGTTTCGTCTTATAATGAAACACGTTAGTTTTATGGATTTTTATGAAAAATGGGCAATATAGTTTGAGAGCTCGATTTCGCGTAAGTAAAACAAGAATCATAAATAAAAATTCGCGTCGTTAGTATACCAAATCCTCGCGTTGACTGAGTTGACTAGTTGACTGTGTTGACCGAGTCGACTGAGTTGACTGGGTCTGACCCTGGGTTGACCTAGTTGACCGGTTGACTCGGTTTAACCCGAAACCAAATCTGACCCGCATTTGACCGTTGACCCGAACCGAACCATGACCCGAAACTGAATCTGATGTCGTTGACCAAATTTGACCGAACCCGAAACTTGACCCGAAATAAAAAACCAGAACATGAATCTGAGAAGAGTACTCCGCTGACTTATTGACCGAACCCAGATGTTGACTGACCCGAACCCGTTGAACCGTACCCAAAACCGTTGAACTGTACCTGAACCCGTTGAACCTTACCTGAACCGCGGCTGACCTGGAAACTCGAAATCTGACCCGAGACTCCCGAACTAAACAGAATTAGATCTTGTTGAACCGAACCAACATAAGTGGCCGACATAGCTTCGGCGCTGGCCGGCTGTTGTCGTTAACTTCACATCATCATCGTCATCCTAAGTCATCATCATCATCATCGACTTTTGAAATAAAAGAAAACGGTGGGGGGGGGGGTTACCGAAAAAATTCGTCGGGAAGAATAAACACCACTGCCGCCTATCTCCTCTGCCGCAGACATCACCACCACTGCCCTCGTTCATCGGCGCGGCTCTGACGTCCACCACCGACGTCGTCACTCGAACCACCACCATCACCGGAGAATAATTTCTGACCCGCGACTGCCGTAATGGTCGCCGGCTGTCTCCGATCATCATCGTCTGACATCATCATCTTCATCAGATTCCCTACCTGTCGTTACCGGCACCACCGTTGTCACACCCCAACCGATGTCGGAATCATCGGGATGAGACAAAATAGATTGCAAGAGATTCAAATAACAACATTGTTCATAACATAAACATAACAAAATTTGTTCATAACATAAACATAACACTATTTGTAACAATATTTGAATCAACCATTTTCTTTTCATAATAAAATTCTCAACACATTACAAGAAATTCAAATAACAACATTGTTCATAACATAAACATAACAAAATTGGTACAACAATTTAAACCTAAGACGTCTAAATGTGTATCTAGGCATCATCGCTACTTCGTTTCATAGCATCATCATCCTCAACGTGTAACATGTTTAAAATAATTTGAATGCAAAAGCAAAGGCGAGTACATAAGGTTTGAATAAGTATAGCATAAGTATAAAAGCATTTTCTCGAATCCACATGGCAATGTGTAAACAAGGTAACTAGCATGCATAGCAATACATCAAACCCAAGTGTCCACTAGTATTTAGCATCCCTCGTCACAAAAGTAACGAGAGCGTTTTTAGAATAAAGACTTAACAAGACCCCGACGGGTGGTGTGCTACTCCTATAGCGCTATATATGTTAAGTTGAGGGCTTAGCAAAGTTAATGACATATAGCATGTATAATCTAGCATGAACCTAAGTAAACAAGTAGCATGTATAACGGATTGAGAGCATAAAGAATGTTTAAGTGTGTGAGTGTGTATTTTGTGTATTAACATGTTACAACCCAAAGTGTCTTTAAAAGTAAATGGGTCAAGTGTACTCATGGTTTTGCAAGTCTTGAACTTGAGAATCCGCGAGTGAGTTGTTTGTTGATTAGGGGGTTGGAACACCAAGTCCTTCTACACGAAGTAAAAAAGGTGTATGAGTATCGGAGAGTAATGGTAGATTAAAGATTTGGAGGTTGAAAACATAAGAACATATGTATATGAAAGTAATCATATTTTAACACAAAATACTTGTTTTGACACTATGTAACCCCAAGGGTTATAATGTTTTCATGAGTAGTATACCCATTAGAATCATAACAAGTTTTATGTCTTAGATGATATTATTCTAGTACTTTGACGAATGAACACAAGTTCATCATCAAAGGTTCGAATGTTGAATAGTATATATAAGTATTATTTAGGTTATATATTATTATGTCCAATAGTCAAGCATGAGGTAGAAGATTAAATCTTCATTTAGGTATCTCTAAGTTTCATGGAAGTCATGTAGGGGGTAGGAAGAGAAGTCTTTCATTTAGGCACCTCTAAGTGTTCACCACTACACTTGATGTAAAAACATACAAGGAGGGTCATGAACTACAAGTAATACAAGAATATAAACAACTAATCTATAAGAAGTCATCAAGCAATGTGGGAATTTTATGTAGGACAACCAAAGTTAGTCCTTAATCACACCTTCATCAAGTCTTTGGACTTGAACATCACTTGTGGGTTAAACCCTTGAACAAAACAGAAGGTTTGTGAAGATAAATCCTCTGATTTTAAATGTCTCAACCTTTTTTTAAGCCTAACTAACCATAGAAGTGGTTATAAGCATAAGGACATAGGTTTGAGATGAGTTAGATTCAAGTTGAACAAGTTTTAGTAAAGGTTTAATCAAAACAGAAACAAACAGTGAACTTTGGAGCCTTTTTGGCGACGTTCCAGGGACTGATTTACTGTGAAAAAAATCCATGGAATCGAAGCCAAGGTCACTCCAATCACATAGGAAAAAGAATGAGGTAAAACGGATAAGAAACAATTAAGTTATGCTCACTTTTGTGAAGGTGTATGCTTCTGTCTGAACTTCAGAATTCATCTGCGAATTAGATGATTTGAGAGTGATTTGGATGAGTTTGTAAAGTAAAATGAGCTTGGGAATGACTTAGTATTTATAGGGAAGGGTTAGGGTGGTTTGTAGTTGGGCATTTATTGTTAAAAACGAGTTTAAACTCCAAATAAACCCAAATCCCGCTCAAATTCGCGAGCTGAAATGAGGAATCTGATCTGGGGATTGGCTCGCGGACGGCAAAGGTTCTGAGGGTGGGTTTCGCGGCCAGAAACAAGGGGAAAGGCTCAAGTTTCAGTTAATTACAAATTGGCCCCTGAAGTTTATTATTTAGGGTTTTTAAGTTGTTTAGGGGTTGTTTTCGACATATAAGCATAGTATGAAGGTAAATCAAGTATGATGAACATAATCCAAGAATAATTAAGTGTATGAATGTCGTATTTAAGTATAGTATACGTTCAAAAGACGTATTATTAGCATGTTTCAAGTTTTTGCAAGTTTGGCACATAATTTCCAAGAATTTTGAATATGTATCAATTGTTTCATGAAATTGAATGTATGAGCATGTATAAAGTATATATAACACGAAATTAAAGAAATACGAGTTTTATTTAAGATCCAAGTCTCAGATTTTACAACGATTACAAAGAAAGAACGATTACAAGAACACAAGACTTCCAAAAAAAGAAATACAAGCAAGACCTTCTAAATATGGAAAGTACGAAGAAGCAGGGCGTTACAGTCTCCCCTCCTTTAGGGAATTTCATCCCAAAATTTAGGCAGAAGTAGCGAAAAGATATGGATACTTCGTCTTCATGTCACTCTTGAGTTCCCAAGTAAATTCAGCGCCACGTTTTCCTTCCCATTGAACCTTAACGATAGGAATTTTATTGCGCCTCAATATCTTGACTCCTTGATCCATGATTTCGACAGGTTTTTCCACAAAATGCAAGGTCTCGTTGACTTGGAGGTCCTCGAGTGGGACTTGGAGTCCTTCGTCAGCTAGACATTTCTTTAAGTTTGACACGTGGAAGATAAGATGGACATTGTTGAGTTCTTTATGTAGGTCCAGTCTATACGCAACCTTGCCAATCCTTTCGAGAATCTTGAAAGGACCAACGTAGCGAGGAGTGAGTTTCTCTTTCTTACCAAATCGAACCACGCCCTTCCAAGAGGATGCCTTGAGAAGTACGAAGTCACATGTCTCGAATTCCATGGGTTTGCGACGCTTGTCGGCGTAACTCTTTTGTCGGTTTTGGGCTTTCAGTAAGTTGTCTCGAACCTGTAAAATCTTGTCCGTTGCTTCTTGTATAAGCTCGGGACCAGTGAATTGTGATTCACCAACCTCGTGCCAACAAATAGGCGAATGGCACTTGCGACCATACAATGCTTCGAAAGGTGCCATTTGAATACTCGCATGATAACTGTTGTTGTACGAGAATTCGATCAAAGGCAAGTGTGAATCCCGGTTGCCACCAAAATCTATTACGCAAGAACGAAGCATATCCTCTAAAGTTTGGATAGTACGCTCGGTTTGACCGTCTGATTGAGGATGGAAAGCAGTGCTAAGGTTAAGAACAGTACCCATAGCAGATTGAAAGGTTTGCCAAAGACGAGACGTAAAACGAGAATCACGATCGGAAATGATGTCAATGGGGATACCATGATGACAGATGATCTCATCAGTGTAGATTCTAGCCAATTTCTCGACTTTGAAATCTTCACGAATGGTAAGAAAATGAACTGATTTGGTCAATCGATCAACGATCACCCAAATACTGTCATGACCAGAAGAAGTATGAGGGAGCTTGGTGATGAAATCCATGGCAATGGTCTCCCATTTCCAGACAGGAATCTCTGGTTGTTCGAGTAAGCCAGAGGGATGTTGACTTTCAGCTTTAACCTTCGAACAAGTGAGACATTTTGCAATGTAAGAGGCGATATCCCTCTTCATCCCAGGCCACCAGTATGACATACGAATATCCTGGTACATCTTGTCAGCGCCAGGATGAACGAAATACTTCGATTTATGTGCCTCCTTCATCAGAAAGTCTCGGAGGTTTTCACGATTAGGGATCCAGATACGGTTGCAATAGTACAAAATACCATCGGGTTTTGACATAAGATCTTGTTCAACAGCGCCTCGTATCTCAACAGGGAGACTACCTTTGTTAATGGAGGCATATTGGGCTTCACGAATACGGTTTTGAAGGTCGTTAACGAGTTGGAGACAACGAATACTCTTCACATGAGTTTTACGACTAAGAGCGTCGGCCACTACATTCGCCTTACCAGGATGGTAGCGAATTTCGCAGTCGTAGTCGTTTAATAATTCCACCCAACGACGTTGACGCATGTTCACATCTTTTTGGTTGAGGATATGTTGAAGGATCTTATGGTCGGTGAAGACCACACACTTAGTACCATAAAGATAGTGTCGCCAAATTTTCAATGCAAAAACAACTACGCCAAGTTCAAGGTCGTGAGTAGTGTAGTTTTTCTCATGTATCTTGAGTTGTCTCGACGCGTAAGCGATATCCTTGTCGCGTTGCATAAGGACACAACCAAGACCAAGGTTTGAGGCATCGCAATACATGACAAAGTCGTCGTTACCATTAGGAAGCGCGAGGATAGGAGCATTACATAGCAGAGCGTTTGAAAAGATTCCTCTTGTTCAGGACCCCACACAAAAGGTTTCTCTTTTTGAGTCAAAGAGGTCAAAGGAACAATGATCTTTGAGAAGTTAGAGATAAAACGACGATAATAACTAGCAAGACCAAGAAACGAATGAATTTCAGACGGAGATTTAGCTGCGATCCAGTTCTTCATAGCTTCGATTTTAGCGGGGTCAACGTGAATACCAAGTTCGTTGACAGTATGACCAAGGAATTGAACCTCTTTTAACCAAAATTCGCACTTGGATAATTTGGCGTATAGACGTTTAATACGAAGAAGTTGAAGGATAAGACGCAAGTGTCGCTCATGCTCTTCTTGTGTCTTGGAATAGATAAGAATATCGTCGATGAAGACGATCACGAAACGGTAAAAATACGCTTTGTATACGCGGTTCATCAAATCCATGAAAACAGCAGGTGCGTTGGTCCAACCAAAGGGCATGACCACGAACTCGTAATGACCATAACGCGTACGAAAGGCGGTTTTAGGTACATCTTCTTCGAGACTCGAAGTTGATGGTACCCAGAACGAAGATAGGTCTTTGAAAAGCAGGTCGCGCCTTGCAATTGATCGAAGAGGTCATCGATGCGAGGAAGAGGGTATCGGTTCTTGACTGTAAGCTTGTTGAGCTCACGATAGTCAATACACATTCGGAATGACCCATCTTTCTTTTTGACGAACAAAACAGTAGCGCCCAAAGGAGAAGTACTAGGGCGTATAAAGCCTTTATCAAGAAGCTCTTGAAGTTGACTCGAGAGTTCTTGCATCTCAGAGGGTGCTAAACGGTAAGGAGACTTAGCGACAAGCATAGCGCCAGGCACTAAATCGATGCGAAAATCAACAGAACGAGCAGGAGGCGGACCTGAAAGACCGTCGGGAAACACATCGGGAAAATCACGTACGACGGGAACTTCTTTTATGCTTGGGCCTATGTCCTTCTTTTCCATAATATGGGCGAGAAAGGCAAAGGTACCCTTGCGTAAGCATTTGTTCGCTTGGATACACGACATCAGCTTGAGACCTTGAGAAGGTTTCTCGCCTTACATGTGTAGAGAATCATCGTTTGGAAGAGGAAGGCGGATGAACTTTTCAGAACAAACCACTTCAGCATGATCTCGCCTAAGCCAGTCCATGCCTACTATGATGTCAAAGCTACCCATTTGCATGGGTATAAGATTGATCAAGAAAGTATGATCGTTAATATCAGGGAGCAATTGGAAAGAACGAAATCGACAGCGACGGATTTACCATTAGTGACTTCGACAATGAAAGATTTTGGCAACTTAGAGCGTTTACACATAAGCAAAGGTTCGAATTCTAACGATACAAAACTTCTATCCGCACTAGTATCAAATAGACAAGAAGCATAAACATGGTTCACAAGAAACGTACCAGTAATGACGTCGTTCGTGTTTTGAGCTTGAGCAGTAGTGAGGAGAAAAGCTCGACCCCTAGCTGGTTGCTGAGCCTGTTGCTGCTGCTGTTGCTGTTGTTGAGGTTGATTACGATGAGGACCAACGTTGTCTAAATGATTGAGATCACCACACTTGAAGCATGCTCTCACAGGAGCAGCTTGAGGTTGAGCCTGATTAGGAACAGGGTTTGCAACGATAGCCTGGTCTTGGGCAGGCATTGGGTTGTAGCGACAGCGATCGGCGAAATGCCCCAGCCTGTGACAGGTGGTGCATTTGCGACATGGGGTGCGAGTAGGGTGATGGTAAGAACATTGGTTACACTTGGGCCAAGTTCTAGTGTAGTTTCTTCTTGGAGGCTCTAAGGTTGTGGGATTAACGACAGCTACTGATTGGATGGGTTGAGGGTTTGGCGGAGTGACGACCGCACAATTTTGGCTTGAAGCCTTCCGCTTCTTGCCATGGTTTTTCTTTGGTTGGGAGGATGAAGGTTCAACGGCGGTGGTAGTATCGGTGGTATCAGTGACGACTTTATGATCATTCTTTGTTGAAACCTTATCATAGGTTCCATGAAGAACGCAATTGTTGTTAAGCTTAGTGTCTATGCTAAAGGCTTCCTCTATGGTTTTAGGGCAAGCAGAGGCAACATGGTTAACCAAGGAAGGTGCAATAAAACAAATGAACTTGGCTATGGTTTTGGGGAAGGAGTCGACTTGTCCAGGACAGAGGACACTGAGTTGTTTGAAACGCGTAATCAGACCATCCATGTCGCTCCCTTTTTGCGTTAGGTTCCAAAATTCGTTCTCCAACTTTTGGAGTTCATGAGGGGGAAAGAAATGGTCCTTCATAAGCTGCTTAAGTTAATCCCAAGGCATGGCATGTGCAACATAGTTTCCCCTCTTGTTGGTTCGGTGGTCCACCATTCGAGTGCCCTTGAACGGAAAACCCCAGTTGCGTTCAAGGTTCTTAGCTCATCAGGATAACCACTTTTCAAGAAAGTAAGCTCAATCGCGTCAAACCAATTCATCATGGCGGTAGCGCCATCTTTGCCAGTAAATTCTAAGGGTTTACAAGCCATGAATTGCTTGAATTGGAAGGTTGATTTGGGTTTTTCTGCCTTTGAGTCGACAGAGCCATGTGGTGAATCGGTGTTTGGCTGAATCTTGCTAACAATGTTAGGTATGACCTTAGCCATTTGCTTGGCCATGAATTTTATACAATCCCTTTGTGACATGAAGTTGGATTTGGCGTTGGAGGTCGAACCCTTCTTTGACTTGGTCCTCTTGGAAGCACCGTTGGGCGACATCTAAGGAATCGAAAGAGAAAGAAAAGGATGAGACTTGATCATAAATTTAAAAATAAGTTTGCAAGTTTAAGCATGTGAGCATGATGTATCACGTATGGTTCACATAATTAGCATGGATTCAACAAGTATTCAACAAGTATAAACACGTATGAATGCGTAAGAAGAGTATAAATTTAGTTTGTTCACGAGAAATATTATTGTTTTTGATTGCGCAAGACGTGCGAATTGTGTAACGGTTTTGAAATGAACGAGGTAACAAGTATAAAATCACATATAAATTGAATCACATAAAAGAGAGGCTCATAAAACATAGGATTGTTTCGGGTAGAGAAACGTCGACTATTCCAAAGTGAATCGAAAGTCCTTTCAAATTAGAGAAACGTGCTTTGGCCTATAGGTAAGATACTCTCGTCGAGAAGCGATTAACGGTATCTTACCCTTCCAGTTACCACACGTCTCTAATCGATTGAAACAATCCAAACTTTGGCGAGATCGAAAATTGAGGAATGGGACTTAATTGACAAGGTGCGGGTTTCACCCCTAACTTGACGATTTCGTACCCTAATGTGGTTAGTACTCGTCGGGTCAAAATATAATTTCAACACTTTGACGAGGGTCCACTAAAGTTTGAATTGGAAATTTACCATTAAGATGTGGATTTCACTCCTAGCTTAATGGCGAAATTTAGTGCAAAATAAGAATAAGCGGAATGAGAGTCATTCACCAAATTGTGGGTTTCACGCCTATTTTGGTAAACTCATCTCTTTTGTATGAATAGTGTCTTCAAGTCTTCAAGTGTATTGTGTAAAATGTATTAGGAAAGACATTATGTAAATATTAAGACCAAAAAGAAGAGAAAGAAGCAAAGTAGGAACAATAACATTTTAAGCAAGAATCAAGAATGGTCAAAAATATGGTTCCTACTATAGACTAGGTCGAACATGGCAATTCTACCTAATTCCCTATAGTTATGGCTCTGACACCAATCTGTCACACCCCAAGATGGCGGAATCATCGCGATGAGACTAAATAGATTGCAAGAGACTTCATAACACTATTCGTGACAATATTTAAATCAACCATTTTCATTTCATAATAAAATTGTTAACACATTACAAGAAATTCAAATAATAACATTGTTCATAACATAAACATAACAAAATTCATACAACAATTTAAATCTAAGACGTCTAAATGTGTATCTAGGCATCATCTCTACTTCATTTCATAGCATCATCATCCTCAACCTGTAACATGTTTAAAGTAATTTAAATGCAAAAGCAAAGGCGAGTACACAAGATTTGAATAAGTATAGCATAAGTATAAAAGCATTTTCTCTAATCCACATGGCAATTTGTAAACTAGGTAACTAGCATGCATAACAATACGTCAAACCCAAGTGTCCACTAGTATTTAGCATCCCTCGTCACAAAAGTAACGAGACCATTTTTAGAAAAAAGACTTAACAAGACCCCGATGGGTGGTGTGCTACTCCTATAGCGCTATATATGTTAAGTTGAGGGCTTAGCAAAGTTAATGACATATAGCATGTATAATCTAGCATGAACCTAAGTAAACAAGTAGCATGTATAACGGATTGGGAGTATAAAGAATGTTTAAGTGTGTGAGTGTGTATTTTGTATATTAACATGTTACAACCCAAAGTGTCTTTAAAAGTAAATGGGTCAAGTGTACTCATGGTTTTGCAAGTCTTGAACTTGAGAATCCGCGAGTGAGTTGTTTGTTGATTAGGGGGTTGGAACACCAAGTCCTTCTACACGAAGTAAACAAGGCGTATGAGTATCGGAGAGTAATGGTAGATTAAAGATTTGGAGGTTGAAAACATAAGAAGATATGTATACGAAAGTAATCATATTTTAACACAAAATACTTGTTTTGACACTATGTAACCCCAAGGGTTATAATGTTTTCATGAGTAATATACCCATTAGAATCATAACAAGTTTTATGTCTTAGATGATATTATTCTAGTACTTTGACGAATGAACACAAGTTCATCATCAAAGGTTCGAATGTTGAATAGTATATATAAGTATTATTTAGGTTATATATTATTATGTCCAATAGTCAAGCATGAGGTAGAAGATTAAATCTTCATTTAGGTACCTCTAAGTTTCATGGAAGTCATGTACGATGTAGGAAGAGAAGTCTTCCATTTAGGAACCTCTAAGTGTTCACCACTACACTTGATGTAAAAACATACAAGGAGGGTCATGAACTACAAGTAATACAAGAATATAAACAACTAATCTATAAGAAATCATCAAGCAATGTGGGGATTTTATGTAGGACAACCCAAGTTAATCCTTAATCACACCTTCATCAAGTCTTTAGACTTGAACATCACTTGTGGGTTAAACCCTTGAACAAAACAGAAGGTTTGTGAGGATAAATCCTCTGATTGAAAGTCAACTGTGCATAAGTAGCAATGTTAGACTTTTTGTCACAGTTGTAATATTATAGAAAGTCAACGATTTATCATATGAACTTTCGACTTAACCTTATACATCTATGTCATTATAGTAGACTATACTAATGACACTATATGCATTTCATACTCACGATGCAATAAGCATACAACCACATGATCATCTAGTTATATGCGCACACCAAACATGTTCAATTTCGTTTATTCTAGTAACATAATTCTACAACTAACACCATGACCTATGCTTAACAATCCAACATCATTCTAACATCATCCTGTTCTAATGATCTCATATGATTCACATTTAGAGTACTTTTACTCATCAATTTTGATTAAGCAATTATTTAAACATGTAGTAAACACCATACCACTTCAACATAGAGTACAATATTCTAATGCATACTTTTACCAAATAACATGGCCAACCAAATCCTACATGAATTCCATCTAAAAATAGATTTCTCATGTTTATTTATCATTAAATACATCATATCCCCATATTATACGATCTCATCCATTACTTGCATACCATTTCATCTATTAATCTCACCTAGGCATTTCATCAAACACTTGGTGTGCATGCCACAGTTTATGCATAATGTACAAGTGTTTCATGCTTTACTTCCTAATTCATGCTTTCAAACATCAAATTAACCCAAACCATGCATAATCCATATTCTACATGATGATTCTAACACATATTCATACTTAATTTCATATGAATTCGTGATTTACAACATAACCCACTTCATACATAATCACCAATCTAGGTTTTAAGACATACCTTATGATCCCCCTTGTGAAGGTGATCATTAATCCATGCTCGGTTATGAATTTAAGCTTCATCTTGCCTTTCAATTTGATGAAATGGATGGAAGTTAGGGTTTTGAGCTCGTGGAGCTCCTGATCGATCTAGAACACACACGAAGTGTGTGTTTGTGTGTGTTAAACTTTCATAAATAAAACCCATGTTTCCATCTTAATGGTTTTGGTCCCTCAAATTTCGTTTTGATTACATATGGGACTAAAACTCACCATCTTGTTACTTATATACATGACACCACTAGGCTAATTTATTCCTAGTTATTTTTGTTTATGGGTTCACTTTTACTACTAACGGTACTTTACCCATTCCTTTATCGTAACCGGGTTCTAAATTACCAAACCCGTTTTTGGGGTGTTACAAATGTCTCAACCTTGTTTTTAAGCCTAACTAACCATAGAAGTGGTTATAAGCATAAGGACATAGGTTTGAGATGAGTTAGACTCAAGTTGAACAAGTTTTAGTAAAGGTTTAATCAAAATAGAAACAAACAGTGAACTTTGGAGCCATTTTGGCGACGTTCCAGGGACTGATTTACTGTGAAAAACCCATGGAATCGAAGCCAAGGTCAATCCAAGCACATAGAATTATGCTCACTTTTGTGAAGGTGTATGCTTCTGTCCGGACTTCAAAATTCAGCTGCGAATTAGATGATTTGAGAGTGATTTGGATGAGTTTGTAAAGTGAAACGAGCTTGGGAATGACTTGGTATTTATAGGGAAGGGTTAGGGTGGTTTGTAGTTGGGAATTTATTGTTAAAAACGAGTTTAAACTCCAAAGAAACCCAAATCCCGCTCAAATTCGCGAGCTAAAATGAGGAATCTGATCTACAGATTGGCTCATGGCCAACGAAGGTTCTGAGGGTGGGTTTCACGGCCAGAAACAAGGGGAAAGGCTCAAGTTTCAGTTAATTACAAAATGGCCCCTAAAGTTTATTATTTAGGGGTTTTAAGTTGTTTAGGGGTTGTTTTCGACATATAAGCATAGTATGAAGGTAAATCAAGTATGATGAACATAATCCAAGTATAATTAAGTGTATGAGTGTCGTATTTAAGTATTGTATATGTTCAAAAGACATATTATTAGCATGTTTCACGTATTTGCAAGTTTGGCACATAATTTCCAAGAATTTTGAATATGTATCAATTGTTTCACGAAATTGAATGTATGAGCATGTATAAAGTATATATAACACGAAATTAAAGAAATACGAGTTTTATTTATGATCCAAGTCTTGGATTTTATAATGATTACAAAGAAAGAACGATTACAAGAACACAAGACTTCCAAAAATAGAAATACAAGCAAGACCTTCTAAATATGGAGAGTATAAAGAAGCAGGGCGTTACAACCGTCACCGGACTTCATGGGAGAAAGAGATGAGTAGTGAGGGAGACGGTTGTGGCTGTGTGTTTGCTAGAGATGGGGTTTGAAAATGAAGATGATTGAAAGATAAGGTTCTTCATGTGGGTTTTTGGGATATGCCGAGAAAAGAAAGGAAGTAGGAAGGAAAACAAATGTTTACGGCTGATGATATTTGGAGAAGAGTTTTCAGAATATGAGGAGTGGATAAGGTTAGTGACTATAAATACTTAGGGTTTTGTTCAAGTGGGCTTGGGCCCAAGGCCCACAAGCCCACTTCCCGTGTTTTAGGTGGCCCGTCTGCACCCACAAACCCGTCTTCACAGCCGAGCTCCATGGAACGTCGTAAATTATTGTTTTAAGATTAAAAGACGTAAAATAGTGTCGGTAGTCACGTTTGACGCGTTCGTTCGTCGGTTACGTTAAACATCGCGTAAAATGCGTCGTTTGTCGTTTTAATCCGTTTTTCGATCCGGTTCCGACTGCGGTTATTAAAATTTAATTACGAAGCTAAATATATCATAAAATTTCAGTTCTGAAGGTAATATGCGTGTCCGAAGTTAATTTATGTCCTAAAACACTACTATAATCGTCTTAATGTTTATTTTTCACGTAATTAAAAGGCGTAAATTACCGGTTGTCACACTCCAACTGGTAACTTTTGGTAGATCAGTATCGTCAACATTATCATCATCATCTACTGGAAATTTTCTCTTCAATCTTCTTATTACTGTTTGAGTCCTTTCACAATCGTAGGCCACTGGAATCCCACGGGCTAGAATATCCCTCTGAACAGCTTCATCCATACTAAGTATGGCCTTGATTGTCTTGAGTTTCACCCTTCTCCTTTCAGAGAACTTTAGGACGAAACGTCTCTCTGACCTCTCAAACCTCCATGCAATAACCTGGGCCATTTTTTAAGTTGTATGGCGTTTTAGACAATGTGTGGCGTGTTTAGTGAATGTGTGGAGTGGTAAGTTTTGTTTACCTGTTCTACTTATATAATGACCTTTTTTTTGCGCGAGCTAGATATATGTTTTTGGAGCTAAAAACATTAGTAATTTTTTTATGTGTATTTTGTGTATCATTGGGCCGTGCCATGTAGGATGCAGGGATATAATGTGACAGATGATTATGGCATTTTGAAAAGATAAATAAACTCAATTACGATGTTGTGGCTTTTAATATAATAAATGTTAGTAATAAAGTTTCCATCATTTTAGTTACTGTTTGTTCAACTTCATCTGTTAAGGCTGTACCTGAGATTCCAGGATCCGACGAGTTTGATGGAGCTTTGGTCCCGAGATAACCGGTTCGGTGATAAGAAATGAGTAGAAGTAGAATCGACACCGAAGAAGTCAATTTAATCTAGTTTCTATTAATAATTCAAAGTTATATACCCGTGAAACCAGTTGGACAGTATCTCCCCTCAGGGAACCAAAAGCTTGTCCAAACAAGATCATAACACCCATATATATACGCATAGTGCCTTCTTACGAACCCACATAGGGTGCCTTCGTACGAACCGGGTGAGATCTCATGCATCCGTACAAACCGACCAAAGTGTCCGTTCGTACGAAGGGACTCCCTTCGTACGAAGGTACTATTACATCACAATACATTTCAGTTCGTACTAGATTTCACACTATTCTATACAATATTCAACACACGCTCTATCTAGCCTATTCGCACAGTGGCGGACATACAATATATGCACCAACAGTAACACGCCCCTTTTTCCAGGGTTTGGCGTTTTGTATTTAATGGTGTTTAGATAAAGATGGCACATTGTTTTATACATTGTTTTGATGGCGTTTAGTTAATTTTTGGAGTTTTAATAATAATTGGTTAAAGTAATTTTATTATAAGTTTCGGCATTTTGGCATTTTATATAGCAACAACTTGTTCGGCCAAGATCCATTCTCAAAGTTTTCACACTTTAAGGCGTTTGGTGTTTGTAGCATCTTGGCGTTTTATAAACTTTTTACAGAAATAATGTATTTTATCAGTGGAGAATTAGATAACAAACATAGAACATGACCCCCCAAAAATTAAAAAAAATTGAAAATGAAAAAAAATTGAAAATGCTAATCCAATTTCGCGTACAAATCTTCACTGTCATCAGTCTCTTCTTCTTGAAGTTTTTGTCTCTTGAACCTTTGAATACCTTAGATAGATGCCGATTTTCCTATATAACGCCCATCTTTAGACGAAGCTGATCAGTGAGTAAAATATGGCATTCTGTATTTTGGTGTGATCTATTGTTGTTTGTTGACATGTTGTTGTGGATCAAAGCCTGTGTGGATGCTATTATCATCATGGAGTCCAAAATAGCATTTACACTGGGATTGCCCCCTTCTTATCATCTAAACCTTCTTCAAGAACAAAGCATACAAAATGGCATATCACTTTCATCAGACTCTTTTTCTTGAATATTTGTCTATCTCATTCAGCAAAATCTTATAGAGTTACCCACCACAGGTAAGAATCCATTCAATGAAACTTCATGCAGAACAATACTGAATATTCAAGAAACGAGGTTTGCCATCTGTGGTTTTTTTAACTATTGTTGGCGTGTTAAAGTGAGTGGTTTTTAGGAAACATGGTGTTATTTTTGGGTGTGATCAATGGATTGTGCTGAGACGTTTCTCTTTATAGGATGTTTTTGGCGCGTACTTTAGGCGAGATTTTATTATAATAAATGCTAGTAATAAAGTATCTGTCATTTCAGTTACTGTTTGTATTTACTGTTTTGTTCAGCTTTACCTGTTAAGGCTGTAATACGTCCCATCTTTCAAGCTTGGTGTTTTATATTTAATGGAGTCTTGTAGACCAAGATGATAAAATACACTAACTAACGCAGAAAAAATTACACAGGAAAAATAGTTTTTATTATTTGGCGTTTTGTATTTAATGGCTTTTGTGGCATTTTGGCGTTTTGTAACTAATGAGAGAAATATAGTATTTTATTATTTGAAAACAAATTACACAAAAGAAAATAAAAAAAAATTAAAACTTCTCGTTAGAAGGGACTTTGTCTGAGAAGTATCAATCACTCTCTTCGTCTTCTTCTTTGGATTCTTCTTCCAGTCTCTCATCCAAGTCATCACTTTCACTTTCATTGACTTCTTGTTCTTGAAGATTTTGAAGCCTCCATTTGAACATATCCTCCATCAACGCCAATTTTATGTTCATGTCTGTGTTCAAACATGTGGCGTTGTGTAACTCCTCCAGGAACCCGACCCCCTTCTTGGTCATGATGTCTTCAAGCTTGTAGTCTTCCTGCGCTCCTTTGTCACATATAACGGTGACCATGTCTGTATCTTCATCAAAGCGCCATGATGTGATGACTGGGTCCATTTTTGCATTTGCTTTGCTTGGTCCAAATTTTCTGGTTAATCTTCTCATAACCTTATGTGTTTCATCACATTCGTTATCAAGAAGGATGCCAAGTGATAGGATACCCCTCTATACCTCTTCTTCCATGTTCAAAATGGCTTTGATTGTTTTAACAAACACTCTTCTTCTGTTGTCAAAACGTATTACGAATCCTCTGATTCTGAGGGTGTATCTCCATGAAACGATGGTTGCCATTTTGGCGTTTTGGTTAAACTTGGCGTTTTGGTTAAAGATGGCGTTTTTAGTATGATCAATGGAAGCGATGGTAACGTCGTTTATATAATGATGTTTTTGGCGCATAGTTTAGGAGGGATTTTTTTCTAATAAATGTTAATAATTGACTTTCACTTACTGTTTGTTCCATCTACCAGCTAAGTCTGCAACGCGTTTTATCATTAAACATTGGCGTTTTGTAATAATGGTGTTTTAGTCGTTTTGAATGGCATGTTGCCCATTTAGTTAGTTTGGCGTTTTGAATTTGAGCAGTAAAAGACCTTTTTACCCTTAATGAAGCACATTCAAGTAATAAAATTGATGTTATTTACGAAAACGCCACCGCGCCAATGTAGTCCATAGATTGTTTGGGTCTGACGATCCATAAGCGTTCTCACCGTTCTCACACTTTTTACCGTTTTCCCTAAATCCTGACCCTATATATATATATAGTGTGAGGTTCATTGGGGAACATGAAAAAAGTGGGGAACCGGGGAACACTCTTAAAAATTCAACTTAACATGTTAAAAATCAATTTTTTTGAAATTGTTTCGGTGTTTTTCCTTATAAATACTTGTAGAAGCATTTTTAATAAAAAAATAAAAAACTAAAAATATAAAAAAACAATTAAAAAGGCTAAAATTTTCTTTTTTACAAAAAAGATTTTTTATTGGAATAGTTTCTAACCATTTTTATACGGAAAAACGCTGAAAAAAATTTTAATTTTTCTAGCTATTTTTAAACATTTTTTTATATTTTTAGATTTGTATTTTTTTATTTTTTTTTACTAAAAATGCTTTTACATGTATTTATAAATAAAAGCACCGAAAAAAATTTAAAAAATTAATTTTTACATGTTAAGTTGAATTTTTAAGAGTGTTCCCCGGTTCCACACTTTTTTAGTATTCCTCAATGAACTCTCGCCTATATATATATATATATATATATATATATATATATATATATATATATATATATATAGGGTAGGGCTAGATAGAAAACCCTATATATATAAAAAACCCGAGAAAACCCAAGCTCCCGACATTTTTTTTTTTTTGAAAAAAATAACACATGTAATATACATGTTTTTAAGACTTTTGGGCCAAAAAAATCAAAAAAGCGCCGAAGGGATATTTAAAAAAAAAACAAGTTTCAGCAATTTTCAGCGAAATTATGTCTTTTTTGCTTAACACGTGTTAGGAGCTGAAATTTGTTTATTTTTTTTAAAAAAATCCCTTCGGCGCTTTTTTGTTTTTTTTTTGGCCCAAAACACTCTAAAACATGTATATTACATGTGTAATTTTTTTCAAAAAAAAAAAATGTCGGGAGGTTGGGTAAAAATGGCTTCCCATTTGGGTTTCCAGAGTTTTCTAAGAATTTTAGGGTTTTTTATCTAGCATTATCCTATATATATATATATATATATAAAGAGAGCGAGAGAGAGTTAGGTTCATGAGTGAAGAACACCTTTGTGAACGGAGTGAACTAATCTCAAACATTCATTTGTTTTTTATTAAAAGGATAAGATTGTAATTTTACATTTATTTTTTTAATTCATTATTCTTTTATGATTAATAATCAGTTACACTTCCTACATTTACAAAAACATGAGATTTCCTTTACTTTTATCCATGATTCCCTCATACCTCAAACAATATTTTTGAAATTCATCGATCTCATATGTTATTTTGTTATTTACGAACCTCTGATGGAAGACTCTAATAGTAACGAATCCAATATCCTAGAGGCAATACCTAGTCCAGAAATCAATACCGTGTTTTACACAACGATGAAACGTCCAGGTTTTTTATTTTTTAGTTTGTGTCGTTAGTTCACTTCGCATACCTACATGATTTCTTTGAATAGTTTTAATGCTTGTCAATGTTGATTTCTATTGGTGTTTTTGGATTATATTGTAAAGATGTTGTCGATTTATACGTTTGATTTTGTTGTTCGTTTTATTGTTCTTATTATATTCTTCGTTGGTAGAATAATTCTTTTATTAGATTCTGCATTACGATATTCTCGATGATATATGGACTAATAACTGATTCTGGGTAGTTTTTATAGATTACTATTTTTGTTATGTATTTCCAGCAGTGTTTTTTTACTTGGATACATTGATGTATAATCATTTATTTTAATAGTTCTTAAGATATTATTCCTGTGTAGAATAATTCTTTTCTCAGATTTAGCATTAATATGATCTCGATGATACGTGGACAAATAACTGATTTTGTGTAGTTTTTATAGAATACTATAATGTTGTGTATTGCCAGCAGGGTTTTTGTCTTCGATACATTGATGTATAACAATGTATTTTTATTGTTTTCAGCTGGATGTACACATATGTATAGATCGTGTATGTTACCAGTTATATAATTGTAGTTTTTTTAAACATACATATACATGTGTACAATCCTTATTGCGTGTGTCCACCCTCTTTCTGATTTCAGTGTAGATATCTTAGTTTTTAAAAGGATATTAAGATTAAAAAAAATAAATGTGTATACTGGCCACCTTAATATAATTATATTCATCTTTGTAAAATACCCCCTGTTATCTAATTTTCTATTTCATACTAATGTACAAAGCCAATTGCTAGTAACGTATACGAAACACCCAACAGGAGTAGGTATTGGATGCCAGTTGTACAACCCGGTTTCAAACCAGGTGTCAATGCGAGATTTAGTTCAATAGAAGCCGCAATTGCAATATTGTATGAGGAATATGCACAACTAGCAGGGTTTTGTACACGTTTGGGTTTAATCAAAGTGGATGTTAGTTATTAACAATATGTAAATACATATACAGGCTCAGGTTATCGGCTGCAAGTGGTGACTGCATTAAATCCACTTTGATTGCCATGCCTAGATAAAAAAAAACATCTTCATAGCACAAAAAAAAACATTAAACATAAACCGTAAATACGTAACAATATATAAAATAAACAAAGTATGCAAGGTACTTACCTCATCGCAATCCAAAATCCAACAACAAAACCAACATAACAAATAAGGAAAAAGTCTCAGATGAGGTTGCCCTCACCATCATCGATGACACAAACAAAAACAAAGTAAAAGAGTACTTACAAACAACCACCAACAACAGTCTAACATATTTTTCGGAATCCAATCTGTATATGATGAACCTAAAGAACAAATTTCTTTAACAAATAAAAAGCAAAATGAAAACGTGGAAAAAAGTATGAACAAAGGCTCGAAATTGTAGTAACGAGATTCGCTTTCGCCAAAATCTACCATGGCCACAATCATAGTTGCAAAAGGTGTATATAAAATCTCCATACAACACAATTGCCATCTCAATTGCTCAACCAACATATAGATTGGATCCACAAAGTCTAATTACTACCTCCAATCATCTTCACGACCTCGTTATTACGACAACAAACACAACAGCGAAACAACATCAAAGATAAATCTGTAATTAACATGTTACCAAAATTCCCAGCAAAGCATCCCATATCCATGGCACACAATAACCCTTTTAAAAGAATTAATTCAAGGATTTCTATGCATTGTTACTTTTACATTCAAGTTTGTGTGTCTCAGCATAGCGTCACAGTCTCACAGACTCAATCCAAGCAGTCGCGTACAAAAACCGAGTCATCCTCACCAACCAAATAACTAATATCTCACATATTGTAAGCAACCATCGTCTCAGCAAAGCATCACAGACCCAACGAAAGAACATAAATAGTCTTTAACAGCTTAAGAGCCACCTTCACCTACCGAATGCCCTTCAATACACAGCCTTCTGAAAACAACTCAAAATCATACCATCATATAACCACGCGCAAAATTATAACAATCTCAAACAACTAAAAAATTATCCTCACAAATGGAGTATACATTAACACACCAACAACCTATAGGAGGCCTTAATTTTAGGACTTATTTTTTGCTCATATTCCTACTGTCATCCACTATTTGTATTTCCTTGTTTAGTCTCTTTTTGGGTCTATTTATTTTAGACTCTTCGATTGTAATGGCATGCACAAAATCAATGAATTATTTTTACCTCTGACCATCCAAAATTAAGATGGTATCAGAGTGGTCGTAATTGTCGGTCGCGTTTCTGTCATCAATCATGGCCGGAGGAGAAGACTCAAGGAAAACCGAAGGAGTAACTATTGATCCTTCATCACCATACTATCTCCACCCTTTCGATCTACCCAAACAACTTCACGTAAATGAAGCTCTCACCGATGGGAACTATACGGATTGGGCACAAGAGATGTCCAACTTCCTCTACGCCAAAAACAAAATGAATTTCATCGATGGAACCATTCAAAAACCGCAAACCACCTCCTCCGAATACAAACCTTGGATGAGATGTGATGCAATGATAAAGGGTTGGCTTACCGCTGCCATGGAGAAGAACATGCGCGACAGCGTGAAGTATGCCACAACGTCCTCGGAGATATGGGCAGATCTACGAGAGAGGTTTGGGGAAGAGAGCGCTCCTAGGGCCTACGAACTGAAGCAAAAGATCGCCATAACACGACAAGATGGCACCAGCGTTTCTACGTATTATACTCGTCTTAGGGCTCTATGGGATGAATCGCAATCGATTCAGTCCTTTCCGCGCTGCTCCTGCAACAAATGCACCTGTGAACTAGGTAAGAAAATTGTGGAACACATTGAAAAGGAACGTTTATATGAATTTCTTATGGGTCTAGACATGAATTTAGTGTTATCAAAACTCAAATATTAGCAACAAAACCCATCCCTACCTTGGGAGTTGCCTATCATATGGTGGCAGAAGATGAGAGACACAGAATAATATCAAATGAGAACCGGGTCACACCGGAAGTCGCTGCATTCAAAACATTCCAGAAACGTGGAGGCAACCCGGAACAATCAAAAGAAAGGAGCAACTTTAAACAAAATAAAGAAAAGGAGCATGATCAATGCACCTTCTGCGGAAGGAACGGTCACAAACGAGAAGGATGCTTCAAGTTGGTAGGGTATCCGGATTGGTGGCCTGGGAAGAAGGGTGACAAACCCAAGCTAAAGGCCGCCTGTGTCGAGACCGGAACAAGCCCAATCCCGGGGTTAACCGATGAACAATATCAGACATTCGTGAACCTTTTCTCTACTTCCGGTTCGGGTAACAACAATGAAACCAAACATGAGACACACATGGCAGGTAATAAAGATGGTATTTTCATTGTTGACTCTGGTTGCACAGATTATATAACCCACCTACATAATCTTCTTGAAAATAAGGGTGCCTCAAATGAGGCTCCTGTTGTTGTACCTAACGGTGACGTCGTCCCCGTTAGAGGCAAAGGAGATCTTGTACTTCCAGGGGGAGTGAGGCTTAAAGGAGTCCTTTATGTTCCAAATTTTAAATATAGTCTCCTTTCAGTTAACCGATTATGCAAAGACCTTCAATGTGCAGTAACCTTCTCCGATTCTTTGTTATGCAGGGACTACGGTCGAGGGACTTGATTGGATTGGGTAAATGCAAAGGGGGGTTATACCTTATGAACATGTCCGGAGAAGGAAGGAAAGTCATGTCAACTACAACGAACATGTGGCATAAAAGATTGGGACACGCTTCAAAGGAGAAATTATCAATCATAGAGGTTTTCAAAAGTAGTTCTAATAAACTTAATAATGTTTTTTGTGATTCTTGTGCCAAGGCGAAACATGTCCGAACACCCTTTCCAAGTAGTTTCATTAAAACTAGTGATTGCTTTGAACTCATTCATTGTGATATTTGGGGAGGATACCGGGTTCCATCTTATACACGTGCAATTTTTTTCCTCACTATACTGGATGATTATAGTAGAAACGTATGGATTTTTTTGATAAAACACAAAAGCGATGCTAGTCAATGTCTAATGAATTTTCACAAGTTAGTTGAGGTTCAATTTAAAAAACAAATCAAGAGGGTTAGATGTGACAATGGTGGAGAATTCACATCCAACTCCATGATGATTTTTTATGAAAGAAATGGGATTCTTTTAGAAACGACCTGCCCCCATACCCCGCAACAAAATGGGGTCGTTGAAAGAAAACACAAACACCTACTAGAAACGGCTCGGGCCCTTCGTTTCGAGGCAGGTCTTCCAAAGAGGTTTTGGGGAGAGTGCATCCTTACCGCTGCGTACATAATAAACCGTCTCCCCTCGAAGGTAATCAAAAACAAAACTCCTTACGAGTTGTTACAGAAACAAAAACCTGAGTATGAGCATCTAAGAGTTTTTGGATGCTTAACTTACTTTAGAAATACCAACACGAAAGGAGACAAGTTCGAAGAAAGGGGGAAGCCCGGGGTTTTCTTAGGATACCCTCCAGGAACAAAGGGATACAAAGTTTACGACATTGAAAACAAAAAAAATCATTGTTAGTCGTGACGTTTTTTTTCTTGAAAATTTTTTCCCTTTTAAAAAAATCACTACTGCCACAAAGGAACCACATTGGGATGAGGCCATCAAGATTTATAATGAGCCCCAACAAGCATTTTCTAACTCTATTGAGGAACCCCACGATGATTTGGAACAAACCTCCAATTTTGATCAAAATTATACACCCCAACATGAAAGCAAAGGTACTGTTGAAGTGAATAATGAGTTAGACTTGGGAAATGAAAATCAAAATGAGCCCATCGAAAGTCAAGATGATCCAGAACCAAGAGAAAAAAGGGCTCGATCTCAGCCGGCTCATCTGAACGATTATGTCGTCAACCTCCCCCCTTCGCTAAGAAACTCTCAACCCGATTCCGATCAAGTGAACTCGACGATATATCCCTTATCTCACTTTGTTACCTATGATAAATTTTCTCATTCCCACAAAGCTTTCTTATCGGCCATCGATTCTATCGATGAGCCGAATTGCTTTGCTCAGACGACATAGGATGAGAGATGGCGTGAAGCCATGCAACAAGAAATTGAAGCGCTTGAAAGAAACAAAACGTGGACTCTCGAAGAATTGTCGGAAGGAAAACGGGCTATAGACTCAAAATGGGTCTATAAAACGAAGTATAAATCTAATGGGGATGTCGAACAGTACAAGGCGAGACTCGTTGCAAAAGGCTTCACACAAATGGAAGGAGTTGACTATCACGAGACTTTCGCCCTGGTTGCCAAACTAGTTACCGTTCGAACGTTATTGGCCGTCGCAACGAAGAAGGATTGGGTCATCGACCAGTTAGATGTTAACAATGCTTTATTGCACGGTGATCTGGATGAGGAGGTATACATGAAGATCCCACAAGGTTTTTCAAAGGAAGGCGAAACTAGAGTGTGTCGTCTTAGAAAGTCGTTGTACGAGCTTAAGCAGGCTTCACGGAATTGGTACAAAAAATTCACAAACTACTTTCTCACTCTACGGTTCAAACAATCTAAGGCAGACTATTCCTTATTCAGTTATCAAAGGGAAGGTATCTATGTTGCCATTCTCATCTATGTGGATGACGTTATCATAGTTGGAAACAACACCAAAACAATTCAAGAAATAAAGAGCCAACTTAACAACGAGTTCAACATCAAAAATCTTGGTGAGCTAAAATATTTCCTTGGCATAGAGGTTGCAAAAACTTCTGACGGATTGGTTCTAAGTCAAAGGAAATATACAATGGACATCCTCAAGGACAGTGGAATGTTGGGGTGTCGACCAAGTGCATTTCCTATTGAACAAGGCATAAAACTCGACAAAGGTGAAGAGGAAGCTCGAGTCGATGCCACCCAGTACCGAAGACTGGTGGGACGGTTACTGTACTTACAAGCTACAAGGCCCGATATCACATACGCGGTAAATGTCTTAAGTCAATTTGTTGCCGACCCAAGACGAAACCATTTAGAAGCCGCAACTCGAGTGCTTCGCTGCTTGAAGGGAACGGTTGGACAGGGTATTCTCCTTCCTCATAGCGGGCCTATAAGTTTGACTGCGTATTGTGACTCTGATTGGCTTGGGTGTCCATTCACGAGACGATCCAGAATGGGGTATCTACTCCTTTTAGGAGGTGGGCCTATTTCCTGGAAAACAAAGAAACAGTCTGTGGTGTCTCAATCATCGGCCGAGGCTGAATATCGAGCAATGGTTTCCACTGTTAGTGAGGTTCTTTGGGTTAGGTGGTTGCTCAAGGACTTACAGGTTGTCATTACAACTCCTACTTCTCTATTTTGTGACAACCAAGCCGCCCGTCACATTGCGAAGAATCCTGTTTATCATGAACGAACAAAGCATGTTGAAATGGATTGTTTTTTTGTTCGAGAACGAGTGGAAAGCAACGAGATCCTACCCGAAGCCATTGACAGCAAGCTCCAACTTGCAGATTTACTCACAAAAGGTCTTGGAACAAAACAACTTCATTCTTTACTAAGCAAGATGGGCATTAAAGACCTACATGCTCCATCTTGAGGGGGAATATAGGAGGCCTTAATTTTAGGACTTACTTTTTGCTCATATTCCTTCTGTCATCCACTATTTTTATTTCCTTGTTTAGTCTCTTTTTGGGTCTATTTATTTTAGACTCTTCGATTGTAATGGCATGCACAAAATCAATGAATTATTTTTACCTCTGACCATCCAAAATTAAGACAACCAACAAAGAACGCCTTAACAAAGCTTCATATAGCAAACCAAACGGTCTCTAAATATTAAACACTAACCACAATCGTCAAACCAACATCAAAGCAACTTTTGAAGACATGCAAGTATGTTATCGCACGTTAAAACACATAAAACCCACCAAAACGTGATCAAACTCAACATCGGATATAGGGATGGAAAAAAAAGCCTGAACCCAACTGGTATACCTAAAACATATGGGACGAATATACCCGAAACCCGAAACATATGGGACGGGTATACCCGAAGCCCGACAGGTATGGGATTAGTTTTAAAAAAAAATCACGAGTATGGGTCGGGTATGGGATTAGATGATACCTGGCCTGATGGCCCGAAATTACACATCCGTTTACCTGAACTATATACTCGATCATATACCCGAAATTTTTTATTTATATTTTTATTTTCACTTAACCATTATTTATTAATGACTTATTTTAGTGAGTTTATTATTTATATGATAAAACAAATCTTTAGAATATGTACTTGATAAAGTTATTTATATTTCGTGTGTTGTGAAGTATATAAATAAAACTATATAAAATTTTAATATTACTAATTATTTAGGGTAAAACTTGTATGTATGTAATGTGTATTTAAATGTATAAGAGCATTTGCAATGAATTCACTATCCATATCCATATATTTACAGTAAATTATAATATTTTTTATACCTTTATCCTTACATTTTCTCTCTCCTTCACTCACAACCATTTTTAAAAATATTAAAAAGTTTATAAGGTTTTCTCTCTCCAGGTTTTTTTCTCATATATTTACAGATAAACAGTAACTTTCCCATATATTTTCTCTCTCCTCCACTCACAATCACTTAAAAACGCTAACAACCATTCCTTATAATATAACTGAACTCTCTCACATATTTTTTAAGGTTTTCATTGTGAATGCTTTAATAATTGTTATATATACAAAAATTACACAAATCAATCTGTATGTATATTCAAACTTGCATTTTATACCTTTCAGTTTAAAAAAAACGCTAGAATCAACCTTTTACTTTAACTTTTGTTGCTAGAATCAACCTTTGAAACAAACTCCGTTTGTTTTGTTGGTGAACTTCCATGGTCTTTTTTTTCCTTCCTCTTTAATATATTTTTTTCTCCATCCCTTTTTAATATCTTTTTTTTTTCAATAACTAACCTACGAAAAAAGAGGAAAATGGTAAGATATCTAATTATCTATAAACCATGGCCTCACTTTCAATTCCTTTGTAACAACCCGACTTTTCGGATTGTTATCCGTTTGCTACTTGCTTCGATACGTAACCATCTTGTACTCTGAGATTCGATATAAATAAAGGTTTATGTTATACTAAATACATTTTCATCACACAGCACCGCTGCGCATTTAAACGCTTTATATACGCTCAACGCTAACGCAATACGAATTACATAGAATTATGCTATTTAAATTGCCAAGTGTGTTTGTTTGTTCGATAACCACTCTCTCCTTCGCACTCGCTTATCGCTAAATCGCAAACGTTGTTAATAGTAGTAATGTTATGTTGTTTGTTCTTATGTGCTTTACTTGTGTGTGTTTTATATGTGTTGATACCTCGCTTTTAAAGCTCAAACGCTACTCGCACAACTCGATTTATCACTCTAAAACGCAACGCAATACACATTGTCTCATTAAAATACTGGTACTAACTAACGCAACAAAACGCGTTAAACGAGCATCCTACACGCGAAACGAGGAACAAATTGCACAAATCAACACCTTCGAACGAAGCCACGCAGCCTCGTACGAAGGCACTGCCTTCATACAAAGGCAACAGGTTCGAACCAGGTTTATGTGATTACACAAAGTTTTCCACTACGATTGTTTTCAAGTAAGATTTACCAGTTGTGTGATTATACAAAGTTTTCCACTACGATTTTCCCAAGATTCACTTCGATTTCATCAAAACTCTTCTATTCTTCAACCAAACTTCATCTTTTCATCTTTTTACAAAGAACTTCATCTTTTTCATAGAACACCTTCCTTCTTTTTACAAAATCTTCATCTTTTTCATCAAATCTTTTTATTTCACCACGGATCTACACTTAACTGAGTGTATTGGGCCTAGCTACGGCTTCCCAAGTTAGAAATCAGTTGATTTCACACTCACCAAGTGTTAGATCTAAGTGAAAACTCTCTAAAACCGCTTTTAAACTTGATTTTCATACTAAAACGGACCTAAAACGGCACATATTTTGTTCACTGGATAGTGGAACGAGGTGGTGTCGAACCCGTCTTGAATAGGACTCAAAATTACATCCGATTCAGACGAAAATGCAGCTCCGAACGCCAAGAACAACCATGAATGCGAGCTGGACTGTTCTGTGCGTAGCCTGGCTTCGTACGAAGGCACTGGTTTTACACATCATAGCTCGACTCTAATCCGTGACTCAGACAAAGACCTCTCCGACTCTAAGTTTAATCAGTAGCTTAAGGTTGGAGGGATGAACACTCGATTTTCTGAAGACCGACGTGAAGAACACTCGATTTTGGACAACGGAAGCTACACATGTGCGAAGACCCACCTTCGTACGAAGGCATGCCTTTGTACGAAGGCACAGCTTCGTATGAAGCCTCTGTTTCCCACCGACACTTTGATTTTCGACCGTTTCAGCACTTTGGAGGACTTACGCTTCTGTTCCCGTACGCAGGTTGATCCGGCGCTCCCTTCAATCCATTTTAGGCTGTGGTTACTTAATAGACACGCACTGTGATTATACTCGAACCCACTTTCGTTTAACGCACTTTTGGGTGTTACACACGTTCTCAATCAAAAACACAACACCTAACGCAAACATTTTATAAACGCTAACCGCTCCTGCATGCTATACGTGATTAGTTGAATGCTTGTTGCTATGCTTATACAATGATTACTTGCCCGACCGCCTTTAGCAACGATAGTACTATAGTTTGGACTCAGCACTTGTTTGATCAGGGGTTGCTAAGGATCACATACTTTACTTCACGTGTTCGCTTCGGTGAACATGTGTCACGCATACTCTACTCATAGTCATGTGGTTAGGATGTATCATTGTTGATAGTTGCTTGATTCGCCCGTTACGTGTTACATGCTGGTTATGCGTAAACGCTTTTTATACTATATCTATGCAAACTTGTGTACTCACCTTTACTTTTGTATTGACTTTATTTTAACGTATGTGACAGGTTGATGATTGGTTTGCTGCAAAAAGGATAGGAAGTCTAGAAACTCAGCTAATAAAAATCTAGGTTGTCGAATCTGTTTTTGTTTGGGAGATTTTGATATCTGTATGACTATTTGTGGATTATTTTGTTTGATAGTATGGGATATTAAAAGTATTAAAAATACTGTCACTTATTATCTCTTAAGTAATCCGATTCGCCTAGTGCCGCGCCCCGATGATTTCGCCATCGGTTGGGGTGTGACATCCTTCTGGTTAAAAATCTGATAAAGAATTAATGAATTCATATATATCATACTTACATATTAATATAGACTTCATATGTGGCCACATAAATTCAGTTTGGCAAAATAGTTTCTTTCTAATCCCTCCTAAACACGTGTAATACAACACGATCCGATCTTCATAACCCGATAAAAACAAACTCCTTTCGAATCATTCAAATCTTCAAAATATTTCGAAATAGAGTGAGTTATTAACTCAGCTCATGTTTACCCTTTCTGATCCTACGAATCTCCAAATTTATATTTTGTTTCCAGAATAATTAGAATCTTCAAAACCTTTCTTCATCTAAACCTTCCATAAGCTCCCACGTATTAATAATAGAGTCCAGAGACAAGAGACAAAACATGGGATTCATTTAAAGCACTTTCTGGTGGCTTTCATGTGTCCATTTAGGTTATCAATAAATAATGAAGTGAAGTTGATATGGGCTAAGGGAGGGTTTGGGGGAGGTGAGGTAGCTTCAACGAAGGAGATGAAGAACCCTCTTCTCATTATTTGTAATTTATTTAAAAAAAACTAATAATAAAAGGAGATATAAAATGACCAAAAAGCCTCACATGCAAAACATGTGAGGTGACTTAACCAAGAAAGTTAACGGTGTTTATCTCAAAGGTTCATCTCTTTAACAAAATATCAAGTTAAAGGTTGATTATAGCGCTTTTTAAATTGAAAGGTATAAAGTTCAAGTCTGAATATACATAAAGGTTGATTTGTGTAACATAAAGGTTGATTTGTGTAATTTTGTCTAAAAATTGAACAATAGTTGTAATAGTAAAAAAGAAATGTATTTGGAAATGTCGATCGATAATTTTTAAAACAAAGTAACGGATATACCCGATACCCAACGGGCAATTACCACACAAATACCCGACGGGTATTGGGACTGTATGGGACACGATTTTATAACTGGGTATGGGTATAAGATAGGGCTGGCAATTTTAGACACGTAAACCATTACACACGACACGAATCTACACGAAGTAAACAGGTATCATGTATGGCCTTAACAGGTTATAGGTACTAAACAGGTAGACATAAAAGTACCTGTTAATTTTCGTGTCTAAACAGGTAAAATACTTGTTACCTATTTAGTACCTATTAATATATGTTAACAAATTTAATATAATAAAAAATATAATTTAGTGGGACCATGTGATTTGAAAGCCTGATCTTATTACTTATCTCTCTAGTTTCCCTAACCCTTCCGGCCTGTTCCCATTCCAATGGACATATTAAAAAAACCCTAATTCTTCCCTTCTCCAGCCCCACTCCCAGCGACACCACCCCAACCACCGGCCATCAAGAAGAAAGACCCATGTGAACTTTGAATTGAAGATTTGATAAGAAAGACCCAGCTGGCAGTTTTGTTTGGGAGCCAAGGCATTCTACCCTTGTGCCACCTATCTCGCGAAGTTGAGCTCTTGTGCAGCTAATGCCACATCTATGGACACCTGCTATGATCTTAGAACAAGTCCTTACACCTGGATTGAACTCAAACATCATCCACAAGTATAAATAGGACCCTTTGTGCAACACTTTTCCTTGCACCTTTCTTCAATTCATCCTCTCTACTCTAATTGGAGCTCCTGATCATAAAAGGACCTCTCCCTGAGTTCTAAACATTCTAAGGATCACAAGTAAGTGTTCCTTTCCTGCTCATTCCTTTTGTAGGCTAAGAATTTAGCCGAAAGTCAAGCAAATTGACTTTTGCTTTGACTTTCGGTTTAGACAATTATAGTCCAGCCATTGTTCGAATCGAACATGGCTACGTGATCATAATTAGGTAGGTATTAATCCCTCAAAAGGGCACCTCCTGGATTCACGTTAAATTGGTCAAATGACGGGTCAAAGTAATGTTTAATAAAAAGTCAAACGACAAATTTTCGGAAAACTTATAAAATGCCGTTGTAAATGTTTTAGCTCATGTTTTTAATACTAAATCAATTAGTAACTAATATTAGAACATGTACAAACATGTTCAACCATCATTTCCAGTTTATGTGTCGGTTCACAACCGAAAGTCAAAGTCAAGCAGTTTGACTTCTGCTTTGACTTTCGATTCTGACCCGATTTAGCAACTTTAGCTACTAATTCTAAGTTGCATTATGATCATAATATAGTGTAGAATAACCCTCTGTGGTTGTACTACCTGATCATAATCCTTTCTTGAGTTTTTATGCAAGTTCTTATAATATGCCTAATAATGACCAAAATGCCCTTTTGTGCATAACTTGGTTTTAGTCAATGAAGATCATATAAATTTGATAACCTATTTATGTTATAACACAATTAAAATTTTTGGCACATTGAACTTGTTTATAGCTCATCCGATCACCCGAAACCGCCTATGAGCGTACGGTTAGCTTATGTAACTAGTTTACGTAAGTTTACCGAAACCAGTAAATTCTTTTCAAATTCCAGAATGTATATTGTTTACCCATATTATACAAGTCTTAGTACTTGTGGGGATTAAACTACATTCTATCCGGTCATCACTTAATCTAGCGTATCGTACCGTTTTCGTTAATTTAAGTTAACCGGTCCAAGTCTATGACTTGAATAAGACCCGTTAACAATCTAATTGGTTATTATACCATTCATTCCAGACTAAGGCATTCCAGTAGATTGCAACCAAGCTTAGTTGATTGATAACGACTGTGCTTATTATTATTATCTTGCATTGTAAGACTTATTAAGCTAGGTAAATACTCTTAACCTATTTTCCCTATACGGGTTTGGGATACGGTAAATTATTACCGCTTGGTCGGGTATGGGATCATATGTCGGATTGTGACTAGAAAATCCGCATAACCCGTTTTAATCTATTTTGCTTGAGAACTTAAACATTGGGGATTAATGCGACCGTGTCCTTGATATCCTCGGCTCATTTAGTTGCAAATGGCCACGACTTAAGCATGGGGTGTAGGCATACACCTGACAGATGCTAATGCAATTATAAAATATTTTTTCTACCCATATTGGGGATACCCTTTATGGGTTAAAGTGGTGTGTCGGTTAATCATGTTATCGGTTTCTGTACCGGGCCCCCTATGTATTGACAAGCATGTAAAACTGTATACAAGATAATTATTATTGTCCCAAGTTATTTATAAAATTACATGTGCCTTTGTGCACTTGAAACAATTTTGAAATATTTTCAAAATGTGTCGGTTATTTGTATTTACCAGTGTAAACTGACGTATCTTCAAAAGACTAACTGGCAGGTTGCAAGGTTACGAAATAGGCTGGAAGTGCCCGGTAGTGCTTAAGAGGGATTTGCAACTCCTTGCATTTGAAGCCTAGTAGTCTGTTATTTCATCTTTACGTTATTTTCGATCCGCTTGTGGATCTTTTGATACATTTTCATCTTTACGTTATTTTCGATCCGCTTGTGGATCTTTTGATACATTTTCCGTCTTTATAATATTTTGAACATTCAAACAGTTATATTTGTAATAGTATTTAAATCCAAGACTTCCACTGTGCTATTTGTGTATTTGTTATCAATCTCGTCACGTACCCCATCCGGGCCCACCGGGAAATATTAGGGTGTGACAAAACCCCAAGTCCGGGCCCACCGGGAAATCAGGGTGTGACAGAACAATGGCCAAAATAGGGGTTTTAAAGAAAATTGATGGGGTCTAAAAGCTTGTGGACAACCATGGAGAGCTATGGCATGAACATGGGGGTGGTGTAGCAGGTAATGACTTAGAGGATGAGGTCGAGTAGCAAATCTCGAGGCCGCAGCGTGGAGGACATTAGGCCATCATGACTAAGTTAGATCAGATCACGGACCACATCAGGGCCCCTATATCGAGACTTGAGGAGACATATCTCTTCATGCAACATACCTCGTTCAACACCCAGTCGACCTCATTCTGAATGATTTACTATTGCTTGATACATATGGATAGTTTATTGTGGTTGTGTTCATTTGAGACACTTTGACACTTTATGGGTTGTACATTATATGTACACCTAAGACCTGGATTGGGGCACATGCGTGTCCCAATTTTGGCACTTAAATGCTAGTTATTAGTAGTTTATTATCTATCTATCTATCTATCTATCTTAGTCATTGGTTTAATTTTAGCTTTTACTATGTTTGCATCAATTAGCACATGTCATTTTGGAGTATCTTAACATCAAAGGAGAATATGCTAGGTAGTTGTGGGCACTGACTACATGCATGGTGATTAAATACAAACAAGGGAGTACTCGCTTCTTTTGTCTCTCTTATATATCTTCTTTGAATAATTATTTCTCTAAATGTGAGGTACTTGCTTGAGTACATTACGAACAATGTACAATTTTAAGTGTGGGGTAAATGCACGTCATAGTCAGTTTAGTTACTTACTTGATCCTTTCTTAAAGCATCGCATAAATCACCAAATTGGTAAATTAACACAAAATTTTCTATCTTGAAACTTACTTAAAAATAAATAGAACCGGGAGATTAGGAAACATGACAAGTAGGAAAAAACCCAACAGTATACATAAATGAATACTTTACCTATCTCATCTACATGTGAGCAGGGTCATCCCTGAGAATGATAAAAAAAAAACTTTTGGGCCTAGTGCGAGACAAAAAAAATTGGGACCCCACCCTATAATATAAACTTATCAATTATATATCCAAAACCCACAATAAGACGATAATGATGTAAAATAAACAAAAAAAAAAAAACAATAGTGTAGCAAAATGATATAACTAACTTAAGCAAATCGTGAGGCTCTCCTAGCATTTTTGGAAGCAAAGCTCTCGATCAAGTCTTTATATTCCATACCTTCTAATATTTCATTTTCAATAGATAGCATCGCCAATCAATTAAGTCTTTCTTGGAACATTGTCGATCTCACATAAGACTTCAACAACTTAAATTTTGAAAAGCTTCTTTCTTGGTACATTAAAGGGCTGTTTGTTTATCTCTTAATGAGGCTCTTAATGGAGCAGACCTCTTACTAGTTCAGCACTCAAGGTTCAGACTATTTGTTTCACAAGCTGATGTCTGAATGGTTCAGACATTTGCCTCTGAATGGTTAAGCATTATACTGAGTCTGAATGGTTAAACTTCTAATCTGAATTGGTCAGACATTTGCCTCTGAACGGTTAAGCATTATACTAGCTCTTAATGGTTCAGACCTCTTACCGGTTTAGCACTTAATGGTTCAGACCTCTTATTGATTCAGCACTTAACCATTCAGAAGTTTCCAAACAACCCCAAGTCTTTTTGGACCTTTTTTTAACCAATTCATTAATCAAGTTAGGATTAAGCCCATCCCAATTTCTAGGATTAAAAATATCAATAGTAGGATTAACATTAACATCATCTTCACCCACACTAGCTTCATCTGCATTAACACTAACATCATCTCCATCCTTATCCACATCCACATTAACATCATTTTCACCCGCATTAGATTCATCCACATTAACATTAACATTAACATCATTTTCACTCACATTAGCTTCATCCATATTAACACCTACATTATCTTCACCCACATGAGCATATACATTATCTTCATCAACATTAATCACAATATCTTCATCCACATTAGAACTAGAACTTTGAAGTACTTTTGAGAAAAACTTGAGTATACGCCATTTTTCAGCCTTGCTTTTTCTTCCTCTAGCTTCTTCTTTTTACGTATTTAACTAAGCAAAAATATAAGACTATCGTTGATGTGATGAATTGATGATCTCATTCGTCCAATCGTCCCCCAAAATACCTGAAACGTCGACGATGCTGTTGTTTTTTAGCGCCTCACGATCCAGCAACAACCCATTTTAGTGTGTTTAAATTTTGGGCCTTCAGCAGATCTGGGCCTATTGCAAAATTTGGTAGGTAAATAGGTTTTTCTTTTAGGTCTTTTATTATATATATATATAAAAAGTGTATTGTACAAAATGCCTTAACGTACGCTTCGTACGCAATGGCAAGTTCGCATGTTATAAACTCATAAAAGAAATATCGCATGTTGTAGAAACGAAAGTTTGCACGTTATAAAATTCGTTGTTCAAATGAAAATACAATTTTGCATGTTGTTTGGAAATCTATACAATTTCGCATGTTCATATGGAAACCCCAAATCACATGTTAGTACAAGTATTCGCATAACGCATCGCGTACGCATCGTACGTTGAGGCATTTTGTACGTTAACCTGCCTATATATATATATATATATATATATATATATATATATATATATATATATAATATAAAACTTATAAAAACTTTTCGAGCCCTCCGAAAATTTGAGCCTCGGGCCGTCACCCTGGCTTGGCCGGCCCAATAGCCCCCCTCCCCCCCCCTGCATGTGAGTATTTTGAGCCTATTTGAGCACACCATTCTACATACTTATTCACATGATCATTCATTTGAAATAGAAAGTTATGTTCACCACATGATCTCATAATTAGAACTTGTATGAATGTATAATTATACATTTTGTGACTACAAACTAGTAATTACATAAAAATAATCACGACAACTAGGATTGTCTCCCCAAAAATAAAACATACCCTTAGAAAACCCATTTGACCCTTAGCCTTTCATTTCCGTCCTATCTAAACTATTGTGAGATTTATCGGACAACGGGTAAATCGCTTGAAAAATCCTAATCCAATGAAGCAAATGACACGTCATAAGATATCACAAGGTCTCGGCACCATTGGACATAGGAAATAAGAAAATGAGCATAAAAGGTTTTCGGGTAGAAATAAAAAACACTCAAAAAGAAAGAAAGCAAAACGTACCACTAAAGAAAAGTAATTGATGGCTTTGTCAAAATATAATTTAATATGTTGAATTGAATGCCCAAATGATATAAAGAATTAATGTAGTTAATTGAATGTAGTTAAACCTTATAAAGTATCAATAATAAATGGGAACATATTATGAATTATTATATTGACTCACTTATATATTTTTTTAACAATAATAAATGAGAACATATTATGAACTATTATATAGACTCACTTATATATTTTTTTTAAACGACAAATTTGGATCACTGACGGACCATGGTAGTATCATCGTGCCATTAGCGGAACCACCCAATCATATTCATCTCCACTAGGCATAATGCCTATACACCAATTTAGAAGGAACCCCAATAAATATGGAAAAAAACTCCCTTTGTGATAATCGAACCGATGACCTATTGGCCCTAAAGCCATATCCCACCCTAAGATGCCACTAGATTATAAAGCCAGACTCACTTATATCATGCACAACAAAATTAATAGTAATCAAGTGTAGAGTAAATTATAGTTTTACCTTAGAGGTTATGTTTTAATAGTAATCAAGTGTAGAGTAAATTATAGTTTTACCTTAGAGGTTATGTTTTATAAGATAGTATAGTTAGTTAGTGTAGGGTTATTTTAAAAAAGGGTGTGTTTTGTGAGAACTGTAGGAAAGAATTTACACCATTTGATATATAACCTAATAGTTGAGATTATAATGACAAAATTGTAAATAGTGTTTATCATTAAAATAATTAATTTTCTATATTAAGGGTATAAAGGTAAATTTAACATTTTTAAATTCAAAAAACTCCCATGCAATGCACATGCAAGTTTCCGCGTCTTTTTTAAACGTTAATAACTTTTTATACGTAACTTTTTTTAAAAAACAAATTACACCATAATAACGAGTGTTTTTTTATCTTTAATATGAATACCATATTGCTATACTAATATAGAGGAAAAAAATTACGTTTCGATCGGATGTTTTAGTCCATTGTGTATTGTCTATGTTGTTTTACTTGTATAGTGATTCAAGACGTTAAGTTTTACAGTAAAACACCGTTTTACAGTAAAACACCATGAAGGTATATAAGACATCATAACTTTGCAAATACCATTGGATTCAGCAAACTACTTATAGTAAAACACCATGAATATATATATATATAAGACACTATAATATTGCAAATACCATTGAATTCAGCAAACTACCATTTTCTTATGCGGAAACACCATGAAACTAAAATAAAACACCATAGAAAACAAGACACTATATAAGTATACAAAGACACCATTCCATTAGCAAATAAAAAATATCATTATATTCAACGAGCTAACTTTTTCCTTTTATAAGATACCATAATTTGTTTTGAATTCCCAAAATAAAACAACATAGAAAACAAGATTGAAAGATTAAATATAAATGGTATTTGCAATGTTATGATGTCTTATATACGTTCATGGTGTTTTACTGTAAAACACAACGACTTGAATCACTTTACAATTAAAAAAACATAGACAAAACACCATGGATCAAAACATCCGATCGAAACGTAATTTTTTTCTCTATATAAGTATAGCACTGGGTTCCATATTAAAGATAAAAAAACACTCGTTATTATGGTGTAATTTTTTTTTTAAATTACGTATAAAAAATTATTGACGTTTAAACAAGACGGACGGACTTGCATGTGGGTTTTTGAATTTTCTCTTTAATTAGGGTTTTTATTAAATTATTTAATTGTTCTTATCCTAATAAATTATATAATGACGTGTGTCCTCATCATATTCTTTCTTATCCTTCTCATAAATTTCATCTTTTTACAGGATTCTAAACCTAGTTAGAGGATAAACTATTTTTTATCTCTTATTAATAATTAACAGCTATAAAATATATTAGTATGACTGGGTTAACTTAAACGTAACATTTTTTTAACTTTATCTTGTTTTTATTGGTTGATTTTTATTTTCTATATAAACGAGGAAATGATGATATATTTTTTGGAGCGGAAAATTTCTTTATTTACTCCTGTCGTCTGTGGGACTCGAACCCAAGACCTCTTCCCCTAGGTGTTTAAAGGCGTTGTCTTTACCAATGGACCACCACCCCATTGGCAGGAAATGATGATATTAAGGAGTAAAATAAAATTTGTCAGTTCAAAAACAAAATCAAAATCAAATGAAATATATATATATATATTTTCAGGGAAAAGAACAATACATTAAATTTCAAAAACGCATTATTACAATATTAATGAAACATTTTAAAAGTAAAAGCTAATATCTAGAAAAGTTAACTGCATTTATTGTCGACTTTAATTTGAAAGTTGAAGTTTTGAATATCAAAGATGCCAATGAAGCCCAGCTCAGCTGGGTGGAGGTGTGAGGGTTTTACCCTCTGGTCACGGGTTCGATCCCGGGCTAGAGCGGTTTTCCCGCACGGGTGAGCTAAGGGGTCGACTACCAGCCGGTCGAAAGCTGGTGTGGGCTGGACCTTAGGGGGGGCCCGGGGGTCGATCCCGGGGGGCGGAGGTACTTCGTCTAGGTGTGTTCCGCTGAGCCATTCAAAAAAAAAAAAAGAATAATCAAAGATATATTTTCTTCAAATGGAGAGGAGATAAGAATTCCCAGGTTCAATTGGCATGATCAAGTAAACTTGATAGAAAATGATTGTCATTGCAATCACAAGCGTTGAGAAATCAAACAAGTTTAATGACTCCTGATAAACTATTTGAGATGACTAAAATAATGTTGCATAAGCCTTGTAATTTTATGCTCTCAAACTTAAGCTGAGGCGGCCCTTGGACGCCCCTACCGAAGCTACCATCACACAAACTAGCATCCGTCATGGCGGCTGATACAAAGGTGTTTAATTGTCCATAATCACGCGACTTCAACGCCTTCTTGCATTTCTTTGTGTTGGAAATGGCATCATCATAGAGGGCTACGCATTGCGTGTAGCTGCTGGAATTTATGGCCTTATGAATCAACTTTTTAGCCGCTTTAGCGCTCTTTTGGGCGTTCTTGATGGAAATGCGTCCAAGGGTGGTGAGGTTTGCGTTGGCTGACCGAGGATCAGATCGAAGGGAGTTGGAGCATAGAGAAGGATCAACGGTTTGTTGGCAAATCTCATTGATTAAATCTGCACCGAATGTGAAATTCGCTGAAGAAACAAGTATCAACAGCAGCGTTAATATTCTCATCTTTGAATGTGAAGGATCCCCAACACTATGGTTTTTATATATATATATATATGATGAAGTTTTAAATTCACATGAAATAGCAGGTAATAACTTGAAACACACTTACAAATATACGATACATATTCTGTTTAACTTGCTATATATAAGGGCATGCCGCATCTATATCAAATCATGTGAGGAGTGTCACACCAAAGTTTATGTGTTTATTAAATATGATAATTAAATATAATTAACTCTTATGATATATATGAATTGAAGTAATACGAACTTTTAATTCAAAATTTCGCAATGGATATATATATATAGGAGAAGGATCCGTTAGGAACCACCCTTTATTGCGAGAACCGTGAGAACTAATGTGAACACAACCAAAAATACCTAAAAATAGCTAAAAAACACAATTTTTTATAAAAAAATCGCTACTTTTAATAGCCAAAATATTTTTTTTGGCTACTAAAAGTAGCGATTTTAATGTAAAAAATATTTAAAAAAAAATAAATTTTTTGTGTGTTTTTTTTTTATTTTTTAGATTTTTTTAGGTTTTTTGGAGGTTTAGTTTTTAGCATTTTAGCTTGGGGTGGGGGGGTTAGGTTTAGGTATATATATTATGGGTGAGGTTCGGCTAGAAAGTCCAAATTTCCTAAAAAGTGTAAAAAGTCATAAAACACAATAATTTCAGGCATAAAACACACCTAAAACTCACAAATAATTGAATGAATATTACTAAAACACCATATTTAAACTCTAAGGGTGTAAGGGGTGCTCACCTAATAGGTGAGTCCCCCATCTTACACGTAACCAACCAGATCAAGCCACGTCAACTCCCCTAATACACTCCCCTAATACCCCTTTTTGATGGCGGCACTCCCCTATTAGGGGAGTTGGTTTTTTTTTTTTTTTTCTAAAATAATGCATGTTTATAAATTAAAAAAAGATTAATAAAAATAAAAATTAAATAAAAGACATTTCATTAAATTAAAAAAAAAAAAACATTCGAACTAGAAAAAAAAATACATTCAACCTAGAAAAATATAAAAACAAACTACTCCTCGTCCGAATCAACTTCAAGGTGAGGCAAATCTAAACTTCCGAGATGCTCAACGAGATCGTGTTTTAGCCTCCAATGCGTGTCTTCGTCAATGAGCTCCGTATAGGCTGTATCATCGAAGACGGGTTCGACTGGAGGATCTTGAATATGAACCGGTGCTATCGCCCTTCCGTCGTCTTTTATAATCATGTTGTGTAAAATAAGGCACGTATACACGATGGACCTTATCTTTCTCACCGTTTTCGAACGCATTGGACGATTTAGTATTCCCCACTTCGACTTTAACACACCAAACGCCCGTTCCACATCTTTTCTTGCGGCCTCGTGTTGCCTCTTGAACTTTTTTCGTTCGGGTCGTGTGGATATGGAAAAGACTTCACAAACACGGACCAGGTAGGGTAGATCCCATCAGTAAGATAATACCCGCGTTTGTATAAGTGGTTGTTCACTTGAAATGGACAATTTGGCGCCGTTCCGTTTCGTTGAGCAAGAAATAACGGAGATTGTTGCAGCACGTTGATGTCGTTTTGTGAACCCGCTGGCCCACAAAAAGCATGCCAAATCCACAAATCTTGAGACGCTACCGCTTCTAACATAACCGTCCGGTATTGATGATCGCCTCTCATGTATTGTCCACGCAATTCTGTGGGGCACATTCTCCAGACGAAGTGTGTACAATCCAGACTCCCTAACATACCAGGTAGGTGATGCCTCTCCTCATGAGCCTGATACAATAGCGCGATGTCGTGGCTCGTTGGTCTACGTAGGAATTCACCGCCATACCTTTTACATACCGTCTCGCAGAAATATTCAAGGCACTCACGAGAGGTCCTTTCAGACATATTTAAATACTCGTCCCCCTCGTCTGGTGGGTTACCGGTTGCAAGTTGTTTAATTGCCGAAGTAACCTTTTGCAACGGTGTAAAGCTTTTCTTCATTCTCCCGTCTAAGCCTTCTTGAAACCACTCGTCATACGCTTCCACGTCACTAACAATTTTTAGGAACAAAGACTTGGACATACGAAACCTGTGACGAAAAGTATCTTCACTAAATTTTGGATTTTCATCAAAATAATCGGCCATGAGTGTCTCGTGGCCCCCCACACGATCTCGACGGACATAATTTTTTTTACTAGACGATGCCGTGTCTAGTAGCTCCGCTTGTTGGATGAGATTTTGGAAGAAAACTAAGCTACTATCGCTTGACGATGCATCTCCATCGTCGGGAAAGTCGGGTAGGGTAGAAAGAAACGGAAACTTGGAATCCATTTTGTGTTTGAAAGATTGAGAGGAATGAGAGTTTTGGTGTGGGTTTGAGAGTTGTGAATGTGGTAAAAAAATGAATTAGATTGGTTAGTATATATTGTTTAAAAAAAATTGAATTTTTTTTTTTAATAAAATCGACCGTTTACCAACGGTCATATCATCGATCCACGCGCAAAAGCAATCGGTAAGGCCACACCCAAAAGCCACCCCGATTCGGGACCCCGCGGGGATGGCGGCGGTGTTCCCGATCGGGGAAAGGCTTCACCGAACCACTCCCCGAAGACGCCCCGTACACCCTAATAGTCCATAAAAACTTCAAACGTACCATCGTATAACTATGAATATAAAACACAAAATGCTAACCAACATAAAACACAGTAATATTTGTCATTCCATAATCAGAGCCTTAACATCTAAAACATAAAACAAAACCCACATACATGATATTTTAGTAATCTTCATCATATTATTTGTGGGTTTTTAGTGTGCTTTATGGTTGACATTATAGTGTTTTATGACTTTTTACACTTTTTAGGAAATTTGGACTTTCTGGCCAACTCCTAACCTATATATTATATATGTATATATATTCATCAGTATGAAAATATCTCTAAGCTCGGAAAATATGGAGATGATTATCAATGTAAATATTAAGTAGATATATATTCTTAAGGAAAAAAAATAAAGTTGAAGGTCGAAGATAGTATAAGTTACAACACATTCTTTCATCATAAATGCATTGACTAAATTAATTGTTATGTTGAACAAAATACCAAGAATTCACTTTTAAAAAATATTGACCGAAATGATATATAGATATTCTTTCATCATAAATACAAAATACTTTTAACGTAAAAGCTGAAAGAAAGATTTAAAAAAAAAATTCCCTACTACTTAATAATGATATTTAGTTGCAAAATATAGAAAAAAAATTGTGATTTTACAATTAATTATTGTGGGGTAATTATAATTACTCTAAAAATTACATAATTACTCTACTATTATAAAATCACGAATTTATTTTTTTTGAATTCTAGGACTAAAATTTGTGCTTAATAAGATGGAAAAAATCAAAAAAAAAAAATTCCCTCCTTCACTTCTTACGTTAAGGATATTTTGTATATTAAGACTCATTTATACAATAATTTAACCCTAAATTTGTAATGGGTTTAATTGTTGGCTTTTTATGCCATTTGAGATTAAATATCCATAATTTATATATATTGGAGGTTCAGTGGAGAACACTAAAAAATGGGGAACCGGAGAACAACGTGTTTAACATGTTAAATATATCATAAAAATTTAATTTAAAAAGATAAAAATGATTTTTTTTCAATTTTTTGGGAACTTTTGCATATAAATATGTGTAGAAACTATTCCAATAAAATCATCATTTTTGTAAAAAAAAAGTTACCTTTTAACTATTTTTAAGCATTTAAAAAAATAGTTTTTTCAATTTTTTTATTAAAAGGGATTCTACATGTATTTATATGCAAAAGGCCCAAAAAATTTGAAAAAAAATAACTTTTAACATGTTAAATTAAATTTTTATGATATATTAAATATGTTAAATGCACTGTTCCCAAGTTCCCCACACACGACATCGGCCATGAGTCACCATAGTAATAGTAATCCTGGTAATCAATGTAATCAGAGAAATCAAGCTAATCAACCTCCACAACAACATTACAACAACCAAGCCCACTACGAATTATCAATCGTCCTACATCAGAAACCCAGTCAACTCATCTTAATCGACGGGACGTACAACCTTGGGTATGGCAGACGGTGTTTATGCCAAACAAAATATTAGGCTTAGGGTTGATGAGTGGATTGATGGTGAGGAAGAAGAGGAGTATTAGACAGAACAAGGATGGTTGGGTGAAAATGGCTATTCGGTTAATCAGGGTTATTAATAAAATCAAGGACCCGTAAATCATAATGACTATCCAAGTGGGTGCAATCAGATTGGTTATAACCTAGGATATCAAGGTCAATGAGAGTTCAATGGTCCGCCTCCCAACAACAATAATAACCGTCTCGGAGGGGTGGTCGGTTACAATATGTTCATGGTATTCCAAGAGTATATCTGAGAGCCCCAATTCAAGGAGATGACAATGACTTCTAACCAGTCATACCAATGAATTCTTTACCCATTGTGCCACCGAATCAACGGGGGAGAGATTTTGAGGTTAGCCGTCAATATTTGGGCCATCTTCCCACTTTCATAGGTAGGGCAACTGAAGAACCATATTTACACAACTCAAAGTTCGAAGCTATATGTGGTTATCGGTGAACAAGGTTTTAGAATAGATGAGGTGAAGCTAATTCTATTCCAGTTCACCTTGAAAAACACATCAAAGAAGTGGTTTCTTAATCTACCCGCATGTAGTATTTTTACTTGGCAAGAAATGCAACAAGCATTCGTAGAAGAATACTACACCTATGAAAAGAACCAGTAAGGTGCGGTGCAACAACCCCATTATTCCTGACCAATTTCCAAGTGACACGTATCTAGAAAACATCCCCACACTTAACTTGGTTGAAGTTGAGGGATTGGAACTGCTAAAAAGGCGAAGTATGAAGTTGAGGGACTGAAATCGCCAGCATCCAAAAATTTATGCGTTGAAGGTCCTTGCGGACCGCATGGTAAACCCCTTGAGGTCCACAAGGGGTACATGTACAGGCAGAAACTCGCTGCTAGCTGCAATTCTGCAACACATTAACACCTCTCTTCACCTTTGCCACCTTCTCCTCCGGTCTTCACACCTAGGTGACACTAATCTTCATATTAGAACATCCTTGGACATTTGTACACCTCTTATGCAACCTCCCTTGCTATAAATAGCACTCCTAAGCTCCATTTTCTTTCATCCCCACTTAAACAAACACTCTTCACTCTAAAAAGTCTAGTGTGAAGTTCTTTACTCCTACTTTGCAAGCCTTACCTTTGGTCATGGAAGTCATCATCTGAAGCAAGTAAGTCGCTTTTCCTTAGATCTTTCAATAGTAATTAATTTCGTAGCTTAGTTTAGTCTGAGCGTCAAGAAATTCAAACAATTTGACCAAACTATTTGACTTTCAGTTCTTGCCACTTTGGTCAAGCAATTCCAAATCAAATTCACACAAATGGCAAGTCAAACCTGAATTTCTAAAATTCAAACTCAGCTTTCTGTAGTTACCAAATAATGAACTTTTAAACATATGTAATATGATATTTTGACATCAAAGCAGTTTATACAACATAAAAAGATATGTTCTAACGTATTTGACTTGTCACAAACCCGTTTTCCCATCCGCACCCGTATTTACGCATATAACTTGTTGAAATGGCGAAACCATATATACAAGTCGTAATGGGACAAACCCTTTTCAAAACACTTTCAAATCAGAATGTAAGGTTAACCAACCATAATACATGAGACTCCTCACTCGTATGGTTATAACCAACATTCTATCCGGTCAACGCTTAATCTAGCGGAACCGTGCTTAAATTCATGTTAACCAGTAAGTCTAAATTACTTATAAAACCTATAAACAATTCTCATGGATATTATTTCCATTCACTCTGGACTATAGAGCCCTATAGTAGTCACACTGTAGGTAATAAACTTTGAGTTCAGTTGTACTACGAATTAAATACGCTATGTTCTACGATAGTATAGGTAAATACTTTTTAACCTCTTTTACCAAAACTTGGGGTATAGTATATAACCCCTTGGTTCGGGTACTGTAACAACCTAAGTGTCTTCATAATGCAATAATCTGATTTAATCCGTATTATTTGATAAAAAATGATTGGAGGTTGATAGTACCGTATCCGGGTTCCCCGATTCATTATTATAATGGTCGTCGGTGCGGGGTGTAAGCATATACCTAACAGTCACAAAATATGGTTTGTATATCAGTCGAGTACTGGCTTCCATCCCAGTCCCCGAACGTGACAAACATGTAAATCTGGTAACAAGGATACTTGCCCCAATGGAAGAAAATTTAAATGTTTTCAAAATATTAAAATGAGTCAATTAACTGTATTTACCAACAAAAGCTAGCGTATTTTTAAATATTGACTTACAGATGAGAAACCTAGACATTAGGCTGGATAAGGCTCGGTCTATAGCTTTGTAATTTGCGACTCCAATGGCCAAGGCCTATGATGTTTCAAAGTCCATTTTATTTTTGATCATACCTTTGGGAAACTTAGTATCGAATATTTAATACCTAACGTTTTAATATAATTCTAGAGTTTTAAATACTTGTATTTTATTATTACATAACTGCCTATTTCCTTTGCGCTATGAAACTGGTATACAATCGTCACGCTCAAACCCTATATCCATGCCTACTAGGATAACGGGGTCTGAGAGGTTGGTATCAGAGCTAAAGTTTGAAGGATTTAGACACTAACCTTTTGTGTCTAGACTCAAATTTCACATTTGCAGATTCCATAGGAAATTCCGAGTCTACATCACTAGGACATAGGATAGTCATCCTATATATATAGAAATTGATTTTCAAGTAAAATATGCAGGAATTACGCCGCCAAGACAATGCGGAAGAGGCAAAGGACCCATGTTCGGTTAGACCTAGCAAAGATAGAAACGATAAAGAATTGGGAAGCCCCCAAAACTCCAACCGAAGTTCGACAATTTTTGGGATTAGCGGGCTATTACCACAGATTTATCGAGAATTTCTTCAAGATAGCCCAACCGCTGACTTCCCTTACGCAGAAGGACAAGAAGTATGAATGGGGTGATAAACAGGAAGAAGCCTTCCAACTCCTCAAGAACATGCTATGCGATGTACCGATACTATCTTTACCCGAAGGCACTGAGGACTTCGTGGTGTACTACGACGCTTCGCGTCAAGGATTGGGTTGCGTGCTCATGCAACGCCAATAGGTCATCACTTACGCTTCAAGGTAGTTGAAAGTACATGAGAAGAACTACACCACCCACGACCTGGAGCTAGGCGCGATGGTATTCGCCTTGAAGATCTGGCGACATTATTTATATGGTACTCGATGTACAATCTTCACAGATCACAAAAGCCTACAGCACATATTTGATCAGAAGGAATTAAATATGCGTCAGCAACGATGGGTCGATTGCTAAACGATTATGATTGTGAGATTAAGTACCATCCTGGAAAGGCAAACGTAGTAGCAGACGCGTTAAGTAGAAAAGAAAGGGTTATGACCCTAAGGGTTCGAGCATTGGAAATGACCATTCGAACGAATCTCACTGCACGCATTCATGACGCACAACAAGAAGCTCTTAAGAAGGAGAACCTTAGAGCTGAATATCTCCAAGGTATGGAGAAGAAATTGGTGCCAAACGAAGAGGGAACCTTATACTTTATGGGACGCACTTGGGTTCCGCTCTATGGCGGTATTCAAGAAGTCATCTTTGATGAAGCTCACAAGTCAAGATACTCGGTCCACCCAGGATCGGACAAGATGTATCAAGACTTGAAAGAATACTACTGGTGGCCGAAGCTTAAAAGCGATGTTGCTGTTCATGTTGCTAAGGTTAAGGCCGAATATCAGAAACCGTCCGGTCTACTGCAACAACCAGAGATACCCATGTGGAAGTGGGAGCAAATATCGATGGATTTTCTAACAAAATTACCCAGGACCCCTAGGGGGTATCACATGATATGGGTGATAGTTGATCGATTGACGAAGTCTGCGCAATTCCTACCGATCCGAGAGAAAGATAGCACTGGAAAGCTTGCTGAGCTGTATCTTAAGGAAATCGTGGCACGTCATGGAGTGCCTATTTCGATTATTTCAGACAGAGATGGGCGTTTCGTATCAAGGATCTAGCAATCCTTCCAGGAGGCCTTTGGATCTCAACTAGATCTAAGCACGACCTTCCATCCACAAACAAACGGCCAGAGCGAACGGACCATACAAACACTAGAAGATATGCTTCACGCATGTGTTATGGATCTGGGCGGCAGCTAGGATACTTATCTACCTTTAGTTAAGTTCTCCTATAATAACAGCTACCATACGAGCATAAAAGCCGCACCGTTCGAAGCTCTATATGGCCGCAAGTGCCGCTCGCCATTGTGTTGGGCAGACGCGGGAGACAAGCAGTTGATTGGTCCTGAACTTGTTCAAGAGACGACCGACAAGATTATGCAGATCCGAGAACGCATTAAGGCGGCTCGTGATCGACGAAAGAGCTACGCTGATCGAAGACGGAAACCCTTAGAATTCGAGGTGGGAGACAAAGTTTTGCTGAAAGTCTCACCTTGGAAAAGTGTAGCAAGATTCAGAAAACGTGGAAAGTTGAATCCACGATACATTGGACCATTCAAGATCTTGGAAAGAATTGGTACCATAGCATACAAATTAGAGTTACCGGAAGAACTTAACGGAGTACATGATACGTTCCATGTGTCAAACCTTAAAAAGAGTCCAACCCAAGAAACAGTTATCATCCCTATGGATGAGGTGCATATCGACGACACACTCCGATTTACAGAACAACCTGTTGAGGTAACGGATTGGAAGATCCATAAAACAAGGAGAAGTCGCATTAAGCTTGTCAAAGTACGTTGGAACTCTAAGCACGGACCCGAGTACACGTGGGAACGTGAAGACCGGTTCAAAGCCATGTACCCCCATCTGTTCGAGAAAGCTCTTGCGGGAGGTAACTCAGCCTGAATTTCGGGACGGAATTCTTCTAACGGGGGGAGACTGTGACAACTGGCACAAAACCGGTAATTTCCGTACAGTGTTAATTATTATTTAATATATGCAATTATGTGCTTAAATGTCAACATTGTCTGATTACATGCTATACATGTGAATTCATCCACGTTTTATACTTCAAATATTGCTTTCTACATTACTTTAAGCGCTGCGTCAGAAAGACTAGTAAACTCACCGGTAAGACACCCTGTGTCAGCATTTCCGCAGAAAGCTGTCAGACAATAGAATTAGGGCCTAGGAGTAGGTCCAACATCTAAAATACATTAAAACCCAAGTATGGATATAAGGGTTAACATATAAGCTTCCCGAAAGCTAATTTGCACTAAAAAGCACCCGAAACTTACCTAAAATGCTGAAATCAGCATAATTCAGCAATAATTCAGCTTTTAACACAACAATATCATGCAGAATTTATGAATTAGCGTCCAGAATAACTTACAAAGTGTCGGGAATTGAAACTGTCATAAAAGGTGCTTCATACTTCGTGAAACTGCGCAATTTAGTACTTTAACGAACCGTAACGAAACGAACAACCGGACACTATCCAAAATACCAAATTTTCACTAGAAACATTGTTTTTGTGTTACTAAGCTAGTTATGATCACCAAACATCATATTACATCTCATAAACATTAAGTACACAAACTACCTAACTAATACCATTACATTCCAACTAAATCATGTAACTTATAGTTAAAATGTTACACTTTACCCCCCCCTTTGTTGGACGGTTAGGGACAAGGGTCCCACTTGGGGATTTCTTTGATATATTTTATATGATATGTTGGAGTATATTTCAACAAATATGCCATAAAAGATTTGGAGAATTTTATAAAATCATAAACTAATAACATTCTATCATTCATCATCTCCTAACTCTCCATCACACCTCTTCCTCCTTCCCTTGCTCTCGGCTCAAACACACCACACTACCACCACCTTTTTCACTTCATTTACAACCATTTCAAGGCCACTAGAAGGTGTATGGAGATCATCTAAGAAGGCTTGAAGTGTAGGAACTTGAAGGACCACCTTGTAGAGCTTTTAACCTTTCATTTTCTTCCATAATCATCTTCATCATTCTTGTGCCACTTCCCTAGCCATTAGAGCTAGTAGTAAGCTTCTTGATCTTGTTTTTACTTCTAATCATAATGGTTAAAGTGTTATGTAAGTGGTTAAACTCAAAAATCACAAAGAAATATGAAGATGATCACTAACATAAAGCTAAATAACATGAAAACTAAGATGATTAACTGTATGTATGAAACTTGTTTATGGATTTCTTGTGTTTATGATGTTGATCATCATAATAACCTTGCTAGATGATGATTAAACACATGATCTAGCAAGTATAAGGATGGATGTTGAAGAAATCATAATAATCATCTTTTATGTTTCACATGAACTTGAAAATAAAAATGTTTTAGAGTATGATGATGGTGGATTTATGTTAAAAGTCTTGTAAATGGATGATTTCAAAAATAATTTTCTCAAGAAACCAAGTTTATTTACAAGATTTACAAAGTCATGGTTTCTAAGTAAACGAATCATATTTTTAATGTTAAATCAAGACTAGAAACATGTTTGTAACAAGAAAAATACAAAAGAATTATTTTTGGAAAAATCATCTTACAAGTTGTAAATGACTAAATCTTTCAAGAATGTGATTTACAAACAAATAACTATGTTTTAAGGGGTAACTAAACCTTCTAAATAACATGGTAAGTTACTACAAGTTTTTACAAAATTTCAAGTTCATGATGAAGTGTAATTTACATGATCTTGGCTTATGGTAAGTCTTGATTGAGTTGTTGATAATTGATGATGATTTTAAAAAGAAAATGATATGCTTTGAAAGCATGGAAACCTCCATTTTTAAGGGGAAACTATGGCAAAATTTTTGTAGAAATTAAACACTTAGAAAAATATTTTTAAACAAGTGTTTACAAGTAAATTTTGAACATGATTTTCATATAAAAGTTTGCCATAATTTTTATTACAAAAATTACAAACATTGGAGGTTGATTTTTGATAAATAAAAGTGACTAAGTATATATTTAGGAAAATATATTTAGATGTCCCCATATGTGTGTTACTTGTATATTATGTGTAGTAGTTATATTATTTTAGGAATTTGAAAATAATATAACACACAAATATACCAAAATTTGGAATATAAAATACTACCAAAATTCCAAGAAAACACATATATGAATTATACCCGAATATCGGACAATCGGATGAACGGACTTATGGACTATAAGTAATATATTCCGGAAATAAATCCGTAACTTAACAAACATGACGAACGGTATTTTTGAAACCAAGGAAACGGCAAAATATGAAGTTTTACAAGTATTACAAAAATATAACATATTTTTGTCAAATAGAAAATATATTATTTTGATGGAGAAAAATATATATATTTTCTTAACAAGATAAAAATATATTATTTTGAGGTGAAGACTAGAAAAATATATTTTCTAAGACTAATCTTAAAAATATATATTATTTTTGAGATTTATATGAAAATATACTTATTTTTGCCAAATATATTTATAGATATTTTTCTATAGAAATCCTCTCAAATATGTATAATTTGAGAATATAAAGTGGTGATTTTTAGTTGTCTAAAAATAATGTTCTGGAAAAATAATCACAAGTTTAAGTATAAAATACTTAATAAATACAAGAAAATACCTATTCTCATACGTATAAATACATACCGTAATACACCACCAATTCTTGGCAAAATACACAAGTATGAATATGCACAAATACAAGTATTCCTATGCTTGGAAAGAATGTATGTGTAGAAGATATATAATAAACCAAGTTGAAAATATATTACTTTAACAATATTCCAAATAATTGGATAAATATAATTTAAGTTAAAATATTATTATTTTAACTAATAATTATACCCTTTGGAATTATATAGTACATCAAGGATGTAACTCAAAATATACCAATGATTCCAAAATAAGTCTTAATAAGCAACTAAGACTAATAGTCGTTACACGACCTAAACGTCTAATAAAACATAGTACGTGTGTAGGTAGTGATACGACGCTCTAAGCAACCCGGTGAAGTTTACAACGCAGGAAACGCAAAATTGTGAGTTCATGTCCCCACTTTTAAACTTTTACTTGTTTTCTAAATTTGGGGAAAATACATGTACTATGGTATGTTGATTTAAAAAACTAAGGAATGATACTATAGATCATGTGACGTATAGGGTGCCATAAGCACCATTAATCAATTACATACCAAGACCACGAAACAAAAGGTTAGATCTAATGGGTTTGTTAGTACAATAACATCTGTAGCTCCCGTCAACGTGTAGTCATGTTTTGTATATTTGTGAATAGTTTATGTTTGTATGTATGTTTGTAAAGCAAGTCAGGATATGGCGCGTTATTTTGTTAAGTGCTGACTTTCGTTGACTATGCCAGCCGATCGGCTAGCCCAGTCGATCGGACAGCCCAACCGATCGAACAGGCTGTTCGATCGGTCAGCAATGTCAGCCGATCGGCTAGCCCAGCCGATCGGCCAACACTCACTCTATCCTGACTATGCCTATAAATAGTTGTTCGATCAGCTCATTTGTAACTTTTGATACTTTCACTCTCTGGCAAACTCATGTCCGTCTGAACTTTCTAAGGAGCTTGTACACTTTCATATTCAATCAATAGAAGATCAGACAGTAATTCAGAGTTGAATTTGTTCTCGTATATATGTTGTGTGATTCAATGAATTCCGCGCATTAATCATATCCGATTCAACTAAGTTTCCGAAGAAGAAGATCCTATCCGAGGGACCAACAAGTGGTATCAGAGCATTCAGGGAGCTGAATCGAGATCTACGAAGACGAATTCACCAGAATTCGAGATGTGCTTGCTGATTTGAAGACAAATTTCACCGGAGATTTGTCATTTCTGCCGATTCGGCTCAAATTTCACCGGAAATTTGACAGATTCTTCTACTTTCTACTCAGATCTAGTTTTATTTTTCATTTTGTCACCATAAAATCGAAAAAACTTAAAATTAAGAGTGATTTTACGGTTAAAATTTGATAAATCTGCTATAGATCGATTCGCAATCATCAGAAGTATAATTCTTCATATTTTCATAAAGAAATTCATCTAAAAAACTTGTTCAAATTCATCAAAAACTATGAAAAACTGTTTTTGTTTGCTGTTGTCAGCCGTTCGGACGACCTAGCTGTTCTTAGACTTGCTGACATCATCAACTTGTTTGTATAACCGTTCGGACAATTTCAGTTAGATTGCATTCAGAAGAGTGTTGCTGACATCATCAGTGTTAGCCGATCGAACAAGCTAATCGATCGGACAACATTATTGATATTTAATATCTTTTGCCGATGTCATATTGCTAGCTGATCGGACAAGCCGACCGATCGGACAGTAATTGATTACAAGTCATTCATTTGACATCCAATCGAATAGGTCGTTCGATCGAACAAGCCGATCGATCGAACAAGCTAACCGATTGAGTGTATACCGTTCGATCGAACAAGTCATTCGATCCAAGTGCATTTGTGTTAGATTTCTGAAAATCACCAAAATTTTTCTAAGTGTTTGATAAATTGTTTCAGGTACTTAAAAATGGATGAAATCATGAATCCTTTTAGTGAGATGTATGCATTCGCTGGAAACTCTGGAGATGACACGTTAAATCGAACTAATGAAAACTCTCCTAGCGCGAAGAAAACGTTATCCGACGCCTTAAGTGTGGAAAGTGCGTATGGTACATATAACAAACCACCAAAGCTGATGGCGATCGAAGAATATAACAGGTGGGCCAAAAGATTCGATGAATGGCTGAAAGCTTTCGCGTACCCGAGTTGGAAAAGTTTACAGAATGGGTTCAACAATGGAAGAGTAGACTTTGAAAATTTGACAGAAAGTGAAGACATAGAAAATTTTGTGGCTGAGCAGAAGTGCATAGCATTGATACACCAGTCAGTGAGAGAAGACATAATCTCATTGATTGAATATTCAAACGCAAAAGATCTTTGGGAAAAATTAAAAGTTAAATGTGTTGGTACTGCTGAAATAATCAAAAACAAAAAGAAATTACTGAGAAAAGAATTTGATTTGTTCGAATGTCTAAAAATGAGTCTGTTTCTAAAATGATTGAGCGATTTGGGCATCTAAAGCTGGAGCTGGCAAGACATGGAGTGATATATTCTCAAGAAGAGCTAGTTGACAAGTTGTTTGACTCTTTACCAGATGAAATGGACTGGCAATACTTTGCATTGATGATCAAGAATACAATCAAGTCAGAAGAGCTAACGGTTGATTTGCTGATTGAAAGGCTAGAGAGTCATGAGCTGGAGATAAAGAAAACAAATAAAGGCAATCATTCTTTATATCCGCAAAATGTGGAATTGTATTATCCAAAGAGCATGATTCCAAAAACCGTGTCTCCCAAAACAGCCTTCACAGCAGAGAGTTCACAACCAACAAATCAAGAAAGCTTAAACAGTGGTTTTCATGGAGGAATATCATCCAATGCTTCAAGTCAAGGATCATCTTCTAGTACTTCAAGTCAACAGCAATCAACACCAAAGAATGTATTTCAATGCAACATCGCTGTGGATTTGAAAAATGGTCAAAATTTCAGTGAGGAGTCAGCAAAGCAACAGATGGTGTTCTTAGCCTCTGTGCTAGAGTCTTATGAGAGTCTTGTGGCTGAGAAGATAGGCAACACCAACCATACGAAAGAAGACTATGATCAAATCGATCCGGAGGAGATGGAATTGATCGATATAAGGTGGTGCATGGCCAGTGCTGTAAGAAGGGCACAACGTTTCATGGAGATAACTGGGAGAAAGTCTATTGGTGGACCAACCACCAAGTTAGGCTTTGATAAGACAAAGGTGACAAGTTTCAAATGTAAACAGAAAGGTCACTTTAAACGCGAGTGCAGAAACGATTATGCTGACGATTCTGCTAGTCCGTTCCGAGAAGATTACTACAAGAAAGCAATCTATCATCAGAATAAATCGGAACCTCCCAGGATGAAGCAGATTAAAGACAAAGAGAAGTCTAGAGCTCTTGCAGTCATTCATGACGATGAAGGATATGACTGGAGTGAGCTATTGCCTGAGGAAGACGCAGTTGGTTATGCGTTTGCTGCAACAAAGATTGTTCCGTCTAAAGATAACAGAACGGAGGAAGAAAAGTTTGTGAACAGAAGAATGAAAGCCCAAACAAGAATGAGCAGAATCTACAACACTTACAAAGAAGCCAAAAGGGCAAAGAGATGGGATGCCAACAGAGAATGCTACCTTGATCCACAAGGGAATATCGCAGTTAATCCTGATTCCATTAGTGTTGATGCACTCATTCAGTAATTTGCTGAAGAAGAAGAAGAAGCCAGACAGAAAGAATGGTGGGGAGGCGGTGAAGAGAAAGTGGAAGAGAAAGAAGATGTCACACCCCGGCCGCGTATAACATGCAACCGCGGCGGAAACGCCGGGGAGTGTCGTGGACAGAATTAAATTGTTTCATAACCATGGCATACAAGTTGTATTTTATTTATAAACAAAGGTGTTACATTGTCTTGGAAAGAGAGTACGGAAATCAAAACATAATTAAGCTAGTTCAAACTTCATTTTTAGGCTCTAAGGCACAGGTCCGCCCTAGAATCATGATCATCGTCCTATGGAATAGCTCCTGAAAACACATGTGAAAGTAGGTACGTCAGCATAAAAATGCCTGTGAGATACATAGGTTTTGTGAAAATGGGGTTCATGACTCGAGTTTTAAAGAATGTTTAATAACAGTCAGTCATGAACTTTGTAATTTGTTTTGCTTTGTAAATCATTTGAAAAACGATAACATCAAACGATATGTATAGATAAGTGCAAGGTTGAACGAATAACCAAGTAAAATGAGTTGAATAAGATAAGTTGTTTGTGAAAATAATGTCTTGTGAAGAATATGTTACTTATGTAAAGTGTAATGTGTCTAAACTGAAATGACTTAGATAACGCCACGATATGTAATATTATACAAACATTTATATATAGGAAGTACCAGCGGCGTATCCACCATGTTTGTATCATATTACATACGCCACGTTACTTAAATCACTTACCCAAACCAATCCACCATGTAAATTGTTCATGTGTAAACCAAATGTCAAGTGTTATTGTAAACCATGTCAAATGTTTATGTTCAAATGTAACCACCAAACGTATATGTCAATGTCGACGTGTTTATGTTCAATGTAAATCATGTAATGTGAAATCCCAAAATGTATCATGTATGGTAAGCGAAATGTATCAACTTAAACCATATGCACAAAACAAGTCGTTGAAGTAAAACGTGGTTTAAATCAGCGTTATGTTCTGCGGGAAATGCATGCTCTATTGATATTAACATTTATGTGGTATTGTAAACTATGCATACATCCAAGCCTTGAGACTGTGGCGATAAACCCTTAAACAAATTAAAGGTTTATCTAAGTTATGTATATCGAATTCGGTCATTCCTTCCAGTCCTATCAAACCCAGGACTTCAGGAATGGGAGTTGTCAATTCCTATGGTACCATTACCTACTAACGAACGGCGTAGCTAATGTTAATGAATGTATTGTCCCATGTTAAACAAACCAAATGTTATAACAAAATGAAGGCATGTGCCCATATGCTGAGTAAACATATGCAGCAGAAATGTTCATGTAAATCAATGTGTCCATATGCTGAGTAAACATATGCAACAAAAATGTTTATGTAAATCAATGTGTCCATATGCTGAGTAAACATATGCAACAGAAATGTTCATGTAAATCAATGTGTCCATATGCTGAGTAAACATATGCAACAGAAACGTTTATGTAAATCAATGTACTAAGTACGCACACAATGGGCATACATAGCATAAAATGTAATGAAATCGTGTACTATAATGTACTAACAACATAGCAGGCATATGATGTGAAAACATGGAAAGCATGAATGTAACAGGTAGGCACATGTGTTTCACCCCAAAACAGTTGGAAAACAGTAAAAGAGGGGTTCTATGTACTCACCTGAGATTGCTTTGGAGTTCTTGTGTAATAACCAGATAATGCTAGAGGTCACGGGATATCAAACGGCACCTAATAGGTAGCTATGTTAATATACCGGACCAAATCGGAAGGATCGGATAGTACGCGGGTTCGTAAACCAAACGAGTATGGAGACTCGTGTAATATGGTTTAACAAAGCCTACATACTAAAATGAAACTTAACCTAAGTGCTTACGGTCCATCACGACCCGTTTAGGTAGCTTACGCTACCCTAACGCGTCGCTCGCGTAGAACGCGTCTGGAACGCCTAACATCGTGACCACAAGGTATAACCTCGGAAGGTTATAGCTATGGTCACCTAACGTGTTTGGTCAGGTCCTAATGACCGACCAAATGGGTCGGGTTCGAAAGCATAAGCGATGGTTTAGATCGCTTACCTTACGACCCTATATAAGCACTAAACTAAAAGTGACGAGCTAAGCATGTTAGAACATGCTTAACTAAGTTTAGAAACAGGTTTGACATCAAAACAAACGGCTTTGATGCCCACGAGTAGTTTGGTTACAAAACATGCAAGAATGCACATTTTGGCCGAAACTACGACTCGTCACTGAGCCTAGATAACGTGGTGATCAGTAGGGATGGTCACTATGGACCATAACCATCGTGATCACGCTCACGTTATGAAGTTCCATGAACTTCGCATCGACCATAGGCTGGTCAATGCAGAAAGTCAACAAAACGTTGACTTTCGGACTCGAAAAGCGAATAAAAGAGCGAAAGAAGACTTACGGAGGGTCCCCGAGTGCTAATCAAGATCCAATAGCTCAGGTATGAAGCAAAAGCATCAACTTAGAGCATTTAGATCTGATTTGTGGGTTTTTACACAAAAGGGGGGGGGGGGTATTTATAGGAAAAGTGGAACCGTTAGGATCGTTTTATCGAATAACGTGCTTTGATCTCGTGCGTACATGTGTCCAGGGGTTAGATTCAGTGTACTTGACCCTTGGCCCTTCATTTGGGTGAAAAGGCATCGCCCTTTGATCGAACGAAAGGCCAGATTCTGCATTAAATGCAGAATCTGCTGTCAGACATGTTCACGCGGCCCGCGTGAAAGTGGGTGCAGGTCTTACGCGGGTCGCCTAGCCCCGTCTGATCTGCACCACTTGCAGAATTTACGTATTTGGTCCCTGTTGCGTGTTTTAGCTATTTCCAGCCCCTTTAAGACCTGTAAAGTTATCTTTAAGGCCCTAAAATGATGCCTAAACATTGTGGACATGAAACATGCCCAAAAATAGGTCGGATGTCGGTTCGTTTGGCCGTACGATCGCGATGTTCGCTTAATTACGACGGAATGCGCATAAGCACAAAAGACGATCCAAATGACGCGACGAATGGATTTTTCTCATGCCAAACACTAAGGCATAATATAAGGATGCTTACATAAATTTTTGGATGTCCGGATGTATTCAGAACGTAAGTTATGCGCAAAAGTGCAAACTTGTGCACTTTTTGACACTTTTAGTCCCTGAATGACCCAAAAGTTTATTTTAGCATACCAAACCCCTCAAAGCCTATTTCTAAGCTATGCAAAGGATATTTAAGGTATGTTTAACTTATGGACATGTTCCGGAATGTTCGTTACAGTTCAAATTGGCATACTTTCGCAGTTTGTCAAGTTTAGTCCCTGTAAGCGAATTAACTTGTTTTTGCTATACCAAAGCCTTCAAAACTTATTTTTAAGTTATGTAAAGGTTATTTAAGGTACGTTGAGTATATGTTGATGTTCCGGAGTATTTGTCGCGTTAAACTGAGTACGTTTACGCACTAGTTAGCGTATAACTCTCCAGAAAGCGATGTAGAGTTTGGAATTGAATAAAAGTCAAAACACGAAAGATGTAAAACACAATGAAACAATCATTGGGATCAAATAACATTATTCTATTGATAACTGAACTGTTCACAATGATTACAAGCACAAATGTTACAGTCTCCCCTACTTGTGGAAATTTCGTCCCGAAATTTATTTAGAGGAAACTGATTGAAAAAGATGCGGATATTTTGCTTTCATTTGATCTTCACGTTCCCAAGTAAACTCGGGTCCACGCTTAGATTCCCAACGAACCTTGACCAAAGGAATGCGCTTGCGTTTAAGCCACTTGACTTCACGTTCCATGATTTCTACCGGTTTCTCAACAAACTTCAGTGTTTTATCAACACGAATTTCGTCAAGCGGTATGTGGAGGTTTTCATCAGCTAAACACCTCTTGAGATTGGACACGTGAAAGGTTGGATGAACATTTCCAAGTTCAGGAGGTAACTCAAGTCTGTAGGCTACCTTACCGATTCTTTCGACGATCTTGAATGGTCCAACATATCTAGGTGCAAGTTTTCCTTTCTTTCCAAATCTGATCACACCTTTCCAAGGTGAGACCTTAAGTAATACACGATCACCGACTTGAAAATCCAAGGGTTTGCGTTTTAGGTCCGCGTAACTCTTTTGACGGCTTCTAGCTGTCTGAAGGTTATCACGAACTTTCTTTACCTTTTCTGTTGTCTCTAAAATGAGGGCAGGTCCAGTAAGCTGAGCCTCGCCAATCTCATTCCAGCAGACTGGTGAACGACATTTTCGACCATAGAGAGCCTCGAAAGGAGCTATGTTGATGCTGGAGTGATAACTGTTGTTGTAGGAGAATTCAATCAATGGAAGATGTGAATCCCAACTACCACCAAAGTCTATCACACAAGCTCTAAGCATATCCTCCAGTGTCTGGATTGTTCTTTCAGATTGACCATCCGTTTGCGGATGATAAGCTGTGCTCAGATTAAGTTGGGACCCCATAGCAGATTGCATGGTTCTCCAAAAATGAGAAGTGAAACGAGCATCTCTGTCAGAAATGATGCTCAAAGGAACACCATGTCTAGCTACAATTTCATCTACGTAGATTTGAGCAAGTCTGTCAGCTGAATAATCCTCACGAATTGGCAAGAAATGTGCTGACTTGGTAAGACGATCAACGACTACCCAGATGGCATCGTGACCTTTCTTTGTGCGCGGGAGTTTAGTAATGAGATCCATAGTAATGTTTTCCCATTTCCAAACTGGGATCTCCGGTTGTTCTAATAAACCAGAAGGACGCTGATGTTCTGCCTTAACCTTAAGACAAGTAAGGCATTTGGATACGTATAAGGCAATGTCTTTCTTCATACCAGGCCACCAATACTGAATACGAAGATCCTTATACATCTTATCTGAGCCAGGATGAATGGAATAACGAGACTTATGGGCTTCATCCATAAGCAAGGTACGAAGATCATCTTGGCTTGGGACCCACAAACGGTCCATGAAATAGTACGATCCATTGTCTTTCAGTTCAAGAGCAGGTGTTATGTGATAAGGAAATTCCTTATCCATTAAACCTTGTGAAACACAGGCTTGTTGAGCCTGAGAAATACGTGCTTGGATATCGGTTTAAATAACAGATTGGACACGTACACAATGAAGCTTAGTACGTTCCTTGCGACTCAATGCATCGGCTACGACATTCGCCTTACCAGGATGGTAGCGAATCTCGCAGTCGTAGTCGTTTAGAAGTTCAACCCAACGTCGTTGTCTCATGTTGAGCTCTTTTTGATTGAAGATATGCTGAAGACTTTTGTGGTCTGTGAAAACCACACATTTTGTACCATACAAGTAGTGTCTCCAGATTTTGAGAGCGAAGACAACTGCACCCAACTCAAGATCATGAGTGGTGTAGTTCTTCTCATGTATCTTCAACTGCCTTGATGCGTATGCTATGACTTTGTTTCTTTGCATTAGGACGCAGCCAAGCCCTAATTTAGATGCGTCACAATAAACGACGAAATCATCATTGCCCTCAGGCAATGTTAGGACAGGTGCGTCGCAAAGCTTTTGTTTCAAAGTCTGAAACGCTTCCTCTTGTTTGACTCCCCAATCAAATGGCTTGTTCTTCTGAGTTAGAGCAGTTAGAGGAACTGCAATCTTCGAGAAATTTTCTATGAAGCGGCGGTAATAACCCGCTAGACCAAGAAAAGAACGAACTTCAGTAGGGGTAGTAGGTGTATCCCAATCCTTAATCGCGCTGATCTTGGAGGGATCTACATGAATACCTTGTTCGTTGACAATATGTCCTAAGAATTGAACCTCTTTAAGCCAGAATTCACACTTGTAGAATTTGGCGAAAAGTTGTTCTTTCTTTAGGAGTTCCAAAGTAAGACGGAGATGTTGCTCATGATCAGCTCGCGTCTTAGAATATATCAAAATGTCGTCAATGAAAACAATGATGAACTTATCTAAATAAGGCTTGCAGACCCTATTCATTAAGTCCATGAAAACAGCAGGAGCATTAGTTAAACCAAATGGCATGACTGTGAACTCGTAATGTCCATAACGAGTACGGAACGCTGTCTTGGGAATGTCTTCTTCATGTACACGAAGCTGATGATATCCAGATCGTAGATCGATCTTTGAAAAATAAGAAGCGCCTTGCAATTGATCAAAAAGATCATCAATGCGAGGTAGGGGATATCGATTCTTGATGGTAAGCTTGTTAAGCTCACGATAATCGATACACATCCTAAAAGATCCATCCTTTTTCTTTACAAAAAGAACGGGAGCACCCCAAGGTGAAAAGCTAGGACGGATGAAACCTTTGTCGGAGAGCTCCTGGAGCTGTTTAGATAATTCCTGCATCTCCGATGGTGCAAGACGGTATGGAGCTCTTGCAATGGGATTTGCACCAGGCACGAGATCAATACGAAACTCGACTTGGCGTGCTGGAGGTAGACCAGGTAAGTCTTCAGGGAATACTTCGGAATAATCCCGAACGACAGGAATATCTGAAATAGACTTACCCTTGCCTTTATCTGCTGTAACATGTGCTAAGAAAGCCACATAGTGCTTTCGCAGATACTTCCGTGCTTTAAAACAAGACATGAGTTTGAGTCCACCGGTAGGCTTCTCACCACGAACCTGTAGGATCTCGCCTGTAGACAGCGGCACACGAACAATCTTCTCAGAACAAACTATTTCTGCGCGATGCTTGGATAACCAATCCATTCCCACTATAACGTCGAAGCTTCCAAGTTGCATTGGCGTGAGGTCAATAGGAAAAATATGGTCGTTAAGATTCAACTGGCAGTTGCGTAGAACAGAATTTAGAACAATGGGTTCACCACTGGCAACCTCTACTGTCAAAGGTTTACCTAGTTTCGTTCTAGACACGCGAAGCATTGTCTCGAAAGACAATGACACGAAACTCTTGTCGGCACCCGAATCAAAAAGAACAGATGCTGGCTGATTATTAATAAAGAACGTACCGTTCACCACCTCGTTGTCTGCTTGGGCTTCTTGTGCATTCATGTTAAAGACTCGACCTCGAGCTGGTGCCGGATTCTGGTTTGCATTCTGGTTCTGGTTGACTAGTCTTGGACACCGATTTCTGTAGTGGGTCAGATCCCCACAATTATAACATGCACCTGGTGGGTAGTTTGGTCGTGCAGCCTGACCCTGTTGTTGAGCAACCTGTTGAGCAGGGTTCTGGACTGCGTGATTCTGAGCAAACCGACAAACATCGGCAAGATGACCCGATTTCCCACAGTTAGTACAGAAACGGCACTGATATTGTGGCTGGTGGTGACTGTTGCATCGATTGCACAAAGGTGCACTTCCTGAGTAGGGTTTCTTTGCTGGAGGCTGGTTGGGAGCTGCCTGGTTTGCTTGGGCAGTGACAGCAAAATTTTGGGAAGCCTTACGCTTCCTTGACCCCCTTGAGGAACCAGAGTCCTTTCCCTTCTTGTTCTGACCTTTCTTACCATCTTCCTTGTCAGATGACTGCTTCTTGCCCTTGTCACCCTTCTTGTGAAGTTTATTCTTTCGGATCTGCGACTCAGTCAACGTCGCCGATAACTCGATTGCCTGACGGAGTGTGGTAGGGTTGCTACCAGTAAGGATATCTTGTACTGAGTCAGGTAGGCCGTCGATGTATCTTTCGATGGCCTTATCGAGTGGGGTAACCATAGTCGGGCAAAGAAGACTCAACTCTTCAAACCTATCAGTGTAAGCCCTGTGCTCACCACTATCTTGCCTCAAAACATCAAATTCCTTCTCCAACGCTCGTTGTTCATGACGAGGACAAAACTCCCTCATCATAAGAGCTCTCAGTTGAGCCCATGTCTGAGCTAGAGCAACTTCTGCACCTTGATCTCTCATAACCCCATTCCACCATGTAAGAGCCCTCTTCTGAAACACGCTCGAAGAAAACTCGACCTTGCGATTATCCGGACACTGCATGTGGCGAAAAGTGTTCTCGATGCTCTCGAACCACTGAAGAAGCCCAGTTGCTCCTTCAGAACCACTAAACTTGAGTGGCTTAGCCTGGTTAAAATCCTTGTATTTGCACGTACCATTGTTGTTGTTGGCCTGGTTCCATTGAGCAAAGAGATTCGGAAATTGAGCAGCCATCTGCTGCGCAATAATCTCCGCCAGCTCGGCAGTAGCTATCTGGTTGTCGCGTCGAGGAGGCATTCTAGAAGAGAAAAACATGAAATGAAACGAGTGAGATGATTGGATGAAGAGAATGAGATGAAGCAAAAGCAACCAAAAGCAAAGATGGCGGTTATGCATCGCAAAGCAAATAAGCGACGTGAAATGTCTAGTCAAAGTAAATGGGTCAGGATTAGTGTATCGCGAAGACATGCTCGCCTATAAGTGAACACTCACCCCAAGAGTTCCCAGGTAAGAGTGACTGGTCCGATTATGTGGATTTGTACGAACACTCTAGCCTTAGACAGAAAACCCAGGGTACAGGCATTCACTCTTCCAGTTCGCACGTGTTCACACTATTAACCCAAAACTTTGACGGAATTTTTGAAAATCCAAAGGGGTTCAAAACCTTATAATAGAGGGTTCAAAACCTAGTAATCAATCATCCTAGAACAGATGATTAATTTTCAAAGCGGATTCGGAACCGAAGTTCCCGTTGTGGTTATCACCTAAGGATAGGTGATGTGCATGTTTTAAACTCTAAACACAAGATAACTTGTGTTAGGGTCCTAAAGTTATAGTCTAGGTCAAAGCATTACTAATAACCTAATTCCCTATAACCATTGGCTCTGATACCAACTCTTCTGTCACACCCCGGCCGCGTATAACATGCAACCGCGGCGGAAACGCCGGGGAGTGTCGTGGACAGAATTAAATTGTTTCATAACCATGGCATACAAGTTGTATTTTATTTATAAACAAAGGTGTTACATTGTCTTGGAAAGAGAGTACGGAAATCAAAACATAATTAAGCTAGTTCAAACTTCATTTTTAGGCTCTAAGGCACAGGTCCGCCCTAGAATCATGATCATCGTCCTATGGAATAGCTCCTGAAAACACATGTGAAAGTAGGTACGTCAGCATAAAAATGCCTGTGAGATACATAGGTTTTGTGAAAATGGGGTTCATGACTCGAGTTTTAAAGAATGTTTAATAACAGTCAGTCATGAACTTTGTAATTTGTTTTGCTTTGTAAATCATTTGAAAAACGATAACATCAAACGATATGTATAGATAAGTGCAAGGTTGAACGAATAACCAAGTAAAATGAGTTGAATAAGATAAGTTGTTTGTGAAAATAATGTCTTGTGAAGAATATGTTACTTATGTAAAGTGTAATGTGTCTAAACTGAAATGACTTAGATAACGCCACGATATGTAATATTATACAAACATTTATATATAGGAAGTACCAGCGGCGTATCCACCATGTTTGTATCATATTACATACGCCACGTTACTTAAATCACTTACCCAAACCAATCCACCATGTAAATTGTTCATGTGTAAACCAAATGTCAAGTGTTATTGTAAACCATGTCAAATGTTTATGTTCAAATGTAACCACCAAACGTATATGTCAATGTCGACGTGTTTATGTTCAATGTAAATCATGTAATGTGAAATCCCAAAATGTATCATGTATGGTAAGCGAAATGTATCAACTTAAACCATATGCACAAAACAAGTCGTTGAAGTAAAACGTGGTTTAAATCAGCGTTATGTTCTGCGGGAAATGCATGCTCTATTGATATTAACATTTATGTGGTATTGTAAACTATGCATACATCCAAGCCTTGAGACTGTGGCGATAAACCCTTAAACAAATTAAAGGTTTATCTAAGTTATGTATATCGAATTCGGTCATTCCTTCCAGTCCTATCAAACCCAGGACTTCAGGAATGGGAGTTGTCAATTCCTATGGTACCATTACCTACTAACGAACGGCGTAGCTAATGTTAATGAATGTATTGTCCCATGTTAAACAAACCAAATGTTATAACAAAATGAAGGCATGTGCCCATATGCTGAGTAAACATATGCAGCAGAAATGTTCATGTAAATCAATGTGTCCATATGCTGAGTAAACATATGCAACAAAAATGTTTATGTAAATCAATGTGTCCATATGCTGAGTAAACATATGCAACAGAAATGTTCATGTAAATCAATGTGTCCATATGCTGAGTAAACATATGCAACAGAAACGTTTATGTAAATCAATGTACTAAGTACGCACACAATGGGCATACATAGCATAAAATGTAATGAAATCGTGTACTATAATGTACTAACAACATAGCAGGCATATGATGTGAAAACATGGAAAGCATGAATGTAACAGGTAGGCACATGTGTTTCACCCCAAAACAGTTGGAAAACAGTAAAAGAGGGGTTCTATGTACTCACCTGAGATTGCTTTGGAGTTCTTGTGTAATAACCAGATAATGCTAGAGGTCACGGGATATCAAACGGCACCTAATAGGTAGCTATGTTAATATACCGGACCAAATCGGAAGGATCGGATAGTACGCGGGTTCGTAAACCAAACGAGTATGGAGACTCGTGTAATATGGTTTAACAAAGCCTACATACTAAAATGAAACTTAACCTAAGTGCTTACGGTCCATCACGACCCGTTTAGGTAGCTTACGCTACCCTAACGCGTCGCTCGCGTAGAACGCGTCTGGAACGCCTAACATCGTGACCACAAGGTATAACCTCGGAAGGTTATAGCTATGGTCACCTAACGTGTTTGGTCAGGTCCTAATGACCGACCAAATGGGTCGGGTTCGAAAGCATAAGCGATGGTTTAGATCGCTTACCTTACGACCCTATATAAGCACTAAACTAAAAGTGACGAGCTAAGCATGTTAGAACATGCTTAACTAAGTTTAGAAACAGGTTTGACATCAAAACAAACGGCTTTGATGCCCACGAGTAGTTTGGTTACAAAACATGCAAGAATGCACATTTTGGCCGAAACTACGACTCGTCACTGAGCCTAGATAACGTGGTGATCAGTAGGGATGGTCACTATGGACCATAACCATCGTGATCACGCTCACGTTATGAAGTTCCATGAACTTCGCATCGACCATAGGCTGGTCAATGCAGAAAGTCAACAAAACGTTGACTTTCGGACTCGAAAAGCGAATAAAAGAGCGAAAGAAGACTTACGGAGGGTCCCCGAGTGCTAATCAAGATCCAATAGCTCAGGTATGAAGCAAAAGCATCAACTTAGAGCATTTAGATCTGATTTGTGGGTTTTTACACAAAAGGGGGGGGGGTATTTATAGGAAAAGTGGAACCGTTAGGATCGTTTTATCGAATAACGTGCTTTGATCTCGTGCGTACATGTGTCCAGGGGTTAGATTCAGTGTACTTGACCCTTGGCCCTTCATTTGGGTGAAAAGGCATCGCCCTTTGATCGAACGAAAGGCCAGATTCTGCATTAAATGCAGAATCTGCTGTCAGACATGTTCACGCGGCCCGCGTGAAAGTGGGTGCAGGTCTTACGCGGGTCGCCTAGCCCCGTCTGATCTGCACCACTTGCAGAATTTACGTATTTGGTCCCTGTTGCGTGTTTTAGCTATTTCCAGCCCCTTTAAGACCTGTAAAGTTATCTTTAAGGCCCTAAAATGATTCCTAAACATTGTGGACATGAAACATGCCCAAAAATAGGTCGGATGTCGGTTCGTTTGGCCGTACGATCGCGATGTTCGCTTAATTACGACGGAATGCGCATAAGCACAAAAGACGATCCAAATGACGCGACGAATGGATTTTTCTCATGCCAAACACTAAGGCATAATATAAGGATGCTTACATAAATTTTTGGATGTCCGGATGTATTCAGAACGTAAGTTATGCGCAAAAGTGCAAACTTGTGCACTTTTTGACACTTTTAGTCCCTGAATGACCCAAAAGTTTATTTTAGCATACCAAACCCCTCAAAGCCTATTTCTAAGCTATGCAAAGGATATTTAAGGTATGTTTAACTTATGGACATGTTCCGGAATGTTCGTTACAGTTCAAATTGGCATACTTTCGCAGTTTGTCAAGTTTAGTCCCTGTAAGCGAATTAACTTGTTTTTGCTATACCAAAGCCTTCAAAACTTATTTTTAAGTTATGTAAAGGTTATTTAAGGTACGTTGAGTATATGTTGATGTTCCGGAGTATTTGTCGCGTTAAACTGAGTACGTTTACGCACTAGTTAGCGTATAACTCTCCAGAAAGCGATGTAGAGTTTGGAATTGAATAAAAGTCAAAACACGAAAGATGTAAAACACAATGAAACAATCATTGGGATCAAATAACATTATTCTATTGATAACTGAACTGTTCACAATGATTACAAGCACAAATGTTACAGAAGAAAAAGAGAAGATGGCAGATAAGAAGCAGCAAACAAAGAAGATTGATGATGGGTTGATTGATACATCACAGGAGCTTACAGCTGAAAACTTGATGAAGATGGCTGACAGAGTTCTTGCTGCAAAGGAACTGGAGGTAGATTCTAGTTCTGGAACTGAGTCAAAAAGCCAGGTCAGTCAGATTGATACAAACCAAGTGTCAGGTAAGAAAGTTAAAATTGAAAGTGACTGCAAGAATTGCATGAAAAACTACAAAGATTGTAGTACTATCGCTTACCTTAACAACAAAAAGGTTGAAGATCTGACAAAAAGTGTCAGAGAGGTTGAAGATCAGATCTTAAACCGGGATAAAATGTTGAAAGCTTCAAACGATCGAGCAAAAGAATTAACTGAAAAAATTGAAAATGATAAAAGTGACATAGAAAGAACTAAGAAAGAAAATGAAAAACTAATTTATGAAAACCGTCACATCACTGAAAATTTTGAGAAGCTTAAACGAACGGTTAAAGATTCTGATGAACGAAATGGTAAAACAACAAAAGAAAATCTTCAACTGTCGGGAGTGCTTAGGGTAAAAGAGGAATTAATCAACCAACAACTGGATGAAATTGCAAAGTTGAAGCTTCAATTTCAAGAAGCTAAAATTGAAAATGAACGCATCTAGTTAAAATTGAACAGTTACAACTCCGCTAGTTTTGTTCTCCAATACATTGTTCCAAAACCAATTGGAAAGAACAAAGCTGGAGAAGATGTATACTCTGATGGAACTGGTGTGGGATTTCATCAAGTTCCACCACCAGTTCTAAACAATTTCTCAAAGAAGAAATCTGGGTTGATTGATAATGAGGAAGTTGATGGTGTAAAACTTCCGGACACAATTGATATAACATTCACATCATCTTCTGATGAAGAGAGTGTCCAATCTGAAGTTGTGAAAAGTGTTGTTGAAAATGTTTTAAAATCTGAGAGTGACACTTCTGAGGAAAATGAATGTTTTCTGGACAAATACATTTCAAAATCAAAATCCAAAAACAACTCAAATGAGGAACCAAATCTTGTAATGTACAGGATGGTTGGATCTGATAAGTTGTATTCGGATCATGATTTTCCAATAGAAAATGTGAATGTGAACAAAATTAGAAATGTGTTCAAATTAATTGAAATCAATGTGTTAGAAGTGGATGGATTGAAGAGTGCTAAGAGGCAAAAGAACTGTGAAAAAGATAAATCTTACTACACAAAACCTGTTGTACCTTCGCATTTTCATAACAATAATCAAAACAGATGGTCGAATGGTTATCAGGGGGTAAGAATTATCCAAGAAAGAATGTTCAAAGCAAAAGATTTGTAGAGAAGAAAGTATTTGTGAAAAGTTCGAGTTCGAGTTCACTTTCTGATGAAGAACCTAAAATCTTTTCAAAATCAAACAAAGAGTTCTTTGAGGAGAAGGCCTCACAACATCAGTCTGAGGGTACAAGCAGGGTAGTTGACACCCGAACATGCTTTAAATGCAATCAAGTTGGACATATTGCATGAAAGTGTACCAACTTGAAATCCAAGACTGAAGTTGTGACAAATCCAAGAAAGAAAGATGATGTGAAAGGGAAAGCACCAATGTTTGTTGAGAAAAATGTTTTGAAAAATGAAAACACTAAATTCAAAACTGAACCTACTAAAAATGTGGTAACTAAAAATGACAGATTTTACAAAAGAGTTGCCTCATCTTAACAAACTTGGAAGCCAAAAGGTGTTGAGCAGAAAGCAAATTCTCCAAAACCAAAGGTTTCTGAGACTAAAAAACCATCATCTTCGACCAAGAAGATGTATGTACCTTTGGATTTGTTTGAGAAACTTTAGAAACAAAAGTCAACTTCTGAAAAGAAGTATGTGGTGAAGAAAGACCAATCATCTGGTCAACCTCCGAAAAAGGATGTATCTTTATATAAAGAGGTTGAGATTGGGTCTGAGGAGAGTTTGAAGATAAATGACAAAAATTTTCCACCACTCTACACAAAAACAACTCGCATCAATGTCAAGTTACCCAAGTCAAAGGAGGCTTGGGTAGCATCAAAATCTAATTAAATACTTTTGAAATGTGCAGGGGCTTCCAAGATCCGTTTCACATTGGATTATGGATAGTGGAGCTTCTCGGCACATGACAGGAAAGACAGCGTTGCTGTACGATGTGAAGAATATCAATGGAGGTTATGTTGGATTTGCGGGTAATCAAGGTGGTAGGATTATTGGTGAAGGAATGCTATCCAATGGGATTGTGACGTTTGAAAGAGTTAACTACATTGCTGAGCTAGAGAATAATCTGCTAAGTATCTCGCAGATTTGTGACAGGATGTATACCACTCACTTCACTAACAAAGAGTGTTTGATCTTGAAGCCAGGATTTGTTGTCCCTGGGGAATGGATCATCATGAGGGCACCAAGAGTCAATGATTTGTACGTGTTGGATATGAGTGTAGCAACGACAAACACGGGTCAGGCTCATTGTTTTGTGTCGAGAGAGACTGAGAAAGAATCGAGATTGTGGCACCGCAAGATGGGGCATATTCATCTAAGAAAAATGAATCACTTGGTGCACAATGATTTGGTTACAGGATTTCACATCAAAGGTTTTCATCTGGAAGGGGAGTGCATTAGCTGTATTAAAGGCAAGCAGAAGAAAAAGTCACAACCCAAAAAGCAAGTTAATTCAGTCTCAAGACCTCTAGAAAGACTTCACATGGATCTGTTTGGTCCTGTGAATGTCAAAAGCATTACAGGAGATTACTACTGTTTGGTCGTTACTGATGATTATTCCAGATTTTCTTGGGTATCTTTCCTGAAGTCGAAGGATGAAACATTTGATAGTTTGATGGCGTTGTTCAAGAAGATTGAGAATCTGTACCAGAGGCGTATCCGAAGAATTAGAAGTGATAATGGTACTGAATTCAAGAACAACAAGATCGAAGAATTTTGTGAAGAACGAGGCATATTGCATGAGTTTAGTGCTCCGTACACTCCGCAGCAGAATGGAGTCGCAGAACGCAAAAACCGGACACTAATCGAGACGGCTAGAACAATGCTCGCAGATTCTAAACTTCCGATAAATTTTTGGGCAGAAGCTGTTTCCGCCGCATGCTATACGCTCAACAGAGTTCTCACTGTCAAGAAGTTCAACAAAACATGCTTTGAGTTGATCAATAACCGCAAGCCTAATTTGACGTATCTTGAACCGTTTGGGTCACCCTGTACGATAATAGAACCTTTTGGAAAGTTTGGTCCGAAGTGCATTGAGGGTATATTTGTTGGTTATGCAAGTCCTATGCGACGTGTCTTCATTCCAAGTGAAAAGCGGATTATTGAAGCTGCAAATGTTGAATGTCAAGGTCATACGATGCCACCGCAGAACCCCGGAGATTCATGGCGTTATCACTACGACACTCTGTGGGATTCGTTTGATGTAATTGAGGAACCTGAAGATGAAGAAGATTTCTTTGACGAGTTGGATATTCTTAGAGATCATGAGTCATCAGAGGAAAGATTTCCAGCTAAGTATTCTAGGCGATCACAGCAAACTTCAAATGACGATGAAGCAGGTCCTAGTAATGCTGGAGAACATGATGATACTCCACAAACTCCCGATATTCAGATGGCAACAAATGATGATTTAACATCTGATATCGGTCCAACATTTGATCATGGTGATTCAGAGTCTGAGGGGGAGCAGATCCAGTTTTTAGATCAAACAAATCCTATCAGTGAACAAGGTGCAAATCAAAATGTTACTAATCTGGAAGGCGATGTAGATGTTCCAAGTGAAGTAATGCCCAAAACTCTTTCATATCATCCAGAGGAGCTGATCATCGGAGAGCTGCAATCAGGCGTTCGCACTAGACATCAAATTGACCAAGGGCTTACAAGCTTTTATTCTACAGTAGCACCTTTACAAACTGAATTTTCATTAAGTTGTTTCATTTCGCAGATCGAACCACGAACTTACAAAGAGGCGCTTACTGAAGATTCTTGGGTCAATGCGATGCAAGAAGAGTTGAACCAGTTTGAAAAATTGGGTGTCTGGAAACTGGTGGATCTGCCTGATGGTCACAGGAAAATCAACACCAAATGGGTGTTCAAGTGTAAGAGAGACGACAGAGGAGTTGTTGTGCGAAACAAAGCTCGACTCGTGGTCCAGGGCTTTAGTCAACATGAGGGAATCGATTTTACTGAAGTGTACGCTCCTGTGGCACGACTAGAAGCAATCAGAATTTTCCTGGCATTTGCATCTTGGAAAAATTTCAAAGTATATCAATTAGATGTTAAATCGGCGTTTCTTTATGGGAAGGTCAAAGAGGAGGTTTATGTCGGACAGCCACCGGGCTTTACCGACCCAATCCACAAGAACAAGGTTTATTTGCTGGACAAAGCACTGTATGGCTTACACCAGGCCCCGAGAGCTTGGTACGAGACATTGTCTCAACATCTTCTAGCTAACAGGTTCACTCGTGGAACAATGGATGCCACTCTCTTCACTAAAGAGGTCGACGGACTTCTTTTGATAGTTCAAATATATGTGGATGACATAATCTTTGGGTCAACGAACGAGAACTTGTGCAAAGATTTTGAACAAGTTATGAAGCAAAAATTCGAAATGTCATCGATGGGGGAAATGAAGTTCTTCTTAGTGCTCCAAGTTGATCAACTACCTGAGGGAATTTTCATTCACCAGACAAAGTACGTTCATGATATTCTAGAGAAATTTGGGATGTCAAGTTCTACTCCTGCTGCAACCCCATTAGAAACAAATCATGGGATTCACCCAGATCTCACCGGAGATAGGGCAGATGAAACGCTTTATCGTTCCATGATCGGCTCATTGATGTACTTAACTGCTTCAAGACCCGATATTATGTATCCAATGTGCCTCGCAGCAAGATTTCAATCTAACCCGAGAGCTTCGCACTTGATCATTGTGAAAAGGATATTACGTTACCTGAAGAGAACTCCATCGTTGGGGTTGTGGTATCCTAGAAAAGGCGATTTTACGCTCGAAGGGTATTCCGACTCGGATTTCGGATGCTGCAAAGTCAATGCAAAATCAACAACTGCAGGATGCCAGTTCTTTGGACCTTGCTTGGTTACCTGGCAGTGTAAGAAACAAACGTCTGTGGCGCTATCCACATGTGAAGCGGAGTACGTGTCTGCCAGCAGTTGCTGCTCTCAGATCCTGTGGATACAACAACAGATGCGCGACTACGGTTTGCAGTTTCTTAACACACCTCTTTTTGTTGATAATGAGGCCGCAATTAATATAACAAAGAATCCAGTACATCACGCTAAAACTAAACATAAAGAAATTCGTCATCACTTTATTCGCGATTGTTTCGAGAAAAAGTTGATACGAATAGAGAAAATCCACACTGATGAGCAAAAAGCTGATTTACATACCAAAGCATTTGATAAAACACGTTTTAAATATCTTTTAAAACTAAATGGTATGATGCTTTTATCGGTGTCAGATGGAATCATTGGCGTTGATGAGGATACCACTGTAGATGATGTTGAAAAACAATCTGCAACGGTTTGTCGATTTTTTACCTGTTTTGGTCTTTAGGGGGAGATAGGTATATTTGTATATACTTTCAGAAAATCCAAAAACAATAAAAAATTGAAAAACCCAAAAACATGAGAAAATTCCAAAATCCAAAAACATTAGAAAACTGAAAAAGAGCTTGTGTAAAAAGGGAAAATGATAGTACATCAGCTAGACTGTTACGGTATGCTAAAGATTTGTAAAGTCTTAAAAGGATTAAATAGTCTCACTGATGATGTGTCGATAGGTTTTTACACATTTAGTAGATTTATTCGAGATATAAACCTAAAATTTCAAACTTGCGTAATTCGTGGGGAACACTACTTGGATATATAGGTAACCCCTGAAATCTCGTTTGAAAGGTCCCTTATTCTGAGATATTAGGTCTTTATACTCAGTGATATCTGGGGTATTATTTCGGGACTTCTGCTGAATGGAAGTTCTGACCTAGTCCCCGAATAATACTTTCCGCAAAATGCTTGAGACATAGCATCGCCCTTAGCAAATTGATGAAACAATAAAATTGATAGTCATTGTTGTTGTAACAAAAAATCCTCTAAAGGGGACACACCGAAAAGTCGAAGCCGTCATCTCTTTGCGTATACGGAAGTATCGACCTGAGCTCTCATGGCCCTCGCATTTAACCCCTTACAGATATCATCTGTGGTATACTCACCTGTAAGACTGAATATTGGGATCTGGATACGGGAGTATATTCAAAAGGTGGGACACATGAATGAGTTAAGTTCCTAAGACATTTAAATCGTATCCTGAATAAATTGAAATTTGTGTGAAAATTTAAAGTGGACTAGTATATCGACAATCTATGTGAATTGTTTAATTCTGAGTATGAATTTAAGCTTAACGGTACTTGTAATTTGTTAGTAGCTGATATGATTCCCTAACACGCTCACCAAAAAAATATGTTTGTAAATAGTTCACTTTCATTGCATTCTGTATTTTAGTTTCTGATCATTCATTTCTAGTTTAGATTGTACATTTTGAAAAACCAAAAAGATTTTCCTTTTTCTGCTTTAGTTTACGACAAACCAAAGCAGAGAGTTGATCTTTAGATTCACAGTCTGATGCAGATGCAGGAAGTTGTTCTGAACTGGAAAATGAGTTGGGAGATAATCTTGATAAAAACAGAGAAAATGAAAAGTTCATGCAAGTTCATTAATTTGAAACTTGTAAATTTTCAGAAAAAGATTGATCAAAATATCAGTATGTTTTGTCTCGGATCAACCAAGGTCATTAAGTTGAACTTGGTAGACAAATTAAGTACCTAGGGTCATTAATTTGAACCTAGATACTTAAGTGGATTTCTCAAACACTAATAAAGTCAAAAGGTCAAAAAGTCAATGTTGAAAGTTAAAGGATCACTTGGATCGAACAAGCTGTCCGATCGGCCAGCATTACTAGCCGATCGGCTGGCCTAGCCGAGTCAAGAGAGCCTATAAATAGCCGGTCAGAGTTCAGTCAAACGGTTAATCTGTTCGATCGGCTAACTTATTCTCTCTCAAAACTTTCACTGATTTCTTGATTCACTGATTCTCTTTGCAATTATTTCATTGGATTGTTGGTTTGCTCATCATTCTCAATGGCAAAGGTACGTTTTCACATCCAAATCTGTTCAATTTCACAGTGTTCTTCGTGTTCTTCACTGTCGGTTCTTTGATCTTAGATTTAAGAAGATTTAGGAAGTATTCAAGGATTTCAAGCATAGGGTTTTGATCGGAATGATTAGATCTACAAGTTTACCGGTTCAATTTGTGTAAAATCATGCTTAATCTTGATAGATCTAGGATTTTAGTGTTCGGCAGTCGGTATGTTCTTTGTGAAATTAGACACTGTTCAGGATGAATTAGACAAAGATAAACATAGGGTTTTGATCACGACAACATTAGGAACATGGATCTGTGCTCAATTTGTAATAATTAGCATAAAATTTTTGAATCATCTGTTTGTGTTCTTAACTGTTCTTCATTGAAGATGCTAGCCGATCGGACAGCAATTATAATGTGTTTTACTTGTTGTTGCATAGGGTAGTTTATACCTTGAAAAATGTGCCTTGATGTGTTAAGTGTTTGGAAATGATATGTAGTGTGCTAGCCGATCGGTCAACATTGCTAGCCGATCGAACAGCATTGCTAGCCGATCGGTCAGCATTGCAAGCTGATGCAGCATCCTCATCATCACATTGATTTCTGTGCAAATTGTTAATCGATCGGACAGCATTTCCAACCGATCGAACAGCACATGCCAGTCGATCGGACAGTATTTACCAACCGATCGAATAGCATTGCTAACCGATCGGACATGCTAACCGATTAATCAGTCTCACATAATGAAGTCTCACTGCATTGCCAACCGATCGGACAGCAATGCTAACCGATCGGACAAGCCATTCGATCCTCTAGTACTATCACATAGGATTCTCCAGTGTTAGTGAAATTTTCAAGTGTTAGAAAAATTTTCATAAACTCTCATCTTTTTCATCCTCAAGGATCAAGACCTCTACACATTATTGATGTTATATATATTTTCAGAGAAGAGGAAAGGACACAGATAAAGGCCACAATGTTTATTGTGCAATTGATTCTGACAACACAAATGGTACGGTGGTTGAAAAGATGGCCAAATTCTTGAGAGAAAGCAGAGTAGCCAAGGCTCTATCTGATAAAACAGTTATTTATGAATCGCACGTAAGAGCTTTCTGGAACACAGCTAGATCTGAAGAATCAGACAAGATGATACATGCTGTCTTGAGAAAGAAGGATCAAGCTGGAAAAGACATAGATGTGGAGTTTGAGTTTGGTGTAGGAGATGTAAGGAGAGTTCTAGACTTACAAGATTCTGACAATGATCCAACAATCATGTCTGAACGTCTTGCTAAAGGCTTGTGGTGTAGAATGGGGTTTACTGGTCATATCAATGGAAAGATGACTAAGACAAGCTTTTCAAAGGCTTACAGATACTTGCTACACTGCATGGTACATTCATTGTCACACAGGAAAGGAGCCTATGATGAAGTTTCTGATTACATTATGAACATTGTCACAAGCTTGGTAGTGAACAGAAAGTATAACATTTCTCAAGTGATATTTGAATATATGAAAGAGAATTGCCAGGCAAAAGGAGATAAGTATATCATGTATCCTAGATTTGTCATGATGTTGATAAATGATAAGATCAAGGATCTTCCAAAGATCAGAAGTGACGTTATGGATGTTAGAAACATTACACATGAAACAATTTTGAGAGTTACTAAAGAAGCTGATGCAAAAACAAAGCAAATGATATGCAGAATCAAAGATAAAGATTATGTTGCTCCTGAGAATGAAAAGTGGAGGCATGATAACAGTGATTCAAATAATGAAAATGAAAAGATGAGTGATATGACTGAAAAGAAGACCAGATGGTGGTGTGTGAGAGATGGAAAACGAAAGAGAACACCGAAGTCATCCCCTGCAGTTTCTATTCCGAAGGATGGAGATAAGGGTATAGTGAAAGGGGGAGCCTTAAGACAGTTAGAATTTATGTTGATTAAATGTTTTTAACGTCTCTGTTAATGTTTGTTTTTGTAGGGTCTTCTGGAGAACCACACCAGAGATTGATTGATGAAATCGTCTTGGAGCCATCTGTGATCATTGAACAAGGAGCTGATCTTCTAAACCAAACTTTTGAAAGTTATCTGAAAAAGAATGAGGAAGCAGCAGCACAACAAGCTCAAGGATCGAGTGCTCATGTTGAGAAGGTTACAAGGGTTGAACCAGAGATTGAAGATCAGGGGAGTTCAAGTGAAGATGTTTCTGAAGCAACTCAATCTGAATCTGAATTAGATCCAACAACTCTTGGAAGAGGGAAAACTCAGCTGAAAAAGAAACCTTTAAAGAAAAAGAAAACATCTGATGAAGAAGATTCATCTTTTGAACCAGATCAGCCAAAGAAACAAGTAAAGAAACGAAAAGCAGTTCAAGCTGGAGTAATTCCAAGGAATGTTAGAGCAAAGAAATCTGGAGCTGAACCACATAAAGATAAAGGTGGAAAGAAAGAGAAACACATTCAGAAGACACAAAATGTTGAGGTACCAAAAGAACCTGAAGTGGAATCATTAAAAGAACCTGTAGCTGAAAGAGAAACTGGTGGTGATGATTACGTAGAAATCACTGGGTTCAAAACTGCTAGTCCACGTCCTCCTCCACAAGACAAACCAGAATCATCTTAATAGAAAGAAAAGATTGATTACATGTTTGAAGGATTTCCAGAAGCAACAGGAATTTACACAGAAGATATTCCTGAAGAAGACTACGACATATTCAATGATCAAGCAGTTAGAGAATTTGTACAAAAGGTCAATAAGCTGGAAAAAGAAAAGGCTAAAATAGAATTGGAGCGTGATATTCTGAAGAAACAAGTTGATCAATTAATGAAAGCTCATGATCAAGTTAGAGAGGCGTTGATAGAGCAAGAAGAAACAGTGAACAAAATGAAGGATGAAGCTCATGATAATTCAAAGTTGTTTGAACTGTTGACGGCAGAGATTGCTTCGTTGAATGTGAAGATTAAGAATTTGGAAGATGTCAATCAAACACTTAATCAGCTTCTCGGTGAAATGAGTGAAGCTTCATCAAATGAAATGAAGGCAATGAAGCTAGAGATGGAAGCCATGAAGGCAGATAAGGTGGTGAAAGATGAACAACTTCATATGCTACACTCTGTCATGGAAAGTCATTTGAAGATGGATGTTCATATTGCATTTAATGAGATAGAAGTGAAAAGAGCTGAAGAGAGAAGATTAGAACGAGAAAGATGTTTAGCTGAAGAAGCCACTCAAAAGAACAAAGGTGTGATTGATGACACTCAAGAAACTGGGGGATCATCAAGTCAACCTGATATTGGTGGTTCATCATCACAACAAGATATTGAAATGGTTGAAGTTGTAGAAGTTCAGGAACAAGAAATAGCTGAAGATGAACAAGAAATGGTTGAAGCTGAAGAAGTTCAGGAACCAGACTTCATGATTGTTGGTGAGTCTTCTGAGCCTGTTAATATTGATAATATTCTTCGAAAGGTTGAGGTTATTCAAAGAAAGAGAAAAGCAAGAGAAGTGTTGCTACTAGAATGGAAGACACAACAATTTGTACTTGTTGATAACGCCTACCCAGTGCCATACAATGCGAAAGAAGTGGCTCGACTACTAAAGTTTTATGATCTAAAAAGAAAGGGAAAGATAGCTCGTGGAGAAATAGTTGATGAGGATTCAGATGTAGAGATGTTTGGAGATGAAGAAGAGGAAGATGAAGATAATGTTGATGATAAAATGGATGATAAGCGTGATGATGGAAATGATAAAGATGATAAAGGTGATGATGACAATGATCAAGGTGCTTCCGGATTGCTTATCAAAGATCCAACTGTTCAAGAAAGAATTGATGAATTAATGAATGATGAAATCAATGAACAAGAGGATGACGTACAAAATGAAGCATCATTATCTGGAAAACAACATGTTGATCAGGTATTCCTCTCAAACCCAACTGTTATTTACTTGAATGTTCCACAAGAAGGAGAAGTTGAGGTTAGAAGAACCAGAGCTGAAATGCTAGAGGAATTGGGGTTAGAAGAAGGAAAGTTCAAGTTTGATATTGAGGATGAAATTCCTCAGTCACCAGCAAGAGACTTTGAGCCCAGATATGCATTTAAAGCAGATCATTATGATGATGTGATTGTTGAAGACGCTTCAGATTCATCTGAAGATGAAATTGATTTTCATTATGCTGGGATTGATGAGACATTTCCTTCATTTGCTGAGATGTTCAAAGGCAGAAATGAAGACAAGATTAAAAGAAAGATTCTTGAAAAGATCCCCACTGAAGGTGTTCCTGAAACTGTTCCAAGAGAAATTTCTGCAGAAGAAAGAAAGAAATGGTTCAAGAATATGCCTAAGGAAAGAAAGACTCTCAGAGCTCTCCAGTACTTCACTCACAACAAAAATCTGTCATGGGGAGATATTTTATCATGGGGATATCTTGAAGATCTGAAAGTGTATGCCATCAGGAGAGAAGAAGGAGTTCAATACTTTGAGTTCTTATCTGATATTGCTTCTCTACCGTGGTGGGATGTGGATGAATTGGTAAAGACAAAGAACATTAAACAGTTCTACTTTGGTCCTGAAGTTCGTCAACATGATCAAGATCTGTGGAACTACATCAAGTTGCAAGCAAAGAATGGTTATCCTGATTGGAAGCCACAGTATCCAAAGCAGATTGTCAGAATTTTGGAAAATGGTGAGAAAGATATAACTCTGGATGTAAAGCTACCCAAGTGTTTGAAGAATATGCCTCTCAGAGCCATTGAGCAAGATTTTCATGATCTATTTCAAGGATGGTTTTACAATGAAACAACGGCTGAGGCAGTAATATCTCTTTTTGACAAGTCCACCGGAGAATCTAGAAGAATCAGTATATTGGATCCAATGTGGCTTGTGAACTGCTCAAAAAAGACATTGATTGCTTATTTCTTAACAAGATCGTTTACGAGAAGAGAGATAAAGCTCAAGCAATGCAGTATCAATCAATAGTGGATGTTTGCTTCGCTCAAGACATCAATTCTGGTAGATATTGGAAGAGCAAATGGAGAGACATTGAAATTGATGAGTTTTTGAAGCGATACAAGCGAAGTCAAAGATCAAAGGAGATTGCAAAGAGAGCTGCTGAGCTGGGTAGACGAAAAATGGGGTATGTGCCACCAGTTGATCAGACGCCAATTGAATATAAGGAAAACAAGATTCCAAAATGGGATCGAAAGCGTGATGGTGACCCAGTGTACAGGAAATGGTGGATGACTGAAGGAAGACACATAAGACAAAGAATGTTAGAAGAAAGAGAAGAAAAGAGGAGGCAAAAGGCCAAAGAGCGAAGAAGAAACAGGAAAAACTGAAGACTATGCTGGAAGGAACTACAGCTACATCCGAGGGGGAGTCTGTTAGTACAATAACGTCTGTAGCTTCCGTCAGCGTGTAGTCATGTTTTGTATATTTGTGAATAGTTTATGTTTGTATGTATGTTTGTAAAGCAAGTCAGGATATGGCGCGTTATTTTGTTAAGTGCTGACTTTCATTGACTATGTCAGCCGATCGGCTAGCCCAGCCGATCGGACAGCCCAACCGATCGAACAGGCTGTTCGATCGGTCAGCAATGTCAGCCGATCGGCTAGCCCAGCCGATCGGCCAGCACTTACTCTATCCTGACTGTGCCTATAAATAGCTGTTCGATCAGCTCATTTGTAACTTTTGATACTTTCACTCTCTGGCAAACTCATGTCCGTCTGAACTTTCTAAGGAGCTTGTACACTTTCATATTCAATCAATAGAAGATCAGACAGTAATTCAGAGTTGAATTTGTTCTCGTATATCTGTTGTGTGATTCAATGAATTCCGCGCATTAATCATATCCGATTCAACTAAGTTTCCGAAGAAGAAGATCCTATCCGAGGGACCAACAGGGTTTCAGGCAACCACACTCTTGGCCACTCTTTTACCAAGTAGTTCTTTTGTGTCTCTAGTCGTGAATCGACAAGTAAAAATGCCTATGGTTTGGATGCTTCCTATGTCGTTACACATGTTGATGGCCTAGCTAACCATTAGCGATCTCGTATTCCTTACATTTACAGAAGTACTTATTTCATACAATTACATACCATGTTTTCTACAATGAATGCTTAAATGTTTTACACAAAACTGCATGAATTCACACCAACATTATGTTGACGATTTTCCAAAACTTACATGTATTTCAGGTAACTAAAGTGGATGTACGTGCGGTCTTACTCTTGCTCCTGGATGTTGTTTATGTTTTAAGTTATGTTGTATCAAGACTTCGGTGCCTGTTTTGTGGGATTTGATTGTTATACTCCATTCCGTGTGGTGATATAGTGATTAAAAACCTTGTGGTTGTCTTTGAAATAAGTTGTAAACTTTTTAAACAATTATTAGTCGTGTGATGTAAACACTTAACTTATGTTATGTTTTGATTATGTAATGACAATCGCATTTTGGAGTTATTTTACGAGCATGTAGTATGTTTACCATTCGTATGTAGTGAGAACCTTTCAGGATCACACCTTGTGCTTCCGCCTTAAAAAGGGGTGTGACATTTTAAGCAATTCAATGTCACACATGCGATTTTATACATAAAATATTCGAAATTAAAAACATTAGTGTAATCTAACAAGTCTAAATATGAAAAAGAAATTCAACATCAAACAAGTCTACTAGTCATTTCCAATAAATGCTCTCAACCTATCTGAGATTATTTTGTCCAAATCTTTGAAATACTTTTCTCTGTCCGGCCTTTTATCGAAAGCATTTGTCAGTTTAATTATTTTTTGACGTTCCACATTGTGGTCGGATAGAATGATTTTACTTAGATATATGTGCCTCAGGAGATGAAGTTGTGAATTCTGCCTGTTGTTTACTTCATTTTCTTTCACAAACCCAGTCACCCATGGTGTTTTCTCTCCTTTGTATGTTTCCATGTGTCGCATCGTAAACACTCCACAGTCTACACCGTTATTCTCCGTCCTCCATTCCATCACCTTTCTTTCTATCACCGATTTTTCAAGTTCTTTTATAGCTGGTGTTGGTTTAAGGCCTTTTGTAGGTGTAAAACCAATACCCTTCTCTGTAACATAGCAGCATTGTGTCAGTAACTTTACATAAATATAACATGTATATGAAGAAGTTTTTGTATTACCAGTGTGTCTGGAAGCCCCTTGTATCTATCCTTGAACTCTTGTTCAGCTGCTGAATTGTCAATCAGCTCAATTTTGCCGATTTTCAAGTGGAAGCACAAGACATAGAAGTGGTCACCTTGAAGTACCGGAATAAACATCAACTCAACCGAATCAAGTTTTTTTACCTCATATTTCAGTATTATGTCTTCAAAATTTGAGCCAAATACGTTTAGACGTTGGTTGTCTGTATATTTCTCCTCGTTGTACATGATATCCAGCTGTATGTTATGTAATTAGAATCAAGGTTAAGTAATGTATTACAAGAGATTTGTACATGCGAATTTAGTACATGCAAATAATGTGTGAAAATTTTTCACATGCGATTTGTATATATACTGTATGCGAAATTACAATAGTTTGTGAAATGTGATTTTTGTTTTTACAGGAAAACTGTCCATTATTCTACATGCGATTTAACTATAATTAGCATGCGAAATCATTGAATATGCATTTTCTGTTTAAATTTCAAATGCCAATATGCTTAGAAAAACATACCATCATTGTGCTAAACAAGAAGAGTCTGTATGGTGATGATTTTCTATCCCTCTTCTTCTCTTCAAGGTTGAGAACATCCACAAATGCATCTATTCCGTTTGATGCTACGTACTGACCCTGTAGAAGCTTCCAAAGATACCTTTGACCATGTAAACCCCTGTTTTTGATCGGTAAAATACATCCCTGCCAGGCAAAAATTAAATAATTAAATATTTTGTGTGTATATATTTAGATGTTTGTTACTTGATATAATTGTTTTACTTACTCTATGTTTGCAAATGTAACAAATGTGTATCGGATCACACTCAATTCTTGATTCAAGAGTGCTTCGTGCATGTTTACCACTCTGTTGCAGAAAGGGGAACAAAACGCTTCACCAAGTTCTGCACATCTTTTCTCATTTCGAATTTTGGCAGCTTCTATTGTCTTATAAAAGAGTTCATTTAACCCCTTTGGTATAACTTGTTTTGGTTTTAAGTTTTTTCTCCCCCTATCTGGTTTTTTTCCTTTTTTTTCTTCCAGGCTGGGTCCCAGGCTCAAAAGCAATTCAACTGATTGTAATTCCTCAGCCGTCACCTGAGGGCATTCCACTTCTGGTTCCTTCTGAACTTCGATACCTGAATCGGTTTGTTGAGGGTCCTTCTGTGTAGTTTCTCCTAAAGAAACTGCTTCCACTTCTGGCTCCTTTTCTTGAACTTTTTCTTGAATTTGTTGTGTAGATTCGGCTAAGTTCACTGTTTCTTCCATACCAATTTCGTTTTCACCACTTTCTGCAGGCCAGAGTAAGTTAAGAAATATAATATGTTGTTCTTTTTATTTTTTTCTAATATAAAGTGTTTTTTTTTTACCTTTGACAGGTGGTTTGTAAGCGTATACACCTGTTTCGACAGTTTGAATGTTTGCAATAAGGGTGTCTGTCACTCCTCCATCATCTTTATTTGTCAATCCTTCATCATCTGGCTACAGTACCCCTATAGATACAAATTATTGAATTTTAATACATCAGAATCAAAATGGCATGCTTTAACATGAAATCGCATGCGAAATCAAATGTTAAGTGTATGCATGAAATCGCATGTGTTTTTTAAGGTATCGCATGTGTATAGTAAATGGTGATTTTTACATAAAATTGCATGTATTAATTTGAAATCGCATGTTTACCTTCTGATGCCATTTGTTCCAAAACATTGGATATTACTTGTTGAGCTTCTTCATTCTGTCTACTTTCTTCGTTTGTAGTATCTTCATGATGAACTTCAGAAGCTGCATTTTCAGGCTGTTGATGAGCATCAGAGGGTGTAGTTTCAGGCTTTTGAACCGAATTAGACGGCACACAAATGGGATTGTTCCAAAGCGTCTCATCCCACTGCTTACAGGCCTCCATAATCTCCGGATCCCAAAAACACTTATTTTTTGCTTCTAAAACTAAGTTGTTCATCCCTTGAACATCTTGAACCATTTTAATGTATTTTTTGACATTGGCTTTCATTTTTTTCAATAGGTTATGTAATATTTTTCGAGTTAAAATACTATCAAACCATATGATAAAAATAAATGTATTAAGTGAAATTAATATTTTTTGTGCTTACCTTTTTGTGTCCCAACTCCCATCACAAGGTTCAACTGAGACATTTCATGGAGTTCAAAACTGAAATCCATCATATCATCAATGTTCTCGTTATTGTTAGGGTCTTCCTCGGGTTCTACGTTTTCTACTGCACGTGCAGTCCTTCTTCTGTAGCTTATTGTGGTGTCAACAGGTGGTGGTAGTGTATACTCCTCCGTTGAACGACCCTCTTCTTTTTCATTTTCACTCTCATTTGTTGTCCACACAGGTCCGTTATCCGAAATATGCTCCTCGACTTTATCAATCTCCGTAGATGTGATATAACGAATAACCGGTATCTCCACGACTTTCTCAAACAGTTTAAGCCTCTTTTTGTACTCATGCGTGTATAAAAGCTGTATAAATATAAAAAGTAGTTGATATTTAGTTAAAATGTGTATTTATTTTATATTCAAAGTCATCATCATACTCTATTTCTACCAAATCGCATGCTATCAGACAAAAACCTTATGAAATCGCATGTATTCTTTATCCATTTACCAAAACCACTAATCTGATAAAATCGCATGAATTAGTTATGATTTTGTATGTATCAGTTAATCATCACTAAAACTATCTAACCTTATAAATCGCATGCTCAATCAAAATTATTTTTGAAATCGCATGTGTCAGTTAATTATATAACAAAACAAACTAGTCTTGTAAATATGTTATCAAATGTAGTAAGACATACCGTAAGAAAGGCAACAGGTCCTACGAACTGTATTTTAAAGTTCTTCCAGCCCGCTCGTGTACGACGCAAGGTGTCCAGTAGATATGAGCACCAATCTAGGTTTTGTATGTCCTCAACAGCCTCTACACCAAGCAAACATCTATCATTTGCAGTTGTGGCCTTTGTAATCTCCGCAAAAAACGTCATCCAGTACACCGGGAAATTTAACCTAAACAGACTCCCCCCATCTCTTTGATTATCCATTGCAGTTGCAATTAAGCCATGGGTAATTCTCGCGTTTTCCCCCCATTGGCTGATGAGTGTATCCATGACAGTATTTCCCGGTTCTTTACTCTTTTCAATTTTCTCCACATTTTTAACTTTTCTTTTATCCACTATTATTTCAACTGGCTTTGGCATTCCAAATACCTCATAAACCGTGTCGAAATATGGTTGACATTCATATCTAGAACAGCCCCAAATCCCATATTCTTCACCTCATCAATCTGTTTTTTTGAAAATTTTTTCACAGTATCCATATACGAGTTAGGTTGACATCTCAACAGTATTGCTTCTTGCTGTATTCGAAGAAAGCTCTAGTTTCTGTTCTAGGTGGTTCCACCTTTTTTGAAGGTTTTTTGGTTTGTATCTTAGATTTCTTGTCATCTTTCTTCTTTTTCGGCAGTGGCTTAACAAAGTCATCATCCTCAGAACTTTCTTCCACAACCCTTCTTTTTCTATTTTTGTTCACTTTTTTCAATGTTGATATGGGGTCTTCAAAGTCATCATCAGAATCTATTTCTACAAAATCGCATGCTATCAGAAAAAAAACCTTATAACATCGCATGTATCAGTTAACCATTTACCAAAACTCATTAAGTTGATAAAATCGCATGTATCAGTTAAGCATTACCAAAACTAGCTAATCTTATAATCGCATGCTTCAAACAAAAAACATTTATAAAATCGCATGTATCATTTAATTATATACCAAATCTAACTAATCATATAAAATCGCATGGAGTTTTTATAAAATCGCATGCCTAAGACAAAAACCTCAACAAACAAAACTTAACATATAAAATCGCATTTGTCATACAAAACCCTCTATAATATCGCACATGAATCAGCTTATCATTAACAAACCTACATAATCATACAAAACCTAATAAAAAACCATACTTCATAAACCCTAACAAAATCATAGTTATGAACAATATGTAATCTTATAAAACTATAGGTTTCAGACCAAAACCTTACTAAACAAACAAAATCGCATACATCATCCAAAGTCCCTGTAAATATCATTATAAAATCGCAAATGTCAATCGATACCTGGATTCATCTTCTTCGCCTGTGGTCTGTCGTTGTTGGCTTTGCTCCGTTTCTCAAAACTCATGAATCTTCGTTGAATCGCAACGGTAAGTAGTAGGGAACTTGGGGGAAGGAGAATGCAATGTTGATTTTGGGTTTACGGTATGATTGTGAGTTATTGTTTGCTGATAGTCAGGGATGTTGATTTCGCAATGGACGATTTTAACCTTGGCGGTTTCATTTATTTATTTTAATTTGATTAATTTAATAGTGAAGCACGGGGTTTAAATGAGATGATCTGACGGTTGTGGTTGTAGCATACATAAAGTACGATTAGGCATATTGTATGATAACAGGCCTATATATATATAATATATATATATATATATATATGTGTGTGTGTGTGTGTGTGTGTAGAGGATCCTGTAAAAAAAGGGTTTTTTGTGAGAAGGGTAAGAAAGAATCTACACCATTAGATCTTTGATCTAATGGTTGAGATCAGTATGGACCAAATTGTAAAATGTGTTTTATTATTTTGGACTGATTTGAAAATTGTAGGGGTAATAAAGTCTTTTATATCCATTTGGAAAAGGAAACTGTAAGTCAAAAACCCTACAGTTTCGTGAATCACTGTAAACCATTACCAACCTCCATCACAGTTTAACCACCGGTCGTACACCTGAACATCATCTTCTCCGGCCGTGGTTTCAACCACTACAAAGTCAACGAAGCACTCGACTTGTCTCTTGAGTTGAGCTCACAATGCAGTTCAGCCACATAATAATTCTGGTGTCACAATCTTTTAATTATCAAATGTCAGAATTCTTTTAGCCTCCCACTATTCTCACACCGTGCATGAGACTTTCATCTCACACGGCTCCTAAGTGATAAAAGAAAGAAGAACGTGCTGCTAAATGGATGGATCTTATCAACGTCCTCTTGTTCTTTCAAAATAATGGAAATAAATGAATTTTTTACCCTTGAACTATTGATTTACGTAATTGGAAGTAACCAATTAGGTTTACGACGAAACCTTTTCTCGTTTTTTTTCAAAAAATGATCTTGGAAGAGTGGTCGGAGGGTCACCACCACCATCGCAGCGATGTTGTTTGTTGGGGTTTTTATTTTAGACCTAGGGTTCCTATGGCAAGAAGAGGGACGAATACAGATGATAGCAGCGACGATGTTGGCTTCCGGCAAAGAGCACACCGGATCGGACATTGCACGTCTCTGGTCTGTCCAATTCCAACAGACCTGGGAACGGTATCGGTGTCCATGACTTTGGTAAGTACTCGATCGCTCACTAAATGTGTTATAATTTCGATTTACATGAAGTTTTGTATTTAATTTCGAGCATTTAATCATGTTTGTTTCTTGGCCATCAATCCACCATTTTTGTGTTTGGGAGCTTCTGTTGAATTTTGAATATGTATTGAGCAGAGAGAAAAACTAATACACTATGGGTAATTGAATCTATTTTTCTATATAATTTATTAATATGTTTTTGTGGTACAGCAGCACCTGATTACCTTATTATTTTTCAAGCATACAAATTATGATTGTTGATGATTCAAGTTGTCTTTATCAGGAAGTTGTTACTTTTGATTATGTTTTTATAATTTTGGTCATATCATATTTTATAAATTTACCCGTTTTGACCCAGTTCTATTTTGGCAAGAACCCGACCAAAAAATCCGCGGTTCCTAATGGAATAGGTAAAATCAGAATTTCGATCAAATCACACACCGCAGTATACTAGGTCTTCGAATCACACTTTTACCACTAAACTATACCGGATGTTTCATCTCCTCCCCTATTTATATCAAATTGAACTTGGAGGGCTGATGAAAGAATCGATTCAATACATTTCTTATGTACCTATGGGTGATCGAGTATGGAATTCTGTTTACTTGCACCTTCCTATTGGACCAACGTTTTATTCTTTTATATTCGTTTTTAAATTACGGTTCCGTCCTTCATTTAAAATAAAATTACGTTTTTGCCCCCACTTAAAAATAAAATTATGTTTCTCCCTCGCTTAAAATTACTTTAAAATAAAATTACGTTTTTGCCCCCACTTAAAAATAAAATTATGTTTTTCTCCCTCGCTTTATTCCAAAAATGGAAACAATTGCAAGCGTTATCCGGAATGATTGGGCGTAAAGCGAATTCCTTCATCATCAGAGCTCGAAGCTCTTGCCATGTTTGAGCCAGTGCCACATCGGCACCCCTATCTCTCATCACACCATTCCACCATGTCAGAGCTCGTCTCTCAAAGACGCTAGATGCAAATTCTACCTTTCGCTCGTTTGGACATTGAACATGTCTGAAGGTGTTCTCTAAACTCTCGAACCATTGTAGAAGTGTAGTCGCTCCTTGAGACCCAGAAAACTTTGATGGGATGTTGACCAACGGAAGTCAAACCATCCGCGTGGTGTTAATCGAGGAGGAAGACGATCTTGATGCTAGTGACGATCTTGATGCTAGTGACACGGTATTTGGACTTAATTAATTCAGTTGTTAAAATGGGCAGGATAACCCCAAGGGGTTGTGGGTTTTTTTCTAGTACAACTACTGCTTCAGTTGTTGTACCCTGGGAGACAGAACCGTCTGAGAGGAGGCGCGTGGTGTTGGCAAGAAACCTCGTGTGGTGGATATTTCTCAGATCACGCCGCCCGCTTCCCCTCCGTCGAGGACGGTTGGTCTGACCCCTCCTCGTGATGATGTTGAGGCAGACAAAAAGGGTGGAGAAGGGGCTACTGAAGATGTGGGTGAAGGAGCGAACCTCTCCACAACAGCGGCGGCGGAGCGGCAATGGAACGAACCTCTCCACGACACCGGCGGCTGAACATCATCTTCTCCGGCCGTAAACCATTACCAACCTCTCCACGACAGCGGTGGCGGAGCCGCAGTGGTGGTGCCGGCAGTGGAACAATGAGGTTGTAGTGTTATACAAAGTTATAAAAGAGTAATATGGTGTTATATACTAGAGATGGGCATAATAACCGGTTCCAAACCCGACCCGGTAGAACCTACCCGTAACCGGTTCCAGTCCCAACCCGGTATAAAGCATACCCGGTTCCGGGTTTAAAAAACCCGATGGTTCCTACCCGGTTCCATATTTAAAAAAAAAAATAAGTTCCATACCCGGTTCCAACCCGTACCCGGTTCCTACCCCTACCCGGTGTCCATGCGTACCCGGTTCCTACCCGTACCCGGTTCCTATACGTACCCGGTTTGCATGCCTACCCGGTGCCACTATAATTTTTGAAGTTTAATAAAGCTGGGCTTGATTGTTTCAAGTTTACAAGACCCATCCCATCAAGCATAGCCCATCTAACAGAATCTGCCAGACCCATAAAGCATAGCCCATATCTCCCTAATCGATTCTAACGGTAATAATCATCATTTAATACAAATCTGACCGTTGGAACCGGTTCTAACGGTAATAATCACAATTCAGCCAATAGCCAGTACCCGGTTCTGCCTATAAAATGTTTGTAATTTTTTTAATATTATCACACATTAATTCTCCATAATCTTCTATCTTATTCTATAATGGCTACCAAAAATTCCAAAGTTACAAACTCCAAATCCGTCAACAATGGTGATCAATCCGCTCCATTTGTCATTGGAACATTATCCCACAATCGCAATGTTGAGGTGTGGTGTAATTGGGACTTGGTCGAGTTGAATGAAAGTTGAAACTATGATTTTGGAAGAGTTTGAAAGTATGAAAAATGAAAGTTGAAACATTGAGTTAAATAAAAAAAATCGGTTATAATACGACAACCGATTCCTGTAATTACGAATTCCAACATATTGCTTTTAATATGATTTGACTGGACATGCAGAGAGCATCCGGTTCCTTCTTCCATGCATCATGTCGGCTTTTTCTTCACATATACGACAGAACCGGTTCCGACCCGACCCGGTTCCATACTACCCGTAACCGGGTACAACAGGTTATGGTTTTTTGGGCAAATACCCGGGTATGAACCGGAACCAGGTTTGAGAGGAACCGGGTACTGTCAACTTTGAGAGGGACCGGGTACGGGTAGGAACCGGTTCCGGGTTTTAAAAATATCCGATTATGCTCATCTCTATTATATACTATTCATATTGTTTTATAGTGATATGTATTGTTATATCTTGTTTTGTGGTGTTATATAGTTATTACAGTGTTATGAACTGTTGAATGTTGTTTTGTAGTGTCTTTAATAGTGATTTGTAGTATTATATACTTATTACAATGTTTTATGAACTGTTGAAGGGTGTTTTTGTGGTGTTATATACTTATGACAGTGCTGAATGGTGGGTGTTTTTGAAAGGAGTTTTCGAGATGAACCAACGCCATCAAGACATACGTGACCTCGAGGCTCAACGTATACAAGAGAACCGAGAAGTGATCGAGCTTAGAGGGTTATGGGGCTCCATCCACTACACACACGTCATGAAATTTTATACAACACCCCCCCCCCTCCCCACTCCCCATCTTACTTTTTTCATCACTTGTAACATAACCCCCCCCCCATCTTACTTTTTTCATCACTTGTAACTTTTTTCATCACATGTCCAGTCAAATCATATTAAAAGCAATATGTTGGAATTCGTAATTGGGACTTGGTCGAGTTGAATGAAAGTTGAAACTATGATTTTGGAAGAGTTTGAAAGTATGAAAAATGAAAGTTGAAACATTGAGTTAAATAAAAAAATCGGTTATAATACGACAACCGATTCCTGTAATTACGAATTCCAACATATTGCTTTTAATATGATTTGACTGGACATGCAGAGAGCATCCGGTTCCTTCTTCCATGCATCATGTCGGCTTTTTCTTCACATATACGACAGAACCGGTTCCGACCCGAACCGGTTCCGACCCGACCCGGTTCCATACTACCCGTAACCGGGTACAACAGGTTATGGTTTTTTGGGCAAATACCCGGGTATGAACCGGAACCGGGTTTGAGAGGAACCGGGTACTGTCAACTTTGAGAGGGACCGGGTACGGGTAGGAACCGGTTCCGGGTTTTAAAAATATCCGATTATGCTCATCTCTATTATATACTATTCATATTGTTTTATAGTGATATGTATTGTTATATCTTGTTTTGTGGTGTTATATAGTTATTACAGTGTTATGAACTGTTGAATGTTGTTTTGTAGTGTCTTTAATAGTGATTTGTAGTATTATATACTTATTACAATGTTTTATGAACTGTTGAAGGGTGTTTTTGTGGTGTTATATACTTATGACAGTGCTGAATGGTGGGTGTTTTTGAAAGGAGTTTTCGAGATGAACCAACGCCATCAAGACATACGTGACCTCGAGGCTCAACGTATACAAGAGAACCGAGAAGTGATCGAGCTTAGAGGGTTATGGGGCTCCATCCACTACACACACGTCATGAAATTTTATACAACACCCCCCCCCCCCTCCCCACTCCCCATCTTACTTTTTTCATCACTTGTAACATACCCCCCCCCCAACCAAAAAAAAGGGCTCCAACTGGCCTACCCACTACACATGGTCTAAGGGTCACGAACAAGTCATCCGTTTAAGTTACCCACCTACATATGCCTGCCAGTTTTACTTTTAAACCAAAGACAAGAGTGAAGTGTCCCTGTGGTTTTTTAACTTTTGGCATTTTAGGTCAAATTTCAAAATTGCACCATTTTCCTCCCCTGACATTTTCAAAACGTGTCATTTTGGTCCAAAAAAAATAGCCATAGTTAAAAAATTCAGTTAGCTTAGGGGTAAAATTCGTTTGTTTCTAAGCAGCTGGTCACGGGTTCGATCCCGGCCGCTACAATTTTGACTGTTGTTACCCTAAGATAACTGAATTTTTTAACTGTGGTTATTTTTTTTGGACTGAAATGGCACGTTTCGAAAATGTTAGGGAGAAAAACGGTGCAATTTTAAAATTTAGCCTGAAATAGCAAAAGTGAACAAACCAAATGGCACTTAACTCCAAAGAAAATTAATGATTTATGTGAATTGCATCACCCAAGGAATAAAAATGTTTGGTAAAGGTGGCATGTAACTGTAATACATACATTTATCTAAACCAATTGAGTTTCTAACTCTACATTATAACCTATATTTGCATCTAATCTGTTTTGTTCTCTTATATTCTATTCAATGCTATGCTATGCTATGCTCGCGCTCTCTAAAACTAGGTAAAAGCTAAAAACACAACGGCTTCCTCCAACTAGCTGCCTACCACCTTCAGAACAGAGCTTGGTGACATTTTCCCAGCAGCTAAAGGAAGCACCAAACTGCCTTCTCATTAACTCAAGACCAAGGATGGCGATCCTGTAGATAACAAACCTTTCTTTGTCAGTGTGTTGTACAAATTAAACATCATGTTCATATCTTATTCATCATGGTGAGCCAAAGGGTACACAATCACATCCTGTGTCATTATTGAATATGCTTACCATGGTTTGTCATTTGAGCATTGCCTACTAATTATTACCACTGCTGCTCCCAAAAGTCGAATTTGGAGGAAGTGGTGCTGGAACTTGCTGTGAACTCCACGGACTTTCCTTTAAAAAAACTGGTTCGGCAGTGGATATGTCACCCGGTGCCGAATATGGCCTTTTCACTTTCCTTTTATGCATTTCCTGATTCAACAACACCAAAGTCAACCTTCAAGAGAACCACTACTTCAATGCAAAACACGCTAATTCCACTGGTTTAAAATGAAGACTGTTTACCTTGGAGCCTTTTGGGGCGTATGTACTCATTGCTTGCTGAATGGAGGTGTAAACCTGAATAGCTTGTTTGGAATCACGTTTACATTTGATAACACGAGTGTGATCATTGATCTCGGATGATGATTTAGATTTCAAGTAAAGAACAAGTTTGGATGGAGGTGCATTCGGGTGATCTTTCTTTCCACTAGTTAGTTCCATGGTAGCCAGGTCCTCCCACAGAACATCCCACAACACCAGGCACGGATCTCTAGCCGGATTGAACTTCTTCTGTGTCATAATGTTGGATGTTTGTAAAAGTATAACTCTTCGATGGGTGACAACAAGTATCTTGTCTTTACGTAGTGAAAAATGGTCTTCATAAGCATCGGATAACGCAAACTTTCCACGGACTTTAAACAGATCCACCTGTAGAAAAAATGAGCCTGATTCCGCAAGCTGAAGTATCACCTGTCCCTGTGCCCTATAGTCATCATACGGTCTGAGTAAATTATCACCACTGATAACTCTCGGGAGTCTTCTACGAAGGAGGAGGTCTTCAGAAGTGATAGCAGCAGCAATTTTCATCCTCATCGCATTCGCACCTTCAGTCGTCTTTGATAACAAATCAAGGACACCGCTCACTGGTTGTGCAGCTGCACCGATTATCCCTTTACCGACACCTGAAACAAAACCCTCTACACCAGATGCCTTTGCACCTTCTAATGGCTTTGTTACTATACCCATTACTCCTCTAATTAACCCCTTTGCCAGTGCTCCTCCCCCTTCTCTTATCACATCACCGAAATCTTCAACACCTTTGTTTTCCTGTCTCTGTCGGCTTTGAATAAACTTCTTGTCCATTGATAAGGCAGCTACACCTTTACTCATATGTCCAAATGCACTGCTTGCATTTCCCAGTATATCCACACCAGAAAGCAGCTGAAGAGGCTGACTTAGAATATCCTTTGTGATATTTGAGACGGCATTGGTTGTAAGAACGCTTTGTCTCATCGACAAGTTTTCCAGAAATCTCTGATTTACCCGCACCTGTGATGGCAATACGTAAGCATACATAGATTCATACATCATATATACATTCACATTACTTACAGGCATATTTTCCGTGTTCCCTAGAGCTGTCATCAAGGATGACCAGAAACCAAGTACACCCACAGGGCGCTGAGTTGGCGACATAGCCATGGAGAATTTAAATCGAAACTCTGAGATGAATAGAACCCTGCAATCACCACATAAGTTAAATAATACTGTTGCTAAACACAAGTTCAAGAGGCGAGATATGAGGGTCCAACATACCCAATTTCGATAATAGGGTCCACCGAAACAGTGGTTGTTTGAGCGTCACTGAATCGACTAAAATCAATCTGCTGGAACATACCATGAAGTCGCCAAATAATTGGTTCATGAATACTTATCAAGAAAGCAGAGTTTTCAGGCCCCTGTCACAGATAGATACATAGCGTATTTTTTTATTAAAGATGCATGGGGATTTAAAGCTTTTACTAGTTATAAGAAATATAATATACTCACAACTCACCTGCAAACCAATATAAGGATAAACACAAAAATCTAATGATCCATCAGATTGCTTGGTCATAGAAAACTTCAATACGTAATCTGCCTCTATTCCAATTCTTTGTGGCCTAAAGAGAACGGGCATCGTTGTCAAAGGCAACTGATTGTCGATTTGGATCCCCTTCATTCTGATTTTAATTCTACAAAACACACAAGTTCCAGAGATTAGCAGAAGTGGAGTTTGGACAATATATTTTCAAGTGTGAGGAAGACATTACCTACTAATTCCAGAGCCTAAACCAGTCGAATGTGACAAAAGAAGGTTTTGCACCGACAAGTAGAGTATCTCTTCAGGTGTATGATCAATAATGGACAATCCAAGCTCAGTGAGTTCAAGAGTAAGATGGAGTTCACAATCCGATGATGGTTGAGAATCATTCCTTCGTGATGAAGATAAAGTTTTCATATTTTCTGCTGTTTTGGAATCATCATTGTAGTCTGGCATATAGTCCCTAAACATAACAACATTCATCTTCTCTTCTTTAACTACAGTAACACGCACTGCCTTCGTGGGTCCCGTATCCGTCTGAACAGGTTGATAATCCTGAACCTCATCTATATTGTACTTAGCTGAATCTTTAGTGTCAGTGCCATCCACCAGAACTTCCAGGATTCTTTGTCTACCAAGGTCTTCCCATGAAAATGAGGCACTTGTGCATGGAAGAAGACAACGCCATGAATCATCACCACCGTCAATTTGCCGAAAACGGAAGGGTAAAAACATACTACGATTTTCAATCCTGCCAGACATTATTCAACTCAGTTAATTTAATTTGCAAGAAAACTGAACAGGAATCAAATCTTCAAGGAGTAAGAACATAGTTGTTAATGGCGAATAGCGACAAATAGCGATAAGGTGCCTATATGCTACATAGTGAATAGCGACAAATAGCATGGGCTATTTTTTATAGACAGCGATACACTAGAAAAAAAAATTAAAAATTTATACGTATATTTTATCAAAATACCCTGGTGTATACGCTATTTTACATACCCTGTAGCAACCTTCAACCTATACGAGTATACGCTACGCTATTCGCTATAGCGACCATAGCGAACACTATTGAAAACTATGATTAAGAAAAATAACCTGTACTGGCTTGAAAATGAATTGGGTCGAACGATGACGTCAAAGCATGAGCTTGTTGTTCCACTCCTTACCTCAACCTTCAAATACAACTGTTGGCCAGTAGTTTCATTTCGCAAGAGAACACGCATCCAACCTTCATTTGCAACACTAAACGGCGTACTCCAGTGATATCCATTGATCTTTAACTGCAGCAGATAAATTTCAACAAAGAAAAAAAAAATTAAGAATAAGACCTATCAAGCAGTAGTATTTAGAAAAAGAAGGATAAGTATATCCAGACCTTAAGTAGTTCAGCTTTTGCAGATGTCTGCCATTTAAAATGATAGGGATCATCGGTAGGATGAATCCATACTAGCGACTGGGTACCACACTGCTGCAGACATAAACTAAAGCCAGCCCTATTATAAAACAAGGTGTGTGGCTGAAAATGGACAACCTGCATCATATTATTTGGGAATGTTGGCCTAAGTACCCAGGTAAGAATAAAAGACGAGAATGATACGACTTGATAATTAGCCCAAACATTAACTAACAGGTCATGTTATGATGTTTAAAACAAGAAATAGAAAATAACTTTTTAGTGGTGTCATATTAGAGGAGTATACCTTTGTCCTATCTGATGTCAAGTGGAGTAGAGCTGAAAGGTTGTAGTAAGTTCCATCTGAACTAAAAGCTTTAACATCCACTCTTTGCTATATATCAGAGGGCCGATACAAGGTAAGATGATAGCAACAAGATACTAATTATAATAAATTTCAGGATTTAAATTAATCTTTCTGACCTTCTTTTCGAGGTCAAGAAGTGATAGTCCAGCACTAAAAATATCAGAATGCTGAGTAGCAACAGCTAAACCCACACGAGGAGAAAGATATGCATCATTTCGTGACGAAAAAAGATTAGCACCGCCTTGTCCAACGTAATCCTGTGGAGAAAACATACTAGGAGTAGGACTATTGTCCTCTATTGCTTCTAGAACCTGGATATTCCTCTTTGAGCTTGAAGGATTCTTAAAGCTTGATGATTTTCCAGATTTTGAGCCTGCCCCATCTGCATTCTCTACAGGTTCGATTTCTACTACTCGATATGTAAGTGGAACCGAGCAGTCATTACATATCCAATAAGGAACAAATAATCTTATCGTATTAGGGGACGCTGCAGATGCTCCCATGTCCCGTTCAATGCTCACACGCAATCTCCTGCATATATCAACTATGAGTTGAACAAACAATAAACATCATGGTCAAAAGAAGAGAGTGAATACAAACCTTCGTTTATGCTGATGAATCATCCAAAATGAGGAAGCATGATTATTAGATGAAATATCCAAGACAGGAACAGGATCCTGCTTTTAAAGAAGAGTAGCATATTTAAATATCTTTGATGCAGAACTACGCAGTTAATGTGGTAAAAAATCGGATATCGGTCAAGGACCGATATTAGAGATATCGGTAATCGCGGTGGGATATCGGTAATTTTAATATCATGCTGAATTTATATATAAAGCAATTTAACACTAACAATTCAGTATACGCTCCTACTATTAACAAATTAATTTTTTGCAACTTGTAAAACAGTAACCATTGTAGCAAGTAGGAACTGAATAAGACTTAAAACACTAATAGTAGCAATAAGGAGAAAGACAAACGGTAGAACTAAGAAGAAAATACTGATATCGGGAAAATAGGTGATATATCGGTCAATATCGCCCATAATATGGTTACCGATGTTCTGACCAATATTTTGCACGGATATCTCACCGGGAGACCGATAACCGATTATATCGGCGATACTAACTGCATAGATACAATCTTGGAATGATAATACCTTGATTGGATGTATGCAGGATCTTGGAATGATAATAATTAGTGACATACCTTTTCCAACATCCATCCACCTTGTAGAGACAATGAAAGATAAAGAGGGCTACGGACATCAGCATAATAGATGGGCACAACACCACGTGATGATATAAGGCCACGCTGCCTCTCAGTTATACTTCCATTGTTCAACTTTTCCCATATTGTAAACTGTGCTGGACAAGGAAGGCGGTTGTCCAACTTTAACGGAGCATTCACCGATATTTTCCAATCATAAACATGGGAATTGAGCTCTGTCTGAAGAACTGATGCATCTGTACCGACACTCAGCCAAAATTGCTTTGAGTCGGTTGTTGGGCAACACCAAAGCGTGTCATTCTTTTCAAGCTGATTTAATAAGAAACAAGACCTTGACATCTTTTTTCCTTGCTGCTCATTCGTCCCAACGTCAACAGGACAACCCCAAGTGTCGAGTCCCAACACACGAGCACAAGGACGAATTTGTATACTGCTATCAGAATCCCTGGACATGGAGCGCCACGGTAATACGAAAGAACAACCAGGTTCTAAGAGATGGATTACAGAACCACCAGTGTTTGTTATGTGCTGTTCAGTAACTTTTTGCCTTTTACGGATCCAACGTCTACGTCGTACATTGTGTTGAGCCGATTTTGAAGAATTTTGAGGAGTTGGAGGCCATCTTAGAGTTTGATAGTCCCGCCCATATGCCCATCCATCCACATCAACTGGATCAGATTTATCAACCATCCAAGCTGATGTCCATTTCCATCCTGGTGGAAGTGGCGGTTCATAGAAATCCTGTTGCACCACACTAACTTAACATCTACTGATAAGAAAGAAACATAGATTAAAGAAACACTTACATTAGTTGAATAGGACAAGTTTTTGTTGCTCCAACGTCCTGGATCATTCCCACGGAAACTAGGCCGCTTATTACCCCAACCTAAGATTGAACTATGTCTTTGGTTTTCGAAGATCTCTTCTACAGCATTTTGAGAAGGCTCTTCACGCCCAGATATAGAAGTGACGTTTATATCCAATTTAACATCTGAATCGTTTGTGACAGTTGCAAGACTCCTGAGAATGGCATGCTTCTTTCCATCTTTCATGACTACTTCCATGGCGAAGAAATCATTCTCCATCTTTTTTGTGATGACTGAGAGTGGAAGAAAGGATCTAAAACTCTCCCATACACCTTCAGCGCCAAGTCCCACCCAAAACCCCACATCATTCTCCGCTTCTTTCTCCTGCTCCAATGTACTTTGGAGATTTGAAGTTGCTTTCATTTCAAAATAGGATGTAGATGCTATAAGACATCCTTGAAAGGGTACCTCATCATCCTTTTGTTGGCCCTAAAGTAAAAACATAATGAATTACAAATATCAAATATCAAAATAACTACATAAAAAGGATGAATCATCATTAATCGAACATGAAAAGGACAAAATCACTAACCCTCCTCATTAAAAGGTGTGTAACATTTTCCTGACCATGAGATGCTTGTTGCAACATTCTAGCTGATGCTACTTTTCTTAAGGGATTCGTACCATGTCCAACAGAGATCGTTGAAGCACCCACAACTTCACCTGATGATCCCAACACAAAACCACATACAGTTAGGGCCAACAATGATGTTACTTATAGGCCTAGAGTTTAATACGGGTATCACATTAATGTTCATATAGTTATAAGAGAATCTAATGGATACCATATTATGTACGTCATGAGAAAATGATAGATAATGGGTCATTCATGTTATGCATTAACAATATTCAATGTAGAGACAATCGAAACACTTAATTACTTGTTTGTCAAATATTAGATTACCTTTTCCTGCTTTTGCAGCAAGATTAGTCACCTCAACTTCCAACCTAGCCAACCCCTGAAACAACACCCAATATTATGTTTTGCAGCAAGATTAACAACACATAAGTAAAGACATTAGTACAAAGTTTGTATATAGATAGATCAGCCAATGTATTATTGGCAACATTGCTTCCCTTAAATATAATGAAAGAGTACACTATTGTTATCGCAAAAGTTCCAAATAAAAGAACTATATAAGTGTTTGCTCCTTGTAGTTAAAGTGTGTATGTGTTCTTATGCCTTTTGAAAGGAATGAGTTGATCTTCTAAACCATGACATACCTTGCGAGGAACTTCAAAAATAAAAAGTTCATTCCATCTGGCACTACCAAGATCATTACTTATGTTAATAGAGGGCTTCACGCATCTGGTCCTAGCACTCTGAGGAAACAGCCTCTGCTGACTTGCCTCCTGATTCTCAACAACAAGCCGGAGCGCACAGAAGAAGCTATTACTATTTCCATCGTCAACAATTGGTAGATCCTTTAAAAAAAACTCTAAATATTAGCAAGCATGTAATGTTAGTACATAGCTCATGTCATTTATGCATTATGTCAATAAATATAAAACCTTGGCTTCAATTATCTGCACAGAAATATAACATCGCCCCTCCCTTGAATCATCAACTGAGTTTAATCGATTTGAGTGCCTTGAAGGTGGAATCCACACAGAATCACTATCATCACACTTAACAAGGTTAACTGTACTAGAGCTTTGATCAAACTTCTTCAGGTAAATATCACATCCAAGCCTGTTAGTTATGGTCACAGTCTGGTAATCGTCCACATCCAATGCAGAAAAAACTGTACCATCGTCACCAACGCTATGGCTGCTAGCTTCCTGACACGTATTAATAACACAAACATCATTTTATGTCAACTGAAATGCCAAAAAATAATAATAATAATAATAATAATAATATATTCAACTCCAATAGACCTCATCTGACTTGATTGCCTTTTGTTCTAATTCTCTCAGTCTTCTCCAAGAAGCGATCATTTCCGCAAAAGTGTCAATATTTGCAGTACTAATATTCATATTAAGGATACTTGTAGCTGCAATTCGTGCTCTTTTTCCAAGTCTTGATTGAGATTGCTCATTTGTATCATATGTTTCAAATCTTCAAAAGAAAAACGGAAGTAGATGAAAGACGGGCAAGATTTTGCGGAAAAAGAGCTAAAAATAAACAGTTGGAGTAGTTTAATACTTGAATATTCCATCGAATGGCTCCACCAGTGGTTCCCATGAGTCTAACAATGTGTTAAACGTTGATGCAGCAATCGAAGATATAAGCACAGCATTCATCGAGTCCATTCCACCATGAGTTGCAAGCTTAATATTTGTGATAGTAACATCAAAAAATGGAGTCATCTGAAAAGAATCCAAACAGGTGAGTGAACAAAAGTTGTGTAACTTTTTTCTATTATCAACAAAGAAAGTATATGCAAGCTGGATACCATTCCACACAGACTGTCTAAAATGGTTACAGAGAAGCATTTCAATTTTATTTCTGCCATTATGTTGTCTCGTGTCTTTGGTTTCACAGAATCACCAATAGTGAAGGCCAGCCGGCCAGAAGGCTTCTTCAGATCGGAGCGAGCAAGGAAAGTGCAGGCCTGAAAGGAAAAAGGAATGAAAAAAACCTCTTTTCTGTAATATACGATCATATTAAAAGAAGTTGACACCATCTGATCTCCTACTGACCTGATTATCCACGTTCCAGATACTCCAACATTGAGATGATTTTGAACTGGAATATTTTGATATTGGCATCTCAGGAATATTAGCTTGGCTCACAAGATCCATCCTTGGACAGCAAACCAAATTCAATTTGGGCATCTCATCTACTCGAGTAACTATGCATCCCATAGAAACATAACCTGGGGGTGGAATTGGGTACCAGAAAAAGGCATCGTCCACACCTTTCATGATGATATTAGCTACTTTTGTAAACTGAACAGGGTTTGCAGAGATGTCAGGGTTGTCAGCCTTAAAAATTATTCCCAACGCAGGTGGCTCCAACCCTTCAGTTATGCAGTCACCAATAACCTTAAATCCAGGTCGTGGTATAGGTCGCCATATAGAGACAGGTCTGCGGATATCATTACCCTTGTCCCACCAGATCCTCTGAAAACTTGGAGTCGACATGTAGCAGCTAGCTTTAGAAATTGATCTGACAACATCACACCCTGGTGATGAACTGCTTTGTTGACTTGTACTCTCATGGTCAACATTTACCTCAGACCTGGATTCTCTTGCAGAGAGACGATGCCAGCTTGAGTTCAAAAGAAGAAGATGGTTAAGATCATAGCATATGTCCTGCGGGGGACAGCTAACAGAAGGACAGGCGTAGAACGATCCAAGAAGGTTGTCGAGTCTCCAAATGCTAAACCCTGACGGGTATGTGTTATTTGAGGAAGCGTTGAACATGCATGCTGAGTATGCTGTGGATGTTGCCAGGTCAGCTCGTATACAGTAGACAATATGATTTGGTGGTGGCTGGTTTCCAATATGTGCAACACACCCCAGAGCCACGTATCCTGGGGGTGGAATAGGGGTCCACAGAGAACAATCACAATCCATATCTTCAGTTTGTTGGATATTGGAGAATAAACCAACAAGCTTGAAGCCAAGAGGCTTTCGTACACGCCCGTATGTATTACTCACCGCCATAACAGCTTGTGAAGGAGGAATGGGCCTAAAATCATCCATATTGAAAACATAGTCAGCCCAAATGTGTTACACAATCACATATGATCAAGAACCAACAATCAAATTCAAATCCAATAAGTGATGTTTCTACGTATAATATACTGTATAATATACTGAGACAAACAATTATGTAGCCCTTCCATATAACACATGCATGGAAGAACTGGAATGTCAACACCTTAGCATTACACAAGAGATGTATGTGTTTAGCAAATAAAAGTAATCAATAAATAACTAACAGCACAACAACAAACAAGTTGCAAAAAATCGGATCGAACATTAAAGCGATTTACCTGGAAGTGACACAGTCTCCCAATATGACATAATTTTGGGGAGCTCGAGGTCTCCAGAACGTAATTGCATTATGATGTCCCTTCGCTGCACAAGAAAATTATTGTGTGTTCTTGTTAAGAGTTTGAACTAAGGAGATAGCAGTGTACACAAACAACAAACAGGTGGGTTGCCAACAGAAGTCTAAAAAGGAAAAGTGTAAAGGGGAATGAATACCTTTTGGAAACACCCAAAGTTGATCGTAGTTAGTACAAGGAGACAAGGGATCAGCACTCTGAAAGTGTAATGCTGCAGCGGCCTGACTCTGTAGATTAAGAATCAGGGAGATAGCACTCAAGGATAAATGAACATATATATCAGAAGATATTAATGATATATTTGTTTTATCCTTCACAGAAGTATATCCTGCAGAGATATCCACTGGATCAAGAATTCTAAGACCAGATCCAGCCTCAACGGTTAGATCTTTCAGTAGAGCTCGAACCCATGTATCATTTTCTTTTGATGCAAACCTATTAAAACAAATTAGATTAGTCAGCCCTTGAACAAATTATAAGCCAAAACTTCAAGAGATGGAAGAAAAAATAAATACATAGAAGTATCGGTTCAATAACAAAGCAATCATACATGAAGCTCAAATCCATTCTTGCACGAAGAAGCTTTTCAGAATGAAAGGAACCATCAATGGATGATCTGCTGCTATCATAAAAAGTGAACTCAGGAGACACCACCTGACACATCAGCACATAAGGCATGGAGACACACTTTAGAATCTAAAGGTTTTAGATTAAGCAGGAATGAAACCAAATGAAACCGTAAAATAATTGAGAAGGAAAGTACATTAGCTTGGCATACACAAGACTCCTAAAAACATGACAACACATGCACAAACTGTATGTATAGCCAAATGGTGCAATGCATGTAAATTTTCAAGAATGTAGCACAAAGATGTGGCAACCCGCAACTACTGGAATTTGGATCACTGATGGCCTCAGCCCCTATCGAAAATAATACTACTACAAGCCATCTGGGATAATATGGTTGACCAATAAACAGTAAATATGTATACTTAGAGATGGACACAAATGAGAGATACTAAATATTTAAAAATAGTGTATTCACAGATGAATAGATTTATTGGAGAATCAAATGATTCTAAGTATTTAGTGGTTCTCATTTGTACCCACTCCCATAGGGCTTGTTCAACAGAACCAACTTTTAGTAGAGAACTACAAGACCCACATAAGCAACTTGTATGTATGCATGTGAGATATAAGCAGGAGAAATTGAGGCGGTTGTTATACGTTAAGCAAAAGATACAAGTGTTTATAGGATTCTCATAGTTCTCTACTTAAAATTAGTTCTGTATAGAAAGCATAACATTAAGAAATATGTAGCATATATGACCTACCTGAGCCTCAAAGCTTAAACTTGGCTTAGATGAATCGGTTTGATCGATGTCAGAAGTGGGTGGTGAGTATGACGCTTTTTCAGCCTCGTCCAGACTCATCCCTTTACTTGTTGAAGGAAAGTTGTCCTGCACCACAACTTCTACACCGTCTTCTTTGGACACTGAGAAACTGCTATCATTACTCAAGTATGTGTAATCCGTCAAGAGCAAAGCATTCTGACAAAAGGAAATATATACTATAAATTTTTAGAATATTCTATTTAGATATTTAGTCATCCGTTAGGTTAGTTATTTCAACATAACCATACTGCACAAGCATCAAACACATGTACCTGCACATAGTCAAATTAAAATAAGATTAAAAGGCTGTAATGCCATTACCTTAATCTTCACATTCATGAACCGCAGTCTTTTACCCCTTCCGATAACAATAATGGGTCGAAATTCTGAAGATTGCAAATGCTCAGGATCCTCATTCAAGATTATAGTTTTTCCGCAACCATCATAAGTATATTCATCAACTCCTGCTGCATCTACAACCAGCTTTCGATTTGGTGACAGACTGACCTCATCCTCAGTCTGCATGTACAGTGCACCACAGAGTACTACAGTGTCGGTTTTACTGATTGGATCATTCTCAGGATCCATCACCTCTTCCTTGCCAGTTATTGCACCCAAAGATGGCACAAAAAACTCACCAACTGCAAGGAGGAAATCTGGAACAACAAGAACTCGAGGCAGTTGAATCCGAACAACAAACAATTGGGATGATGAACGCCATCGGAGATCCATCAATAGCATAGTCGAGTGTGGTGCATCCACGTTGGACATGGTTACATCTCTTACAAGCCCCCCTCCTACTTTACTAGAAGCTTGTTTCAAAACATCAGTGCTTGTCCCAAGCATTAGTCGCATTTCAGGTCTGGTATCAGGGCGTACATCCAATATAGAAAATCGAGGAACGGTGACATAAAGATCCATTTCTGAAAAAGACGTCATTCGGTATGAAACCCACATGCCCTCCAACTGAGACGACAAGAATGAACATCATCTTTAGAAACAACGACAGGACTAACAACATCTAAAAAGGGAAATCTGTTAATATCTTCTCTTTACTTACTGCAATAGTTGCTAGAGGTGAATCCTCTTGGATACCATTGCAGAGCTCTAGCAATGCATAATCAAGTTCAACTGCCATAATGGTAACTGTACGTGACAAGAAAACTTGGCTAGTCATGTTAACCTTATACGCAAGCATCCGAATTGTATCCGTTGAGCCTGAGTTGGTATAGCGGAAACCAGGAGGGAGCTTAGCTTCCTCACTCAAGTTCATGGTCACACAACTAGTAATCACACTATATTCTTTGTCAGACACCACAGCGTGCAACGACCCTATCTGTTTTCAAAGACAGAATAATAATAATAATAATATTATGAGTTTGACCATATTAGCAACGACCCTTAAGCATTTCACAGTTCAAAAAGCAAGTGAAGCCTGTAAGTGAAGGTTGTAAAATAACCTTCACATCCAAGGCAAAATTTGGAACTTTGCGGAAAATGTCTCTCAAACTGCGCCTCACAAAGATATTAATTTCATGGCCTTCGCGTATCATTGGTTTCCCTAAAACACCATTTACTCCAACAGCCATATTGATTCCGAAGATCTGTAGCAGTACCCCACACCTTAGTTTCATGTCATATACCATTAGTGGCATACAAGAAAAACAAATCCAAGAAAATACCTGTGCGTGAAGAATGTCAAGATGAACAGCCGATGGGTCATCTACAGGTCCATGCCAACTAACCTTGTTTGTCACACGCAAATGGCCTAAATCAAGCTGCAGAAAACTGCATCCATGACAGAAAAACCATCAGCAGCGCTAAAACATTTTCACAACACCTGTAAAATTCAAAACTGCATCCAAGAACAATCCAGCAATAGATCAAAGTGTGTGCATCTAAATGAACACACAGTAGAAAGAAGTACTAACTCTTTGCTGGAGGAATTCCGTGGTACAACTATTATTGGGGTCTCTAACGAGAGGTCCAACTTCAGTGCAGCAGATCCATCCATCTCATACTGATGAATCAACCATTCAAAGCCTCCAACTTTATCCACAAACTTGATCGCTTCTTCTGTATTGGGAGCTGCCAGGCCCACAAAATACGCAGAGATCTGCACCATGAATTTTGTTAATATGAACACTACAAAGCCATCTACAAAAGAATTAAATGGCACTGAAGTCTAAACTAACCTCTTGAATGAACCTGTTGAGAAAAACAATACGAACAGCAGAAAGTTTCCCACTCAAGCTATAGTTGTATCCTTCATAGTCATCATCATCAGGACTGTAGGACTTGAATGTGAACTGTTATATATATATATATATATATATATAGAGAGAGAGAGAGAGGTCAAGGTAAATAAACAAAAATCAGTACAAGTAGTACATGTAACATCAACTGGAATATATATAGGTTATACCTGGATGAGAGAGTCAGCCCCCGGATTACGTATGTCACAAAACCATCCCCAACAATGATCTGTACCCAGTGAAAGATCACAGAACCTAAAGTTCCCTAGTGTACCTTCAACCGATATAGAACCAGGATGAACCTGAAAAAATAAGCATTAATTACCAAATTGAGACCTGACCCAATGATTAATTTTCCTACAAAAGCAGATGTTAACCTTAAGATCCAACACAAAACTTTCTTGCACAAGCATTGCAAGCTGAGAGCCATCCTCTTTGTTAAGAAATACAGTGACATTGTCAACATTCATTTTCAAGGAAAATACAACTCGAACGTTCCCACGTCCCAATAATCCCTTCACTTCTGCTTCTTCCCCCTTGTCTTTCTGAGCGTCCTTTGATGCACCGCTTGCATTGCCAAGATCAATGCCCAAACTAATTAAAGCAACAATAGTCGGCCGGTGACAAAAGAACTCTAATTTTGACATGCGGATACTCATCTATCAACATAAAGAAACAAACTCATTCAAGATAGGATTTCATATTGTTAACATTTTAAGTGCCTTGATCCACAATACCTGAGTGTCTATACCATCATAATTAGGAGACTGAGGAGTCCGTTGCACAAAGGTAAGCGATACAAAATCAGAGTCATCAATGCCTTCTGCCTCAAAAAATATGTCTCCAGAATTGCCTCTTGCTGTTCCATGACCTAAAGCTTCAGCAGCATCAGACCATTCTGTCAAGGCGTCAGTGAAAGTGTCGTCCTCTTCCGCCGTGTTTGTGTTTACTAATACCTCTTCCACAACCGAGCAAGCTAAATATTTTGAGCCCGTTGATGAGTGCTGAAGTTCGTCTTTGATTTCCAGCCGGTGCAAATTCATCCTCACTGTTAGATCCCCTTCATATGATGCAACATACACCTGCAATAAAAACTTAGATCATCTTACCATTAATAAAAAAAAAATTGTCAATAAGGTCTGCAATCAATTTATTGCATCCAACCTAAAATTTGCCACTATGTAGTCAGTCAACAGATAAAACTTGCCAATTAAGCATCCATCTAAAAATTCACATGAAAGAACTACCATGATATGATGCTTCTGGTTGGCAAATTATATATAAGCATGCCTAAACCTAAATTAAATTACGTAGCAGCAACACTAACCCCCATATCGGACTGGTTGACCTAATATTAAGTTCCTGGTTTATTTGTGAAACTTTCGCTTGAAAAGAAAAAAAAATGCAACTGTTCTATTATCTCACTTCCAACTTAAAAATATATTCAAACACAGCATAAAAGGCATACAATTACAAACCTTTCCTCCAGCAGCAAGAACCTCAAGAATCTGAACCTCCACAGTATCATCATGCACCTGCAAGATTGAGCAATATTTGTATTCAATTACAAACAGTTAAAAGATTAGATTAGGAATTAGCAATGAAAATGCCATAGTAGCAGAATACTATTGAACACTTAATATACTATGAAAACCACATCTAACCTTCCCATATATTAATAACTTTGTTTCCACCAATGTTCCATTAACAATAATGTCGGCTATCTTCGAATTAGTAGAGCGAGGTTCAGAAACTTCTGCTGCAGCATCACCTTCTTTTCCTAGTATATCAACTGATGAGGTAGCCTACACCATGCACATTAAAAATCAAAACCAGATGCTACTAAAACAATCAACTATACTAAAAATATAGTATCATACAGAGGCTCGGTAGGTTGCTTGTACAAGTCCTCTCATCCAACTAGCCTTTTCTTTCTCGTTCTGGAACTTGACAACCAACGTACTAGAACACTCTAAAGCCTTCAAGAAAATAATAGAAGATTAGCATCACACTCATCATGTTATCATGCATACATTATACGAAGATCAAAAATAGCAAGGCAAAGTGCAAACACTACTTACCTTCTGGATGTCCATGCCTCTAGTACACACAGCAATACAAGAAGAAGAACCACCAACATTGCTTGAAGGTACTTCATATACTTGCTTACCAGCCATGCTGCAGCATATAGTTTAACACACACTTCTAAGAAAACAACCACTAAAGATGATGAAATTTAACTTGTATCCAAGGTTTTAAAAAACGGAAACGAGTATCGAGGCGTTTTCCCTTCGCCTCACGAGGCGTAAGGCTGAGGCGGTATTAATAAATAAATATTAAAATTATATATATCATAAAATGATAAATATTTAACATCAAAAAAAAGACTTTTCTCATCAAATTTCATTAGATTCAGTAGTTAAAAACATAAAAAAGATTCAAATTTCATGAAATAGTTAACATAAAAAAACACAAATAGTTTCTAATTAAACTCAAATAGCATAACAAACATCATCTTCATAAAGTAAATAACTTTCCTAATGTAAATAAGCTTGTGAGAATAGTTTGGGTTAAATATGATAAAAGTTAATGTTTAAGGGTCTTAATGTAAGTGCTTGTAAACGGAATGAATAAAGGGGCTGTCATTTTTCAGTAACCCTAAAAAGAGTTACGCCTCCGTCATCTTCTCCATCCTGAAACCCTAATTTTTCTTGGTCACACATCACTACAAGCCAGGTACGTCTCCATCTACCTCGGTATTTCATCCCGATTCTTTCATAATCGTCTCCATCTACTTTATTCTTGCCGCCAATAAGTTTGCCGCCTAAAAAAACCCTATCTATCCTGCCTAAAACATAAACGTACGCCTCGACATAATAGTTCCGCCTCGACACGAATTGTGCGCCTCACCCCACTGAGGCGTACGTATAATATCTGACCCTGAGGCACCGCCTCATATACGTTTTTCCTCCGTTCCGGCTCGAGGCGCGCCTCAATACGGACGCCTCGGCCGTTTTTTTAAACCATGCTTGTATCCCTATTGGATAACTAAAAAAAGCAGCAGCAACGCTAAAAATATAGAAGGAAAATATGTGCACCTAACAAACCGCTGATAGTTCTGGGATGTAGAAGATTCCAACACATAAAGATACAGCCCAGACAAGACAAGATAAGAAGGCTGCCATGAAGCAACTGAATAGCCAATCCCCTGAATCAACCAAAATTAACTAAAGAATGAAGGTAGATAAATCCATATGCATCAGCTTCTGAAAGAAAAATACAACACATACCCTCCAAACAAGTATTTGAGCCTCAGTTGCAAGATCAGGGGAGCTCCACGGGGCATATTCAGCTTGATAATCTTCTACAAGCTTTGTGCCACTTTCTATAGTACCAGACAGTATATTCAAGAGTTCCATTATCCGGCTGAATCTGGAAGGTGAAAGGTGAATAGCAAGTGTAGGAACTTGGACTGAGACACGAGTTGACGGATGGCATGGATGAGGCACTTTAATCTTCAGTTAAAAGAAAAAAAAAATCTTTTATAACACAGTGAAGTGTATTTGACTATAAAAATTGATTATAAATGAGATTGGAGGTAACTGTACCTGATTAACTACAACTTCAATCCCACACCTGTCAACAAGAGCACCCACAGCAGAATATGCTGAAAACTGACTACTTTGACTTGGAGATTCCAGGTCAGAACTACTATCAGTAAAGAAGGCAGCTATATCCCTGCCAGATATACAAAAACGAGAATACAAGTTTTGTCTTTGATTGTCATGGTGACCCTCCTGCAACAAAACTACGTTAATCTTCAACTGACATTGAAGAAACAAAAATATATACAATCTAAGTAGTAACATACGTCTGTTCGCAATGTAAAATTGCCAAAGTCCAAAAGAAAATGACTGTCATACTCTTCAGATGAGGCACTTGTTCTCATAGGAACTCTAATTTTTGGAGCATCAAGATCAATGTCAAGGGCGAATCTGTGAGATGGAGGGCATGATACATGTTACAAACTTTACCAATGTATGTAACAAATGAGATATTGATTTCTCAATAACAGTACAAATGAAATAAGTGAACCTGCTTTGTTCCTCTAACACTGTTTGAAATTGCTCATGAGCTCGACGTGTCGCCCTTTCTATCTTATTCTGTAATCATTAATCAAAAATGAGATATTGATTTCTCGTATATAGCTAATTAATTCTGGAGATCACGTAATTGTACCTGCAAAGCAGTTGCTGTTTCAAAAGCAACTGTAGGGCTAACAGAATTGCTCCTCTTAATAAATTCAAGAAAGCGATTATAACTCTCCATCAAGACCTATAAAAGAAAATTTCAGTAACCCTTAACCTCATGTGTCAAACATCCAGTACCAGTTGTGAAAAGACCTATAAGACAGTGATGTTTATTCCTCAAGTGGTTCATCAAATGATAAATTACAAAACAACCAACAAATCAGATAAATTACAAAACATCCAACAAATCAATGATACTAAAAATACCAACAGAAAAATCAATAAATGATATTTCAGTCTTCTCTAAAAATATTGGAACTAATGAAAAAAACCCAAATGTTAGCAGCCAGATCTAATTTTATCTTTTACCATATCAAATTATAATTGTTAATAATATTAGAAGAAAAAATCACCGTGACATGGCATGGAGATATTGTTGCGGAAAGCCTCCAGTCTAGATTCTCTCCAACAGGTAAATATACAAAACTAGCACCCAATGCATTCGCCTTCTGCTGACTGGACACGCTCTGAAAAAACGGAAGACCAATTCACACGAAATGAAAAGCAGAATAAAAAGGTTATGCATATGTATTCACCCTCACATGAAAACAATGATAATGCAGAACAACAAACCTGACAAAGTGAACCTTCAGGAGCAGACAATCCATAGAACTTGAGTGTCGCATCACAATAAATGCTTCTATGTTTAAACTTCGCAGAGGCATGAAGTTGTTCAAACCTACCACATACAATTTCAGTTTCATTTATATTGATGATCCTCGCAGCAGATTGACCAATGGACACAATTACAATTCGATGTGTCATATTCTGCATATCTTTTCCAGAATGTGATGTCAACTCCTCATCTTGTTGGAAACTCAAAAAATTATTGAGTGCCTGCCATTCTTCTTTACTCAATCCGTCCACCACAGTTTCAGATCCCTCAGGAGCATCTTGCTCTGAGGTACCACTTGAAACAGAACGCCTGAATTGGAAAAAAAAAAATAGAGTCTTACTATTATTAATTATATACATATCGTATCTAGATGGTAGTTAACTACAATACTGTTTATATATACAGATCCTATGCAACCCTATAACAAACTCTACCAATATACAGTACACTATAACAAACACCATCCAAATGAGAACCCTATAAGAAACAATCAATAAACAATACTCTTCATGATTTAACTGAAAAGCCACCCACCATCCAAATGAGAACCAACTATTCTTTTTAAGCATCCTCTGCTCAGCTTTTTCCTTTGATTTTACAGATTCAACTTTTGCATGTGCAAGGAACCTAATTATCCAAAAAGAACCCAATTAGAGAGAACATGTGTAAGTAATTATAAAACCAAACAAACGGGTTTATGTGATTAACTGTGTCTTGATTATGAACACGCATAATTCAAGCAATACTATACACAGCCAACATATCCTGATACATGATTAGTATATAAGGATCTACTTTTCCATCATTTTACAAATTTCCGGCAACCTTTGTAGCTTACTGATCAACACAATACTAAAGCCACTGACAGCAGCTAAGACACGTACCTCCATAGAAGAATTACTTTTGGATCAAGATCTCTCTCAATACTTCTAATTTCAGAGTCAATAGAGTCTGGCAACTCTTGCAGGTAAACAGCATAGAGCTGGATATACTTCCTACGAAGTTGACTGAATCGTTGAATTTGAGCCCAAGATAACCTATAGCTGGAAATAAACATAAACAAACTACAATCAGACCATCTAACAAGCAAGTGATTGTAAAATATTTTGAACCAAAAATAAAGTGACAAAAAATGAAGAGGCAAATATGAGCAGCATAGCTATCTAAAGCAGCTTCCATCAGTTGCTCTTATGTCACAAAACTAGGAATGCGTTTTGACGTTTATGGTCAACCAAGTCATTTTTTTATCCAAGATGGATGACTAGAAAACATATAACGTGTTAACTTCCTCAGAAAATGAAGAATGGTTTTATTTGAAAAGTAAATGGTCAAATATGGATATCAAAACGCACCATTTCACCCTGAAAATCAGGACGTATCTATTATTTGGAACAAAGGTAGTATAAAGTTGAAGGTCCTAAATCATCTATCAATCTTCAAATTATATATGTTTACCACATTTTCTTCTGCTGCAATGCAGCTTGAGCCGCATAACTCCACCACAGTATAGGACCCTCAGTCACCGACACTGCAGGCCTCAAATGTGACACCTCAACATATGTCTTATATCTTGATATGACCTCAAGGAGTCGAATCCAGTCATGATACTGAGCCTGTAAAGCATTTTTTTTAAAATTCAATCAATCAAAATACTCCATCTAATAAACATTAAAAAAAAGAGAACCAAGAAAAAACTTCAAACAAAAAACTGAAGGAACATGCACAGCTTCGTTAGAAGGTCAAGGATTATTACTTCTGTTACTGTCAAAGAAACGTCACTAAGGATAAGATGGGCCTCCTCGAAAGGCATTTCTGGATCAGTTCTCTCAGAATTCCCCAGACGGTGATACTTCAGGACACCATTGATTGGTGAAACTAAGTAATTGCGATCACGAGCCCATTCGGAAGTTCCATGCCCCTTGGCAGGTTCATTTATTCCATCTTCAAATATCTGACATTCATCAAAAATTAAGTTTTAGAAATCTAGCATTCGCCAAAAGCAATGGCAATTCCATTACTACTGTCTAATACAAAAAGAACCATACAACGGTATCAGGAAAGGAAGATCGCATTTCTTAGAATGTGTGGACCCTACTAATGGCAAAAGATTAAGGAGCATACCTCAACCCAATCCTCAGGACAGAGATCTTCCCATTTTTTATCCATGTTCCAAGGAGGTCGGTTGGAATCATGATACATAGCAAGCCTTTCAAGTTGCAAAGACTACAAAAGAAATGTTGAGGTATCAGAATTCAAAGTTGACGTTTTACGTTCTGCATTGAAAAGCAAAATCTAACATGACAGGACATAAATAATTCAATTGAGTTTAAAAAAAAAATGAAGTTCCTATAAAAGTGTCAATAACTGCAAAATAATGGCCTCCGACGTTAAATCAAATAACATCAGCATTGCAAATATTAACAGTACAATGATCAGATGTAAATACATAGCAGCAAGAAGATCTACTCGTCACTCTGAATTAGTGCAATACCATAACATTTCCTTAAGTTCTAACTTCTTTATCATAGCACTAAACTGTACAAACATATGTTAGTTTATTGAGGTAAATTCCAGCTAGTAACTTGGAGTACCAGTTCACTTTCAATCAACTGGAGCATTGTCAGATGAAACTGATAGATACTAGCAAATGCGTATCCAACAAATAATAACACCTTCTATTGATGCTATACTTGATCCAGGTAGGGAGATCAATTCCATTGAAGTAGAAGTAGAAGCTCATACTGCGACGTTAAAAACATTTCTCTTGAAAATAACGGTTATGCTTATACATCACCTACTTAGCTATCATTTAAAACTCACTAAAAACACTACCAAGAAGAGATGAAACTGGTAAAGAAACAGAAATGACAAATAGTACTTCAATATACCCGAGTTGTAGATAAGACTAATAAAGGGTTGAAAACATCCGGTGCATATATTGTATGAAATATCTCTATAAAAATACATCACCTCAAACCGAGCTAGTGAATACCTCAACCGACCAAATAGCAAGCAACAGTTACAAGTAGATTCTAATGCAAGCAGCAATTAAAAGAACTGACCTTTCGCAATTTATCTAGAGCACCACTGGTGTCAAATGTTTCATTCCCCTTCTCATCCACTGTAAACGCAGCGAGTTTTGCCAGTGTAACACCAACAGCAAAAGGATGTCCTGGATTGCTGAACATACAAACTTCTTCTAATCAAAAGAAAACCAAACATATGGATGAAAATTGACTCCAACAAATGGATGGACACAAACCTAATAGAATCCTCGTATCTGATATGAACATTTCCAATCGAGATCTTCAGATTTCCTATAATTGTACCAATCAAAGACCCCAACCATGAATTTCCACCACCCGACTGAAACAAGAGGTAGCATGCTCAGAAGACAGTAATGGAACCAATGTCAGCATTACTGTATGATGAGGCTAGTTGTTGAGCAACATAAAAAATAATGCACCAACAAAAGTTAAAGTTATGCACGTACGTTTCCCAGCTTTGATTTTGATATTGCATCAAGAGTTGCCGACTCTGCTTCCTGCAACACAGTTGATTGTTCAGCAAGAAAAATTTGTAAAGAGTTCACAACAAAAAAATGTACAAACTTAAGTCACACAGAAGTTAACTAGAGAACACAGACATAAGCGGTCTCAAAGAAGGAAATCAATATATTATTACCTCAATCTGTTGAAGTTTGGCTTCGAAAATCTTTTCACGCTCCTCAGGCTACAAAATACAGAGATATATACTTAAAAGAACAAATAAACCTTGCGAACATAGGAAACATGTTTCTTCTTACTGTAAGTGACCTTCCATCAGAAGCAGGATGAGCAAGAATGAACACACGATCTATAAGAACTATCACAGGCTCTTTCCCAAGACCTTTCCAAGGAACCTGTGTTCATGTCGAAGCAATAGAAACTGAAAAGCTTATCTCTAATAGTGATAATATGATTGTCTATGCCTATTTGTATTTAATTTTGTTTTTGATAGCGTAACAAATGTCCATTAGACTGTATCAAAGAAAAGGTAGAACGCAGAGCAACACAAAAATCATCAACAAAATGTAGTAAAACAAATTTGAGGGGTGAAAAGGTGCAGCAGTTCACATGACAACCATATCAACAATTGAAGTGTAAAAAAGTACCTTCAGTGTTATGCTACCAACAAAACCAGCTTTTACAGTAACTGGAAGTTTTAAAGAATTGAGTGCCTCTGCCTTCAATTTCAAGTCTTTGAGTACCACATCACCTGAACATATAACTTGCTATCAGAACAGGATCACCTATATAGCACGGGGACTCCATTTATGTGGCCGTACCCGTCTCAGGTACTTGTCGGGGACGGAAACACCATGGGTACTCGTTGGGGACGTTTCCTAAACGTTTCCAATGTCGAGGACGTATCTGGTAGAAGTATCCAGCCCGTTTCCATTTATTTTTAGGGTTTTTACTCTTTCAAATTCCACAACCGGCCATTAAATAAATAGACCTATCATATTCGGCTTCTCTAATCTCTAAACTCTCAAGTCTCATCATCTCTAATTCTCTATCGATTGCCGATCTCTCACTAGATGAACCGGAATTTGAAAATGATTTGATTATTGATAATTAATTACCTTTGGAAGATGTAGTATTTTTGGAATTTGTTTAATGTATTTTTATTTTTTTATATTTTTTATTGTCGTACCCGTATCTTGGAATTTTGAGTTTTGCCGTTCCTCGTTCCCGCATCGTCCCCGTACCCAGATCCCATACCCGTTCCAGTGCTACTTAGAGGATCACAAACAATCAACCCTGGTTATATACTAACCACAACATGAAAAATATAAAATGTGAACAGTTTGTGCAGGCACTGTGACTGAGACTTTACAACATGAACCTAATAGTAGTCTAAAATTTAGAAACTTTTGAATAAAGATATAACAGTTACAGAGATGGTTAACGAACCTTTCCAGACGCTGATTCTTAGAGCCTCTGCCGAAAGTCCATGAACATACTCACCCAGATATCTCCGAAGCAAATTCAATACCTTGAAGGATAAGCAAAATCACATAAACTTCCAAAATCTCCTTAAGAACAAACTTTGAGCTAATAATGGGAACTTGTAAGGATGATTGTGGAAAAGGGGAAAAAATAAAATTGGTACATATATGAAGAAAATTGAAAAAATAGTATGGTCGGATGTTACAGAGTTACAATTGTTGCAAACGCTACAGTTGTGTACACATGAATGATGAAACATATTGAGAAAAACAAGACCCAGCTTCACATACAAAACATACACATTATCTCTCCTTCCATTAGCATCAACTCCCTGTCATTCACCTTAAAGCATTTTGATAAACATCGGAAGAGGCAAGATTTAAATCATTGGTTTACTACAATTGTTCATATATTCATTAATTCTACGCTTTATTGTACTTGGCATATCAATAAATGTCCACTTGCTTTAAAAATTCTTTTTAAATGTTTACTAGAATTCCTAAATAAAAGACGAGGAAGCCATCCAAAAGGCATTCGCCAGACCTCCAAACTTCTTTGTGTATCTAATTTCCACCTTAATCCTTCGAAGAGTAACCACGCATCCACCTTGGAAATCTCAATTTGCATAATTTGCACGTGAATAAATGCGTGAAGCCACTAAAATTAGCAACCTAACACAATCATTTAAAGTAACGTAGACCTAGCCATCTATGTTGTCAAAGCGAGGGGCACTCAAGGCACATAGGCCGATCCTGGAGCCTAGGGGCTAGAGGCTTGGCCTTTTAAAACAGGGCTTTTTAAATAAGGCGCATGGTATGAAATACCTTTTTAGGGGTTTTAGAGATGTTTTAGGATTGTTTATGGCTCGTTTACGATGTTTTAGGGTTGTTTAGGACTCGTTTATGGCTCATTTAGGATATTTTAGGGGTTTCAGGCGACTCAGCGCCTAAAAGCGCACCTCACCGGTCACAGTCCACTTACTGCGCCTCACGTGCTTTTGACAACATATCTAACAATCTAGCATGTCCATCAATCTTCTCACATTCATAATACGGGCCCATCAAAAAAGATGTCCCTAAGATGTCTACGTCTAGACATGCTTCCTTACATCCGGCTTGCATTCCAAAGTGTTGTTAAATGTGTAATCTTGAAAAGACTAAAGTAACGAGCGCATAATAAAGGTATGCCAACAACATGACACACATAACGCTTTTGAAGGTTTTCAAGTTGTAAATCAACTTGAAGAAACATGTTGGCTTTGGCTACTAACCTTTAGAAAAACTAAGTTCTCCCACGCTTCTAATATTGCATAACTCTTCCTCTAATCACAATCATGAACACACCACACACTCATACAAACATAAATTGTACATATGGTATACACAATGCTTTCTAAACTCATACCAATCCTACCTAATAAAACTAATAAAAGACCATACCCGTCCTAAGCAGTCCATAACCCTAATACGACTTCTCCAAAACTCCTATCCCGGATCATGTCCTGATTGAGGTGCAATTTATGCCTAATCCCCTCATCCCATGTTAGTTTAGGTTTCCAGATGCCCAAACCATCTTAATCGCACTCATGCGGCTTACCTATACCCGAGGATGTACATGCTTGTGCTTCTATCCCACCGACCGATTATACCTAGTCTTTTTTAGAAGTGAACAATTATTAAAATAGTGAGGTGGAGGATAATTTCATAGTCGGCAAAACAAGCTTCTAACACTTGGAGCATAATTCATTTGAAATAAATTTATTATTATTATGTGAATTTGTTTCAGATGTCTTGTATAATATGTTAAAGCAACTTTATATATGATGTTAAGAACAACCGCACACCAAATCAGTGCATTCATCTCTTGTCATCTAAAGCCAAATTTGAAGTTGCTAAGAAACTTAAAAGATATTATCAGTCCAAATTTGCCGAAAAAAAGGAAGAAGAAGAAGCTTACATGTGCTTCAAACATGACGAAGAGGTTAGGGCACGGATTTAATCGATTAGAAAGCGCATCTCCATGGAGTGAATCGCTGATGATGAAGAAGAAGAAAACAGTGATGAGAGAGAGAGGGATTTTGGGGATATTTTTCTTCAGACGGTTCTTGTGAATCAAAGGCGGTGCGATGGAGTGTGTGTGTGTGTTTGTGTGTGTGCGCAGAAAAGAAAAGTAAACGATTTCGTGGTTTTCAAACTGGACAGATGGCCATTCTCCGGTTCACAGCTTAAACCCGGTCGGCCCCTTCAAAAAAACAAGAATGTATAACTTTGTACAAATCGAGGCTCCATTGGCTGTCTTGCTCACAACTCGCTGATTTATTATATAGTTTTTAAATTTTAAATGAGAAAATTATGAAAGGGGTCAAGAAAAACGTTGACTTACGAAAATAGCCACTTTACGCGTCCTTGGAGCAGGTCTTTCCACATCTTATCTTTATGCGTCCTTGGAGAAGGTCTTCCCACATGTTATGCGTCTGCCTGTAACGTATTGACACGTGGCAAAAAGTAAGGTGATGCCTCAGCCGCCAGCGCATCATGTCCAAAAAGTATGGTGATGCGTCTGGCTCAGCTGCATCCGGAGGCGCATATGTGGCTGGCTCTGGCTTGTTGAGTGGCTCGTTTGGAGGAGCCATAGGACGCATCGGTATGCGTAATTATATATTTTTTTATTTTTTCACATTATTTTTATGACTTCGGTATGCGCAATTATATATTTTTTAATTGAAATTTAATTTTTGCCCACCTACTATATAATGCAACGAAAATCAGTTTTGTTGAGGGTATTTTTAAACATTTTGTCTGTCTCAATACATGCAACCAGTAAAATAAAATGCTAATTGCAATCTATCCGCCTTTCGATAGTCTCCAAATAGAAATGAAGTTGTTTCCATGTGTTGAAGATGACGTTTTTCTGAGCTTTAGAAGTCCTAGAGTTTATGAGTGATGGTACCTGCCACTAGTGACGGAAGTGATCTGTTTTGCCATTTAAGGTAGGTTGTTTAACGAAGAAATTCGAAGAACTCACCTACAACGGGCACATTGGATCACTTTGTGTTATCGGATTTCCCCGTCCACGTCCTCTACCGGTCCTCCTATGCCGCCAAATTGTTCAAAAACAGAGAGGAATTGGAGACCGAGCTTTGTGGAGGAATTGGAGACCGAGCTTTGTGAATCACATTGTGTTATCGCTTAAAAATATCTTGTTTAGTCCATAAGTTTTTGTTGGTTTATTTTGGTTTGTTTTTTATTTGTTTTAATTGTTGTATATAAAGGTAAATTTTAATAAAAAGTTGTACATTTTTTCTTTTCTATATTAGTTATAAATTTGACATTTCTATCCATATCTTCATCTATATATTTAAAATTTGGTCACTAGTATACCACTACACAAATAATTAGAAGAGATGGGTGGTGGTGAATTTGGACCATTAGGTGATAGACCAGAGGCTAGTTGCAACCCTCCACCAAAAACCAACGAATCTTGGTTAACCCCTCCACCAAGCTACCGTGCACCGCCACTAGCCTACCGTGCACCGCCACCAGGCTACCGTGCTTACCAAACACCGGTTATTAGACCTCGACGCTCACCCCGTTTAAATCCTAAGTTATTCAACCCAGTGCCTCGAAATACTTATGATGAGTGGGACGGTATCACCGATGAAGAAGCAAGCTTTGCTTACGACTGCGCCATGGCAGAACTCCAGTTTTCCTGTTTGCGAGTTGGTGGTAGTCAGTCAAACTACATGGATTGTGGGGAGGCCAAGAAAAGTGACCAGCGTTAGGCTTGGTTAATAATTATTATGTTTTGGTTGTAATTCGCTTAAGCCGTATACTATATAAATATTATGTCTAAATTAAATTTTGTAATGGGTGCTACTACATATTTAATGGTAAAATGTATGTTAATATGTTATCAAAGAAATCCAAATTTTAGGTGAATTAAAAACAAATTTTATATATAATTTAGTAATTTGTTATCAAAACACATAAATATATATATCTGAATGTTAAAAAAAACAAGGCTCTATTTTCTAATTTTTTAATAGTAAAATGTTAATATGTTATTAAAGAAATCCATATTTTAGGTGAAATTAATTTGTTATAAAAGAGAAACTAAAAACAAATTTTATATAAAATTTAGTAATTTGTAATTATCATTACACCCCCCCCTATTATTACCGTTTACTCATAGTTTTTTTATAATTTGTTAATTATACTATTAAAAAAAGTGAGCAAATTTTATATTTAGACTCACTTATTTAGGGATGACCATTTGCTAGTGGGTACTGGTACTGAACCGGTATCGGTACCGAATTTTTTCGTACCGTGTATTTAGTGATTTTGTTATTTTTATAGTATTAATTAAATTATAAAGGAATTATTAGATAAAGAACACAAAGTAAAACGATCATGAAAGTAAATTAAAAATTCCATATTAAACTACGTTAGGACGTGGTAAACAACGCCAGAAATACAAATTATCTGCCATGAACCTTCTATATGACTTCATTTTTTGATTGATGTCACCGGTGAGATTTATGGGTTTATCTGTAACGAGATGCTCCATCAGCATACATAGATACACAGCTTCGTTTCCAGACAAGGAGCAGACAGAGCAGTTTGACACGACATAGTCATCATTCATTTCGAATGAAATGATTTTTTCTGGTTTTCCGGTCTTTTTCCAATAGCGCAAATTAACTAATATTGCTCCTAAGTATACGCATATTTTTGTCAGCCTAGGGATGACAACCTGTCTGTATTTTTCGCCTGCACAGATGTCTTGACCCGGGAACATTACCAGCTGTTGGGTTGCCAGCTCAAGACGTAGCATTAGCCACTCCTTATTTTCTAGCGGGATCGGGAAAAAAACATAATCAATGTCAAAAAAGGAAGGAAACAGGCTTAATTTACTGTTACAGTAAGTAGCCACGTTTTTCGGAACCGATTCCAATAAACACTCATAAAACTTTGGTGGTAGTATTGTCCAACGTAAATTTAACAAGGGGTCTTTTGAAGCTTTCTACTTCTCCAATTCATCAGTCTTCCAACCCAGGCTTCGATATGCTGTAAAAATTGTAGTGTTAGTAACATATTTTAACAAATTATATTTTACGTAAAATTGTTGATATAATTTACTGTGTCATTGAGATAGTCGTTGAAACGAAATCCCAATAAAGTTCCCCAAAAGTTTTTGTCAAGCTGTACCGCGCCTCTGTTGTAGAATTCGAGCACATCTTTTGACCAATTTTCTGTTTCATCGTCTGGTATCGCCCATCTACCGCGGTTGTGCTGATGTAGGCTATGTCTATTATGTAGACAGTCTTCTTCTCCTATTTTTTGGGGGTTGGATGATGTTCCACTTTCTGTTGCATTCACCGGCTTCCTCCATCGATTAAGGATCCATCTTGATAATTTTTTAGCCGGTTGAGAGCAGTATTCTTCACCCGCTAAGTCTTTTCCCCGCCGTTCAGACATGTTTTTTTATTAAATTTAGAGAACCACAGACTTTTTACGTGTTTTTGCACTTCTAAAAAAAAGTTACTTATATAAAAAATTACATTAAAAAATAAAAAAAACAACTTAATTGAGATGGGACGTTCCCGACGCATCCCATGCGTCTCTGACTCCTAGAATAATGGGCCTTGACTCCTAAATTAATGTTCTCATTAATGTGACCCTTTAAACTTTTTGAAGACGCATCCGATGCGGCTAAGCATTCTACGAGGAGTCCATAGGCGCTTTCAGGAGTTAGACGTCTCCCATTGCAGGGACACATGTGGTGGTTTCACTGTTCCTTTCGACGCTTCCGAAGCGGGTAACAGGGACCACCTTTGACGGAGCTCCGACCCATCTTTCCTCACTAACTAACACGATCCGACCCGATTCGTTTTTGTTAAGGATTCAGTTACTCGCCGACCCGATCTGACCTATTTTTGTAACGGAAACACGCACAATGAATCAGAATTATTGGGAGGATGACCCAATCCCAAACTTTAACATTGAATTCACGGTAGAAGACACGGCTGCAATGTTGGGCAACACTCTTCCGGCTACCACTAAACTGGTAATTCTTTAATTTTAATTATTTTGGTAGTGTTATTGGTTTTTTAGTTTTTGTTGTAGTGTTTCCAATTCATTATCCCACTGATGTAGGCTAAGGCTCCTAGAATTAGAGTTAGAGCAGCTTGGACAGTTCTAGATAAAATCAAGAAACTGACAGGTAATTTAGAACATAGGCTAAGGTAGACGGTGTTTGGTCACTATTTGGATCTTGAGTCTGTGATTTGTGAAAGCCCACTTTTGCTTTGTGTTGCACGACATCAGGTTCCACTGCTAATCCTAGCGATGGAATAACTTACGTGTTCGGGAAAGATTTTCTTCATTTTACTCCCATTCAGTTTTGTCTTATCACCAAGTTTAGATTTGGACTGTTACAAGTACGATATCTAATGGATCATGTTGCAACCCCCATCCCCTAATAACCCGGGAACGGTCGGCCGTGGCCAGTTTCAGTGGTATCGGTGTTTATCAGTTTGGCAGCGGAAAAATCATCAGGACCGTAGTTAGGAAATATTTTATCAGAGTAAAATACCGTATTTTTATAATATTAAACACATGTGAAAATCCCAAGTTTCTAGTACACACATTTTCATAGGGATACACCCAATTTTATTTAAATAAAAATATCTCCTTATTTAGGTAACTTATATAGCCACTTTTCCAAGCCTTCAGTGCTGTCCAGCTGGCTTATATTTGGCTTTCATATTTTGTTACCTGAAACGCGTTTAAAAACATTTTGTCAGTAGGAAATACTGGTGAGTGAATCCCAATTTAATCAAGACAGCTAAAACTGTTTACAGCATTGAGGGTGGTCTCGCAATTACATATGTTTATTTTCTACTTTAATTACCACCCACGGTACTGTCATCCTGACTTGTGGTCATGTTACTACTCACAGTGTAGTAACAAATTTTGTTTACAAAACCCCAACATACTGACGATAATTGTAGAATACAAATACTCAATCATTGTTTAATATAATGTAAAACATTTGAGGTTTTGTAAAAACAATTTACAAAAAGAAGGATTACTCACATTGCTACTTTAGGGTTTTCTTTTGTGATTTCCTGGTGATTATCTATTAATTACACAATGCACACGCGTTAGTATGATAACCCAATATTTACATTAGTTATACCCTCCCCGAGACAGAACTCCAACGACTACGTCGGGCAGAACCTCGACAGCCGTTACGGAGCACTAGATCAATCGGGCAGTGTATCTAATACGTAACCGGGGGTTATGATACTTACAACGAGACAGAACTTCGCTAATTAGGGGGTATAACGCCCGGGTATAGTGGTATAATACAGAAATTAGAGAGAGAATTCAAAAGTTAAGCGAGTTGGGACTGAGGCTGATCGAATCCATTTATAGGGCTGATCAGGCACTTCGTCGCGCCCCGCGTAAGCTGAAGGCTTAGCCTTTGCGCCCCACGACGTAGGGTAATAGAGGCTAGGGTTGCTGATTCGCCAGTTGTAGACTCGACACGATGCTGACACGTGGCACGCTAGGGTGTCGCCCTGACCTTGAGCTGTCGCGACCCGCGTAGAAGACTACCATGGTCTTCGCGGCCCCCGAGCGATGCTCAGAAATTGTTTTTATTTAATTTTTAATTATATAAGGTAGTCTGGGCCCGGTTTTCGTATACGGGGTGTATTTTAAAACGTATAGGGGCACTCTAAACATATTAGGGGTGTCGGAAATAATTTTGGAGGGTTGTTATAGATCACCTAGTTCGTTCAGATCAAGAATTTTCCCGGGGATACGCGATATAAGGTTACGTCATGTAGAAGATGCATTTGATTCAGACTGGGCACAACACAATGAAGACGATTGCCTTCATCTCTGTCTGTTGATGTTACTAGAGTTAGGTTTTAAAGGTACCCAACGGTTCGAAAGCATTGACAAAATGGTTATGAATTTGGTTGATGATTTACAAGCATGGAACAACTTTTCGTGGGGTAGCTATCTTTGGCAGATCACATATTTGCATGTATATGATTTGATTCGTCGATACCAACAGGGTAATGCCAGGTTCTCGTTGCCTGGTTGCGTGTGGCCGTTCAAGGTACAAAGTTTGATTTAATCTGATGCAATACATTGCAATCCCTTAATTAAAATAAATTTATGTATATGTGTAGATGTGGATTTATGAAGTGTTTCCAGAATTTAAGGAGATGGGTTCATTTTTTAAACGAGAGGCAATTCCAAGATTTTTAGGTTGGGGGCCTGGAAAAAGGGTTACAACTGCTACCATTGAACGCATTTTTGAATCGGCACAAAAGGTAATTGTTCTACTTTGTTATTTTATTCTCAGTTATATTGTATTAGAATAAATTGATTGATAAAAGTTTTCATTATTCAATTGTTAGAATGAACATTACCGTCCGATTCAATCCATATTTCCCACTAGTGAGGAGATGCAGACTGAGTGGTACATATCTAGCTTACAATTTTTAGAAAGTATTCATATAGCAAGCCAGATACCCCCTAACATGCAGCCCAATGACGATACGAGGGTTGGTGATGGGTTTGAAGGTTATGCACCGTCGTTCACCATGGGCACCCAACAAGTAAGAAAAAGAAGGCCTGCAATTCATGATGGAGGAAATGTTTCAAATGCGGATGAATTAGAATCGTCTCTTGTGGAAAAATTTAAATCAATATTGGACAAGAACAATGAGAAGCTAACTCTGCTAATTGAGGCAAAGGTGAGGGTGAAATTAAATAAATGTGTTTTATGTAATAGTGATGCCATAATTTAATATGTTTAATTGTTATGCAGCTAATGAGTCTAAATGTTGATCATGGTAGCGTTCATTCAGTCGGAAAGGTAATGTTGTATTGCAAGGATTTAGGCAATTCAATTACGTCAAAATAATAATATCTACTAATGTTCCTTATCACTTAAACTTATGTATGTAGCCGGAAGTAGACTCGTTTGTGAACTTCAATGATGTTGGTGCTTATCATGTGGCAACAGACAACTTGCAACCGTGTGACGATCTTGTATGTAATAATACAAAACACTCAGCCGATGATGGCCCGACAGCAGCACTGCGACGATCAAAAGAGGTTACTAAAGTCGGGTCTGTCTATGCTATCACCTTTTGTTGTGTTGAAGATGGTGTCAAAGAGAAACAAGAACAAAGAAGATAGTACGGGTAAGGATAGACAGATAAAAAAGATCTGAGATTGGTGTATCAACGAACGTTCACTGGTAACCCATATGGATGCAAGGCTGCGGAAGCTTGGAAAAACGATGGCTGGTGAAGTTGGCCCAGAATTTTGGTCGTCGTTGCTAGGTGACGACGAGTCCGGTTGGTTAAGTGATGATGTAAGGAAATTATGAATATTCATGCTTCCAAATTAATTTTATTTTCAAAACTGTTATTTTAAAAATTTATCAAAACAACATTTATACGGTTGGATGATTAAGATGTATGAGCAGAGGAACCAAAGCGATCGTTGGAGCATTCTACCACCTTATTTTCAAATGACCATAGTTGAGTGTGATGCGCTCCGGAGGTTGGAGGGTTATTTCAATGGGTCCTTGATTCCTATTCCACCAATTTCCGAAGTTGACGAAGTAAGTTATGTTTGAACGCCGAAATGCTTATATATATTATATTTAAAAATTAACTTTTAAATGCATGGATAGGTTTATGTTCCGTTGAATATTAGAAACGTGCATTGGCTTTTGGGGGTGTTCCACCTTCGCGATCGGACTCTTACAATTTATGACAGGTTCCTCATATCGTATATATGCCACTGTAGTCTATTGAATCCCTTTTCTTACAATTTACATATGCCTACGTGTGTAGTCTATTGGAAAGTGCAACCATGGTGAAAGATAGAACGGAAGTCATTTACCACATCAATTTTGCCTTCGACATATGGCTACGCATTAACGGATACTATGCAGACGATGAGCCATTAAAGATGTCTTTACCGTTCAAAGTCATTTACCCCAGCCAAGTCCCTCAACAATCAGGGAGTTTAGGAGATTGTGGTGTATGGGTTTGCATTTTCATGGAAAGGTTAATCAACAAGCAACCCGTATATCGAGAAGAAAACACCGCTACAGCTGCTTACAAAATGAGGCAAAGGTTGGCAATAATGTTCTACGATAGTCTCTTACCCGAAAACTTTGATCTCGTCAGTAGTTGCCAGTCATTTGAAAATGATGTTGATGAACAAGTTGTATAACCATGAACAACATGACACTTTAGTTTTTATATATTATTGTGGGTTATGGTATAAAATGTTTATTGTGATAAAAGGTATTATCACATTGAACATTTGCATTCATACCTTAGCTATACGGGTGGGCAGAAGTAGCTGGCATTGGGTCGGCCCAATTCTGATTCGGGTTAATGAGAAGGGGGTGGAGCAACAGGTTTTTGGGGCCCATTTTAATGCACGTATTTTGTTTTTGTTTGCATTACATTATCAGCATAAAATGGATGTAAAATTGCATATTCTTTTTGTTCATCCTTTTAAGAGGAACGCTCAGTTAAGTGAAAAACACTGTGGTTTTCATTGTTTTATAAGAAGGATTTTTTTATAAACTAAAAGAAAGGTAAAAGCCGAAGCGATTGAGCAATAAGTGCCTTTTAACACTCAAAAGTTTTGCAATGACCACAAGAAATAAAAAAAATCAGTGAAGAAGTGTTTTAACAAATTAATCAAGCAATGGAAATGGCATTGGGCCGGCCCAATTATAATCCGAGTATAATGTATATGGGTCAAGATATGATAGAGCTGATTTTAAATTTAACATAATGATTTATGCCCCTGGACTTTCAGGGCCTTGAAATTCACCACAGTGTGTGTTTATGGTTTGTGTATATATGAACTAGAAATTGATAAGAGCTTTTGGTGCTTAAAAATGAACAAAATTTTTTTAATAAAGTAGTAGATATTACTATAACAAAAAAGGTCCATTTCATACATATCTTAAATCTTAAAACCTGTTAACCAAACTAATACATAAAACCAAAATAGGTTGACATACGGCTGAACTTAGACATAATTGAGGAACTATATGAAGACTTATAAATAAATCTTCATAATCTGCCAAACCGAGACGTGATCAAAGTCTTCCTCATACGTCAAAAGGTAGTCTAGCAGTGCTTCCTCGATAACTTCGTCTTCAGCTAGCTTCTTCTCGGCCTTGGACACGACGTTTACTCTTCTGTTAAACATGGAACATTTGCACCGAAGGTAGGCGTAACGTGTCCGCAGCTCGTTCATGTCACGTGTCGTTTCACGAACATGGATACAAAACATGTGGAACACGCTGTTCCAGAAGCCGTCATCCATAGTCGTATGCCTGCATGCATGTCGTGTTTCAACGTACGACAATGCAACCGCAATGTCTTTGGTTTCGCTCCATGAACCATTGGCCATTTTGTTTAGTGTTCTCAAAGGTTTTATCAAGTTTTTTATGGGTTTAAGAGATGGTATGAATGATAATAAAAGTGGGCTGTATATATAGGCAACAAGTAGAAGATTATTAAATGCTAATTTTGTATGAGAAAAATAATTTTAATTGTAACTTTAAGTTTATTAAAAGAAGTCATTTCCCATTCCATCTTTTGAAATTCCTATTTTTTGTCTTCTCCTATTCCATTTTTATGAAATGAATTCCTTTGTTTTGTTAATATGGACATGTATACACGGATATGTAAAAAAATGGAGGTGATATTCCATTATATATTTTTTATATTTCACACTCAATCAACCATAAATGTATGTCTCCTATCGAGTTTCACATGTATACATACATATAAAGTCAAATATATCACGTGTTAAAATAATAATAATAATAATAATAATAATAGATACATATTTATTTTAAAAAATTGAGGAGGTTGGTGGATCTTATTATTGGTCTATAAATATGGACCATTGGTGGGAATTTCTTCATACCACAATATACCACAATAATGTCGTCAAAAGGAAGGCGTCAATCAAGCATTCCAGATTGTGTAGAGAACACTGTTTGGCTTAATCGCAATGACCAATCTATTTATTGGTCACAAAATGTTCTTGACTTCTACTACGACGGTGATAGCCAATTTTGCTATTCAACTTATATGGGGCAAACGCCGTTAGACAGAGAGTGGTGGGGTGGAGTACTAAGCTATTGTGGAAATGGTTTTATGCAAGAAACGGTAATTTGATTATTTTACATAGTTTATTATTTTTATTATTTATAATTTCTAAATATGATCATTTTAAAAAAAAAATTATAGCATGTCCGTGCATGGTGTAACAAGCTGATACAAGATAGAGAAACAGAAAATCGTCGAGGGACATCTTCATCAGATACTGTTCGTTGGACCATTCTCCCCCCAAATTTTATAAACCTTCTGGCGTAACAGGATCAAGATGCTTACGGATACGCTACTGGCGATGTAGGACTATACCCTGCCTTTTGGAAAGTGGATACGGTAAAAAAAAAGTTTTACAGTGTAAGAATGACCAACATAGATATACACTCACTAAATATTTACCATATCTCCTTTTCAGGGTTACATACCAGTATCGCAAGACAAAGAAGTCTGGATAATCTTAAAGATAGATATGCACTCACTAAATATTACCATTTATTTTACCAATAATTGTGATGCACTTAATTGCGGGGAACGATTCTGCGTTCACAGAAGGATGCACCAAACTCTAGTAGAATTCGAGAGTCTCTTCTTATGGTTCCTCGGTCGTATACAATATTGGGAAAACGCTGGACTAAGCGAGGCTGATGCGTTGGAGTACACCGGGGATGTTGTCTGGCTTACATCCGAACAACAGGTTGGTCGGAATTCGGGTGTGATATTGTGTATGTTACTGCAAAATCTTGTGCAAAACAGTGTACTTCCAAATTGGCAGGAAGGAAACATGCAAGATGTCTGTATGAGATATAGAAGATTTATGGCAAATCAACTCTATTCTGCACGTTTCATACCCCATTAATAATTTATTTAATAAATAATGCCTATAGTAGTTTACATTACCATGCTTAATTATCTTCTATTATTTTTCAAACCTAATGAATTGTATGTTGTGAAATTAATTAATTGAATTGGAATTTTTGTTAATTGTTTATTTAATGAAATTATCTTCTATTTTTTTTTCAAGTAAAAAGAGTGATAATGGACACATAATTCGAATAGTTAACTTCTGATGTAGGGTAAAATATACATATTTGTCCCGTGTAAATTGTATAATTATTGTATAGTTTTTATTTGTTTTTATTTAGTTTTAGTGTTATATTATATTATTTTGTGTTGGGCTAGGTCCTGGTGCAAAGGGAGCAAAAACGAGTAATATGGAAATGACCAGCCAGTTGGGCAGAGTGGGGTGCCAGTGACCGAAGTAAAATTGCCACATTTTTTTTTATAGATTAGAGTAGATTGTACGTGCACTTAAAGATGGAATTTATGTGGTTTGGCTGGCCCACCACAAAACATTCGAAAACATCAGGAGCTTGTTGGGCCGAAGCCCATTTAATTGGGAGTGGACATCGAAACAAGTAAGGCGGCTATTCTAAATTATTTAGAGGAGACAAGAAGAGACGAACAGGGAGCATAGGGTTAAGTGTGGACGGCAGCAGGAGATAAAAGAAGTGATAGGAGTCGACGAAGAGAAGGAAAGAAGAAAAGAGGGTGCAAGCCACGATCAAGATTCAACTTCGGGTTTGCAATTTATTGGTATTCAATTTTGTTAAGACTGTGTGTTTTCAAACTTGATACTATGTTTTGTTTATCGTTTGAGACTCGTTTCTCTTTCTTGACTATGATTCTTGGCTAATCTTTTTTGCTACCTAGGCCTAGATGAACCATGATTTAAAGTTTTGATTACTCGGTTTTGACTAATGATTAAATTGAGATGATTTACATATTCCTGTTTTGTGATTGTTTATGAATTTGTGTGCTTGTCTTGGTTGTGATTGGTTGTTTGGTTAGGTGATCTTGTTAGTCTGGTCTGGAACTATTTAGATCATTCTAGGTTCGTTAATCTATTAGGTTTTCGGTCTAGAGCTTGAAATTAGAGATAATTCAAGTTTAACTAAATTAATTAAAATCAACTGAGTATAGTGTGCATCCTTTTCTAGCAACTCTAGGGACAAGTCAGGATTGCTAGGTTATTAGCTAGGCGTTGTTTGGTAGTTTGGGTGACCGATAACTGGGATCCGGCTACTTATTCGCTTTTAGGGTTTCCTAGGTTTTCAATTATTTAGCAGGTTTAGCTTCATGAAATGGAGGATTTTAGCACCGTAGTTGTTTTTAATCTGACAGTCGTGGGATTCGGTGTCGATAGCTCGAGTCATTTCCAATTTAGCACTTCATCACTCTGTTCCATCTTCTATTTTGGTTGATCATCCTTAGCGGGAGGTTTTCTGGGTAGATTCGGAGCTTTAGCCATTGGTCAGGACTAGAGGTCATGGGTTGATCATAGGGATTCGAAGCCTGGGTAGTTCTTTCTCATCATTGTCTGCTTCCCGTCACTTCACCATATTTCTTTCTTGCTCTGTTCTTTTGTTTACTCGCTTTAGTAAAATTATAAAATTCATAAAAACAAAAATTAAAACCAGTTAAGTAATTAGTTGAGTCAGAGTCTAGTTTAGCGTCGCTAGTGTCTCGTGGGTTCGATACTCGGACTTCATTAGGATTTACTACGTACCATAGGTACACTTGCCTGTCAGTGGTCTAGCATTTAGAGAGTCTTAGTTTATAAATTTAAAACTAAGGTGTCTAGATTATGTTTAGTTTTTATAGACCACATTCAGCACATCAAATTTTTGGCGCCGTTGCCGGGGACACTTAGGTGATTGCGTTATTAGCTTTGTCTGATCTTACTTGTTTAATTGGTCTTATTTGTAGTTTGAGTCTTAGGGTTTGTGTCTAGTCGTCTTTGTAAATATATTTTTATTAGTTAATTTTTTATATATTTTTTATCATGTGTTTTATCTGTGGAGGGCCCCATTACACCAAATATTATCCAAACGATACGGGGTGTCCCATAGATTTCGATGTTAACCCTCTTGTGCAGCCACAGTCATATCAGTCTTGGAATTGGCAACCAAAACAAACAACAGAGGACTTCCGTGACTGGGTTAAGGCTGCTAAGGAAGAAAGAGATATGGGGATTCAAGCCACACTTGATATTTTAAACTCACAGAGCTTGAAAAGCCAAGTCCGTTACACGTATGATGTGAATGGAAATTACCTAGGATATCAAACGGCTGATGGTGAGATGGACTATACAATTCCAGATCCGGGGGGAGAAATGTGCATTGAGAGTCCACTACAAGGTAAATATTACGATTCTAATTTTAATTATTATAATTCTCATGAATCAGATTTACCCTTGTCTTGTGAGGATGATGTCGTGTAGGTTTTCCATTTTGAGCCCTTGTATGAAAAAGTTGAGGATCACACTCATGAACCGGAGACGATAATGGACGTTGAAGTCCCACCCCCGGTTCAGCAAGTCGTTAAAGTATAAAGTAGACAAATCATCCAAAACTCGTTACGAATAGGCAATGCCATAACCACGTCCACGACTCATCGTCTTCAGATTTACCAATGGTTGTCTCTGCACTTTAATGTTGCCTTGAACTTCCTCTGCACTTTAGGGTTTAGGGTTTAGGGTTTAGGGGTTAGGGTTTAGGGGTTAGGGGTTAGGGTTTAGGGTTTAGGGTTTAGGGTTTAACGTTAAAGTGTTATGCACGACTCGTTAAGCGGCATCGGCTCTCCTAGATCAAACTCCATATTGTTGGCCTATAAATGGAAAGATGCATATGTTTATATAGGCAACAAATATAGAAAAATAAACCACATGGCCAACAACACAATTACTATATTTGCCCGTTCAAATTTCATTTCTAGATTGACTTGACTTGACTAGCACATGGCTAGTAAAATATGCATGATTTTCATTAATGAATTAATGATAATGGAAACTAACTAATAAATTAATAAGTTTTAAAAATAATTAGAACTACTATATTAATCACTAAGCCTTACCGTTAAGGAATGGACTCTCAACAACGCTGTGTTAATATTATTTATAATTAGAACTGCTATAGTAATCACTAAGCCTTACCGTTAAGTGATTTCTTTTTTTAATTAATTAATTTATTAATTAATTAGTTTCTTTTCTTGAGATGATTTCTTTTGTGGAATTGATTTCTTTTTATTTATTTATTTATTTATTTATTTTATAGTTTTTGATCTGGATCTTCTTTTTAAAATTAATTTATTAATTTTAATATATATTTTTTAATTTAATATCGTTTTCCTTTGTTCATGTCCTCACTAATCCTTCAGTTTTTTTTTTAAATTAATTTATTAGTTTAATATTGTTTTCATTGTTTAATGTAGTTCCACTAAGCCTTAATTACTGCGAGGTAGCAGTACTGGACTGTAACAGTGTTGGGCTTAGTAGTTATTGGGCCTGATGTATATTGGGCCTTTAGTACTGCGAGTTAGCAATATTGGACTTACACAATACTCGTCTTTTGGTGTCTTGTTTATTTAGATACTTGTTAATAAATACGAAGTATTTAGGGTTTAGGATTAATTGTTTCTTTTAATAATTGGATTAATTGTTTCTTTTAAGCCTTAGGCACCTTAGTCGCCTCATGGACTTCTCCAGAGTTTATGCACTAAGGCATAAAGTTTTTAAAATTGCAATTTGGTCCCTGGGACTAAGCGATAGTGATTTTTAACTAAGTGATAGTGATTTTGCACTAAGCGATACTGGTTTTTCACTAAACCTTAACGAATTTGAAATTTGAATTCTTGGTTTCTGTGCGACTAGCCGTTAGTTCTTTTGACTAAGCCTTACCCTTTTTGACTAAGCCTTAGGCGCCTTAGTCGCCGCATGGACTTCTGCAGAGTTTTTATCTGCAGACTTTTTTTGTGACGGTTTTCGTCGCAAAAATTTGAATTCTTTTCGTCGCGAAAATTTGAATTTTTGTAATTAACTTATGTTAGTATATCATGCTGTCCATACTTGAAAAATAAATTTATTTTATTTTTACTGATTGAAACAGTGTTGAATGCTTTGTAGTGCTATCTACCATGTATTAAGTTAATCATCGATTAACATACAGTGGTTTTGATTTGGTGTAGTTGATTATTCTAATCATGTTTTCACTTAGTTTGTCTTCTCATTTTCAGGATGTTTGTAACCGGTGAAGATGAAAAGGAAGATTGTGTCGTGTCTCTTCTTTGTTCATGTCCTCACTAATCCTGCAGATAATTTGATCTGTCTGCAGGTGGGTCAAAACAATGTTTTGTCTACAAATGTCCTTAATGTCGTGTTTTACTTTGAATATTATAGTTCAGCGTGTTTGTAGTCCTCGGATTTCTACAGTATTGAAGTGGGTCAAAATAGTGTTTAGCTAGTCTGCAGGTGTTGCCTGTAGATAGTGTTTGGCTTGTCTGCAAGTGGGTCAAAACCATGTTTTGACTGCAAATGTCCTTAATGTCGTGTTTTACTTATTTGTGGTTTATGATTACCATAAATGATGCTGATACTAAGCTCGTTAATCACATGTACTCGATACCATTATCGTAATTGGTCCGCGCAGCGGATCGTTAACCATAGTTAACTGTAACTTAATCCTTTTTGGTCTTTCTGCAAGTCTAATTACTTGCAGTTTTGGTCTGTATGCAAACCTGCATTTTGCAGACGATGATGTTGAATTTGTGATCAAGCAGTTAATTATCTTTATTAAGATTAATTAATTCTGTGGTTTCATCTTTAATGTGTTCTTCAGTTACTGGGAAATTTGTGCAGAAATTTAATCAAAATTCAATTAACAATACAGAAATTTTAAAAAATTACAATTTACAGATAATATTGGAATTCAGATAGTGAAATGCAGTTACAGTATGCTGTTTCCGATCATCATGTTCTAACTATTCCGGCAAAGCCGGTCTGAGTCTAATTACATAATGTATTCTGGTGAAGCCGGTAATTACAGGATGTATTCCGGCAAAGCCGGTCTGAATCTAATTACAATGAGTTTCCTAAACTAATTTCGACATCGTTTTCCGGCTAATTTGTTCATCGTCTTCTTGGTGTTCTTCTTCGTGGCACGATCTTCATCTTCTTCTTCTTCGTTGATGGCCTTTCTTTTCAGGTTGACCTTTACCTGAACTTCCGGCGAAGCTTTGTCTTCTCCGGTGATCTGTTCTTTCTCCGGCCAAGATTCCGACAAAGCTTTCAAAGAATCTTCTTCAACCTTGTAATGCCTTTGATCTGTATTCGGCTCTGTAGAACTTACGTATGTCTGTTGTGGTCTTTTAACAGCATCTGCAAGTAGTTTCTTCTTCTAATAAGTTGCAGGTGTCTTCTTCTGCACATTAAACCCTAGTTTCGTCCTTGATGAGTTGCAGGTTTCTTCTTGAGTCAAGATCGTCGTCTCTGTGTCTTTGTCTTCGTATACGATCATCGTTGTTGTCGATCGATGAGTTATCGAGCATCGATCGATGAAGATCATCCCCAGAGTTTTGAAATCGCCAGAGCTTCGCCTCCTCGAGAGGATTTTGGGGGTGAACCCAATTCTCAAAAACTTTATATCCTATTATTGGATTATTTACATCTAGACCCAAGTAATGAGCCGAATCACAAACCCGTGTTATAGGTCTGTTATTAGGGAAGTGCGTGTAGCCGGGTATTGGGCAAAACTCTAAAAAGTTTGGAACGAGTCAAAGCGTAGGTCTAGGGATTTTTCTTAGATCCGACATTTGCGTAGGGTCTTGGAAAGGTCTACGGACGCCTCCTAGACCCAAGTAATGAGCCGATTCACAAACCCGTGTTATACATCTGTTATAAGGGAAGTGTCGTTTACCCGGGTATTGGACAAAACTATAAAAAGATTGGAACGAGTCAAAGGGTAGGTCTAGGGAATTCTCCTAGATCTGGATCTTATGTAGGGTCTTGGAAGGGTCCACGGACACCTCCTAGACCCAATTTATGAGCCGATTCACAATTCCGTGTTATCTGTCTATTGTAAGGAAGTGTCATGTATCCGGGTATTGGGCAAAGGTATAAAAAGTTTGGAACGAGTCAAAGGGTAGGTTTAAGGAATTCTCCTAGATCTGGTTCTTGCGTAGGGTCTTGTAAGGGTCCAAGGACGCCTCATAGACCCAAGTAATGAGCCGATTCACAAACTCATGTTATAGGTCTGTTATAAGGGAAGTGTCGTGTAGCCGAGGATTGGGCAAAACTATAAAACGTTTGGAACGAGTCAAAGGGTAGGTTTAGGGATTTCTCTTACATCCGGTATTTGCATAGGGTCTTGGAAGGGTCCACGGACGCCTCCTAGACCTAAGTAATGAGCCGATTCACAATCCCGAGTTACATGTGTTTTATAAGGCAAGTGTCGTGTACCCGGGTATTGGGCAAAACTATACAAAGTTTGGAACGAGCAAATGGTAGGTTTAGGGATTTCTCTTAGATCTATTATTTGCGTAGGGTCTTGGAAAGGTCCATGGAAGCCTCCTAGACCCATGTAATGTGCTGATTCACAAACCCATGTTGTAGGTCTGTTCTAAGGGAAGTGTCGTGTACCCGGGTATTGGGCAGAACTATAAAAAGTTTGGAACGAGTCAAATAGTAGGTCTATGAATTTCTCTTTGATCCGGTATTTACGAAGGGTCTTGGAAGGGTCTATGGACGCCTCCTAGACCTAAGTAATGAGCCGATTCACAAACCCGTGTTATAGGTCTGTTATAAGGGAAGTTTTGTGTACCTGGGTGTTGAGCAAAACTATAAAAAGTTTGGAACGAGTCAAAGCGTAGGTCTAGGGATTTCTCTTAGATCCGTCATTTATGTTGGGTCTTGGAAAGGTCTTCGTAGGCCTCCAAAACCCAAGAAATGAGCGTATTCACAAACCAGTCTTATACGTCTGTTGTAGGGGAAATGTCATTTACCCGGGTATTAGACAAAACTATAAAAAGTTTGGAACAAGTCAAAGGGTAGGTCATGGGAATTCCCCTCGATCCGATTCTTGCGTAGGGTCTTGGAAGGGTCTACGGACTCCTCCTAGACATTGGTAATGAGCCGATTCACAAACCCGTGTTGCAGGTGTTTTGTAAGTGAAAAGTCGTGTACCCGTGTATTGGGCAAAACTATAAAAAGTTTGGAACGAGCAAAGGGTAGGTTTAGGGATTTCCCTTCGATCAGGTATTTGCGTAGGGTATTGGAAAGGTCCTCGGAAGCCTCCTAGACCCATGTAATGTGCTGATTCACAAACCCATTTTATAGGTTTGTTATAAGGGAAGTGTCGTGTACCCGGGTATTTGGCAAAACTATAAAAAGTTTGGAACGAGTCAAAGGGTAGGTCTATGGATTTCTCTTTGATCCGGTATTTGCGTAGGGTCTTGAAAGGGCCTACGGACGCCTCATTGACCCAAGTAATGAGCCGATTCACAAACCCGCATTATAGGTATGTTATAAGGGAAGATTCGTGTACCCGGGTATTGGGCAAAACTATAAAAAGTTTAGAACGAGTCAAAGCGTAGGTCTAAGGATTTCTCTTAGATCCGGCATTTGCGTAGGGTCTTGAAAGGTTCCACGGACGCCTCCTAGACCCAAGTAATGAGCCGATCCACGAACCCGTGTTATAGGTCTGTTATAAGGGAAGTGTCGTGTACCCGGGTATTGGGCAAAACTATAAAAATTTTGGAACGAGTCAAAGGGTAGTTCTAGGGATTTCTCTGAGATCCGGTATTTGCGTAGGGTCTTTGAATGGCCCATGGATGCCTTCTAGACCCAAGTAATGAGACAATTCACAAACCCGTGTTATAGGCTTGTTCTAAGGGAAGTGTCGTGTACCCGGGTATTGGCAAAACTATAAAAATTTTGGAACGAGTCAAAGGGTAGGTCTTGGGAATTCTACTTCATCCGGTTCTTGCGTAGGGTCTTGGAAGGGTCCACGGATGCCTCCTAGACATAAGTAATGAGCCGATCCATGAACCCGTTTATAGGTCTGTTATAAGGGAAGTGTCGTGTACCAGGGTATTGGGCAAAACTATAAAAATTTTGGAACGAATCAAAGGGTAGTTCTATGGATTTCTCTGAGATCCGGTATTTGCGTAGGGTCTTAGAAGGGTCCACGGACGCCTTCTAGACCCAAGTAATGAGCCGATTCACAAACCCGTGTTATAGGTCGGTTATAAGGGAAGTGTCGTGTACCCGGGTATTGGCAAAACTATAAAAATTTTGAAACGAGTCAAAGGGTAGGTCTTGGGAATTCTACTTCATCCGGTTCTTGCGTAGGGTCTTGGAAGGGTCCACGTATGCCTCCTAGACCTAAGTAATGAGTCGATCCACGAACTCGTGTTATAGGTCTGTTATAAGGGAAGTGTCATGTACCCGGGTATTGGGCAAAACTATAAAAATTTTGGAACGAGTTAAAGGGTAGTTCTAGGGATTTCTCTGAGATCCGGTATTTGCGTAGGGTCTTAGAATGGTCCACGGACGCCTTCTAGACCCAAGTAATGAGCCGATTCACAAAGCCGTGTTATAGGTCTGTTATAAGGGAAGTGTCGTGTACCCGGGTATTGGCAAAACTAAAAAAAATTTGGAACGAGTCAAAGGGTAGGTCTTGGGAATTATACTTCATCCGGTTCTTGCGTAGGGTCTGGGAAGGGTCCAAGGATGCCTCCTAGACCTAAGTAATGAGCCGATCCATGAACGCGCTTATAGTTCTGTTATAAGGGAAGTGTCGTGTACCAGGGTATTGGGCAAAACTATAAAAATTTTGTAACGAGTCAAAGGGTAGTTCTCAGGATTTCTCTGAGATCCGGTATTTGCGTAGGGTCTTGGAAGGGTCCACGGACGCCTTCTAGACCCAAGTAATGAGCCGATTCACAAACCTATGTTATAGGTCGGTTATGAGGGAAGTGTGGTGTACCCGGGTATTGGCAAAACTATAAAAATTTTGGAACGAGTCAAAGGGTAGGTCTTGGGAATTCCACTTCATCCGGTTCTTGCGTAGGGTCTTGGAAGGGTCCACATATGCCTCCTAGACCTAAGTAATGAGCCGATCCATGAACCCGTGTTATAGTTCTGTTATAAGGGAAGTGTCGTGTACCCGGGTATTGGGCAAAACTATAAAAATTTTGGAACGAGTCAAAGGGTAGTTCTAGGGATTTCTCTGAGATTCGGTATTTGCGTAGGGTCTTCGAATGGTCCACGGACGCCTTCTAGACCCAAGTAATGAGCCGATTCACAAACCCGTGTTATAGGTATGTTATAAGGGAAGTGTTGTGTACCCGGGTATTGGAAAAACTATAAAAATTTTGGAACGAGTCAAAGGGTAGGTCTTGGGAACTCTACTTCATCCGGTTCTTGCGTAGGGTCTTGGAAGGGTACATGGATACCAACTAGACCTAAGTAATGAGCCGATCCATGAACCCGTGTTATAGGTCTGTTATAAGGGAAGTGTCGTGTACCCGGGTATTGGGCAAAACTATAAAAATTTTGGAACGAGTCAAAGGGTAGTTCTAGGGATTTCTCTGAGATCCGGTATTTGCGTAGGGTCTTGGAAGGGTCCACGAACGCCTTCTAGACCCAAGTAATGAGCCGATTCACAAACCCGTGTTATAGGTCTGTTATAAGGGAAGTGTCGTATACCCGGGTATGGGCAAAACTATAAAAATTTTGGAACGAGTTAAAGGGTAGTTCTAGGGATTTCTCTGAGATGCGGTATTTGCGAAGGGTCTTGGAAGGGTCCATGGACGCCTTCTAGACCCAAGTAATGAGCCGATTCACAAACCCATGTTATAGGTCGGTTATAAGGGAGGTGTCGTTTACCCGGGTATTGGCAAAACTATAAAAATTTTGGAACGAGTCAAAGGTAGGTCTTGGGAATTCTACTTCATCCGGTTCTTGCGTAGGGTCTTGGAAGGGTCCACGTATGCCTCCTAGACCTAAGTAATGAGTCGATCCACGAACTCGTGTTATAGGTCTGTTATAAGGGAAGTGTCGTGTACCCGGGTATTGGGGAAAACTATAAAAATTTTGAAACGAGTCAAAGGGTTGTTCTAGGGATTTCTCTGAGATGCGGTATTTGCGTAGGTTCTTGGAATGGTCCACGGACGCCTTCTAGACCCAAGTAATGAGCCGATTCACAAACGCGTGTTATAGGTCTGTTATAAGGGAAGTGTCGTGTACCCGGGTATTGCAAAACTATAAAAATTTGTAACGAGTTAAAGGGTAAGTCTTGGGAATTCTACTTCATCCGGTTCTTGCGTGGGGTCTTGGAAGGGTCCACGGATGCATCCTAGACCTAAGTAATGAGCCGATCCATGAACCCGTGTTATAGGTCTGTTATAAGGGAAGTGTCGTGTACCCGGGCATTGGGCAAAACTATAAGAACTTTGGAACGAGTCAAAGGGTAGTTCTAGAGATTTCTCTGAGATGCGGTATTTGCGTAGGGTCTTGGAAGGGTCCACGGACGCCTTTTAGACCCAAGTAATGAGCCGATTCACAAACCCGTGTTATAGGTCTGTTTTAAGCGAAGTGTCGTGTACCCGGGTATTGGCAAAACTATAAAAATTTTGAAACGAGTCAAAGGGTAGGTCTTGGGAATTCTACTTCATCCGGTTCTTGCGTAGGGTCTTGGAAGGGTCCACGTATGCCTCCTAGACCTAAGTAATGAGCCGATCCACGAACTCGTGTTATAGGTCTGTGGGAAGTGTCGTGTACCCGGGTATTGGGCAAAAACTATAACAATTTTGGAACGAGGTAAAGGGTAGTTCTAGGGATTTCTCTGAGATCCGGTATTTGCGTAGGGTCTTGGAAGGGTCCACGGACGCCTTCTAGACCCAAGTAATGAGCTGATTCCCAAACCCGTGTTATAGGTCTGTTATAAGGGAAGTGTCGTGTACCTGGCTATTGGGTAAAACAATAGAAAGTTTGGAACAAGTCAAATGGTAGGTCTTTGAATTCCTCTTAGATCTGGTAATTGCGTAAGGTCTTGGAAGGGTCCACGGACACCTCCTAGACCCAAGTAATGAGCCGATTCACAAACTCGTGTTATCGGTCTATTATAAGGGAAGTGTCGTGTACCCGGGTATTGGGCAAAACTATAAAAAGTTTAGAACGAGTCAAAGGGCAGGTCCTGAGAATTTTCCTCGATCCGGTTCATGCGTAGGGTCTTGGAAGGGTCTACGGACACCTCCTAGACATTGGTAATGAGCCGATTCACAAACCCGTGTTACAGGTGTTTTGTAAGGGAAGAGTCGTGTACCCGTGTATTGGGCAAAACTATTAAAAGTTTGGAACGAGCAAAGGGTAGGTTTAGGGATTTCCCTTCGATCAGGTATTTGCGTAGGGTATTGGAAGGGTCCTCAGAAGCCTCCTAGACCCATGTAATGTGCTGATTCACAAACCAATTTTATAGGTCACTTATAAGGGAAGTGTCGTGTACCCGGGTATTGGGCAGAACTATAAAAAGTTTGGAACGAGTCAAAGGGTAGGTCTATGGATTTCTCTTTGATCTGGTATTTGCGTAGGGTCTTGAAAGGGCCTACGGACGCCTCATAGACCCAAGTAATGAGCCGATTCACAAACCCGCATTATAGGTATGTTATAAGGGAAGATTCGTGTACCCGGGTATTGGGCAAAACTATAAAAAAGTTTAGAACGAGTCAAAGTGTAGGTCTATGGATTTCTCTTTGATCCGGTATTTGCGTAGGGGGTTGGAAGTGTCTACGGACGCCTCCTAGACCCAAGTAATGAGTCGATTCACAAACCCGTGTTATAGGTGTGTTATTAGGGAAGTGTCGTGTACCCGGTTATTGGGCAAAACTCTAAAAAGTCTGGAACGAGTCAAAGCATAGGTCTAGGGATTTCTCTTAGATCGGACATTTGCGTAGGGTCTTGGAAAGGTCTACGGAAGCCTCCTAGACCCAAGTAATGAGCCGATTCACAAACCCGTGTAATACGTCTGTTACAAGGGAAGTGTCGTTTACCCGGGTATTGGACAAAACTATACAAAGTTTGGAACGAGTCAAACGGTAGGTCTTGGGAATACTACTTCATCCGGTTCTTGCGTAGGGTCTTGGAAGGGTCCACGGATGCATCCTAGACCGAAGTAATGAGCCGATCCATGAACCCGTGTTATAGGTCTGTTATAAGGAAAGTGTCGTGTACCCGGGTATTGGGCAAAACTATAAAAATTTTGGAACGAGTCAAAGGGTAGGTCTTGGGAATTCTACTTCATCCGGTTCTTGCGAAGGGTCTTGGAAGGGTCCACGGATGCATCCTAGACCTAAGTAATGAGCTGATCCATGAACCCGTGTTGTAGGTCTGTTATAAGTGAAGTGTCGTGTACCCGGGCATCGGGCAAAAATATAAAAATTTTGAAACGAGTCAAAAGGTAGTTCTAGGGATTTCTCTGAGATGCGGTATTTGCGTAGGGTCTTGTAATGGTCCACGGACGCCTTCTAGACACAAGTAATGAGCCAATTCACAAACCCATGTTATAGGTCTGTTATAAGGGAAGTGTCGTGTACCCGGGTATTGGCAAAACTATAAAAATTTTGGAACGAGTCAAAGGGTAGGTCTTGGGATTTTTCTGAGATCCGGTATTTGCGTAGGGTCTTGCAATGGTCCACGGACGCCTTCTAGACCCAAGTAATGAGCCGATTCACAAACCCGTGTTATAGTCTGTTATAAGTGAAGTGTCATGTACCCGGGTATAGGCAAAACTATAAAAACTTTGTAACGAGTCAAAGAGTAGGTCTTGGGAATTCTACTTCATCCGGTTCTTGCGTAAGGTCTTGGAAAGGTCCACGGATGCCTCCTAAACCTAAGTAATTAGCCGATCCATGAACATGTGTTATAGGTCTGTTATAAGGGAAGTGTCGTGTACCCGGGTATTGGGAAAACTATAAAAATTTTGGAACGAGTCAAAGGGTATGGATTTATCTGATATCCAGTATTTGCGTAGGGTCTTGGAAGGGTTCACGGACGCCTTCTAGACCCAAGTAATGAGCCGATTCACAAACCCGTGTTATAGGTCTGTTATAAGGGAAGTGTCGTGTACCCGGGTTTTGGTAAAACTAAAAAAATTTTGAAACGAGTCAAAGGGTAGGTCTTGGGAATTCTACTTCATCCGGTTCTTGCGTAGGGTCTTGGAAGGGTCCACGGATACCAACTAGACTTAAGTAATGAGCCGATCCATGAACCCGTGTTATAGGTCTGTTATAACGGAAGTGTCGTGTATCCGGGTATTGGGCAAAACTATAAAAATTTCGGAACGAGTCAAAGGGTAGTTCTAGGGATTTCTCTGAGATCCGGTATTTGCGTAGGGTTTTGGAAGGGTCCACGAACGCCTTCTTGACCCAAGTAATGAGGCGATTCACAAACCCGTATTATAGGTCTGTTATAAGGGAAGTGTCGTATACCCGGGTATTGGCAAAACTATAAAAATTTTGGAACGAGTTAAAGGGTAGGTCTTAGGAATTCTACTTCATCCGGTTCTTGCATAGGGTCTTGGAAGGGTCCACGTATGCCTCCTAGACCGAAGTAATGAGCCGATCCACGAACTCGTGTTATAGGTCTGTTATAAGGGAAGTGTCGTGTACCCGGGTATTGGCAAAACTATAAAAATTTTGGAACGAGTCAAAGAGTAGGTCTTGGGAATTCTACTTCATCCGGTTCTTGCGTAGGGTCTTGGAAGGGTCCACGGATGCATCCTAGACCTATGTAATGAGCCGATCCAGGAACCCGTGTTATAGGTCTGTTATAAGTGAAGTGTGGTGTACCCGGGCATTGGGCAAAAATATAAAAATTTTGAAACGAGTCAAAAGGTAGTTCTAGGGATTTCTCTGAGATGCGGTATTTGCGTAAGGTCTTGTAATGGTCCACGGATGCCTTCTAGACCCAAGTAATGAGCCGATTCACAAACCCGTGTTATAGGTCTGTTATAAGGGAAGTGTCGTATACCCGGGTGTTGGAAAAACTATAAAAATTTTGGAACGAGTTAAAGGGTAGGTCTTGGGAATTCTACTTCATCCGGTTCTTGCATAGGGTCTTGGAAGGGTCCACGTATGCCTTCTAGACCTAAGTAATGAGCCGATCCACGAACTCGTGTTATAGGTCTGTTATAAGGGAAGTGTCGTGTACCCGGGTATTGGAAAAACTATAAAAATTTTGGAACGAGTCAAAGGGTAGGTCTTGGGAATTCTACTTCATCCGGTTCTTGCGTAGGGTCTTGGAAGGGTCCACGGATACCAACTAGACCTAAGTAATGAGCCGATCCATTAACTCGTGTTATAGGTCTGTTATAAGGGAAGTGTCGTGTACCCGGGTATTGAGCAAAACTATAAAAATTTTGGAACGAGTCAAAGGGTAGTTCTAGGGATTTCTCTGAGATGCGGTATTTGCGTAGGGTCTTGGAAGGGTCCACGGATGCATCCTAGACCTAAGTAATGAGCCGATCCATGAACCCGTGTTATAGGTCTGTTACCCGGGTATTAGGAAAAACTATAAAAATTTTGGAACGAGTCAAAGGGTAATTTTAGGGATTTCTCTGAGATCCGGTATTTGTGTAGGGTCTTGAAATGGTCCACGGATGCCTTCTAGACCCAAGTAATGAGCCGATTCACAAACCAATGTTATAGATCTGTTATAAGGGAAGTGTCGTGTACCTGGGTATTGGCAAAACTATAAAAATTTTGGAACGAGTCAAAGGGTAGGTCTTGGGAATACTACTTCATCCGGTTCTTGCATAGGGTCTTGGAAGGGTCCACGGATGCATCCTAGACCTAAGTAATGAGCCGATCCATGAACCCGTGTTATAGGTCTGTTATAAGGGAAGTGTCGGGTACCCGGGTATTGGGCAAAACTATAAAAATTTTAGAACGAGTCAAAGGGTAGTTCTAGGGATTTCTCTGAGATCCGGTATTTGCGTAGGGTCTTGAAAGGGTCCACGAACGCCTTCTAGACCCAAGTAATGAGCCGATTCACAAACCCGTGTTATAGGTCTGTTATAAGGGAAGTGTTGTATACCCGGGTATTGGCAAAACTATAAAAATTTTGGAACGAGTTAAAGGGTAGTTTTAGGGATTTCTCTGAGATGCGGTATTTGCGTAGGGTCTTGAAAATGGTCCACGGACGCCTTCTAGACCCAAGTAATGAGCCGATTCACAACCCATGTTATAGGTCTGTTATAAGGGAAGTGTCGTTACCC